>NC_058372.1:8431500-8781000 GCF_018350175.1 Felis catus | reverse complement strand
GAATCAAAGTCTTGGTTCAGGCAATAATATAAAAAATACCAGTACAGAAAGAGGGTTATCTTGTTACTTATTTCATTCAGGTTGTCCTTTGTGAAATTATTGGTGGTCTTTTTGTCTTCCTGAATATCCATTCTGCTATGTTGAGAAATTTGCTTTGCCTTTTGTTATCAGATTCACATATTACGAATGTTCAGGCTAGATAGCATTAGTCAGAGCCATTAAATTACATGTATCACAGCATCTTGTGTATTTATTTACGTTGGGCTTTTACTTCAGTGGTGGGTTTGCTGTTTTCTCTTTTATACTTAATATTACACACACACACACACACACACACACACACACACACACACACATACTCACACATTCATGCTAAATAGAAATAGTTTCAGATTGCCTCCCATTTGATTTTAGATGTAATCGAAACTCTTAGTGAAAGCCAATGAGATTGAAAGGCTTAACTTTGTGAGTAGAGTTTTTGTTTCTTTAATTCTGTAATTAATAATTATTGTTTCTCAAGTTTCCTTTGGTGGGTATTCTCGTGGAACATTCTAGGATCCTGTAATACTCGTTGTTTGATTAGAAAATTATTCATTACCTGCCTCCCAGCTTTTCAGGAGAGCAGGGCCTCCTAATTGACATTGGTGGGATTGAATTTCAGGACAATAATATAACATGAAAAATACTTTTTAAATTATTATATTGGGTAGTTTTTCTCTTATTTCAATGAAATATTAAGAATAAAGTCCACATTTATATTTTTACGTTTCACAGAGTTACTTGTTGACCGTAGAATTGCATTGCTTTATATTAAGCATTAGAGACGTGTTATGGGAAAGCAGGTAAGAGTGTGTGTGGTGGTACCAGACTGCATAAAGTGCAAGAACCAAGAACCATTTCATTACTTGCTGTGTGACCTTGAGTACGTTGTTTAACCTCTCTGTACCCAGTTTTCTTGTCTGTAAAGTAGATAATGATACCTATTCTGTATGGCTGTTATCAGTAAGAATAAGAATATTCTTATGAATAAGAAATGAATTTAAATTATTTAAGATAGAAGTGTTTAGAAGGCTATTGGGAAGAAACGATATAATGGTACCAGACAGCTGCCGCCATGATTTCGTTAGTGTTGGTTTGTTTGTATTGGCAGATAAGTCTGTGTTTGAATGCTTGCTTTGCCATTTAATAGTTATGTGACTCTCCCGGATTGCTTTACTTGGAGTCAGATTTTTCATCCTGAAAATGCAGATCGTGTAATGTACCTAATAAGGTCATCATGAGGATTAGAGATGGGGTATGTAAATGACCTGCTATGGGCAGAGTAGGGGTGCCATAACTTTACTCATAATACTTATAGTTTTTATATTTTTCCCCCTTGAAACCCCTGCCTGAGAACTGTTTTCCTCTTTCCTTGTAATATTTAACTGTGCCTTACTAAGTGGGTATCTAGAGAGTTTCTAGGAGGAGGAACTCTTTTGGGATTCTAGGGCTTTAGACCTGAGAGAAATAGATGTCTCTTAATTGCAGGCCATGAGAGAAACATGGTGGGGACCATTAAGGTTCCACCACTGAGTGTTAAAACAGGATGTGAGTGCTGAGCCAATGTTTTCTTCCTCCTCTGTCTCCTGTCTCCTTCTGTCTGCCCGTTAGTATCTGTTGCAAGTGGTTATGGTGGTGGGGTCATGGTCCACACGCCGTAGTGCCCGTGTAGGAATTGCAGGCCTCTGCTGGAGAGTGTCGGCGCGGGGCTCCCGAGAGCTGCGCAGGCATGGATGGGTTCACAGAGCTTCAGAGGCATCGTCGGGAAGATGAAGTTGAATTTCCTTCAATTCTTATGTTTGTAATGGTCATAGTTACCAAAAGCATCGGCATAATTTGGAATCCGGGGAAGGCTGTGCTGTGGGCCAGCTTTGTAATAAAGTTTGCTGTTGCTAAGGTCACATACTGATTGTCTTTTTGCCAAAAGGCAAAATTGTTCCTAAACTGAAACCTCAGCCTAACTGAGCCTAATAATGATTTTGAAGGCTGTATAGTGATGACAGAAAAATAGGTTAAAGCCATTTTTGAAGAGAAAATACATTTGAACTTTTACATTAAGTGTGTGGCATGTGCTACATGTCTGACCCAACTTGCTAAAGCAAGTCATTAATGACGTGACCTCCTGTCATGAGCATAGACACATGTTTTAAATTCATAAAGGACAGCCTACTGAGAAATGTCTATTGTGTTCATTAAAATATACATATGAAACTAGAGTCAAATTAAACATTTCAAATAGCCAATTTTATCAACTCTTAATAATTAATTAGCTTTTAGCATTGAGGATAAAGGTAATTAAAATAGACTTACTATATGCCATACAATTTCAGCCTCAGGAAGATGAACAGGGACATTTATTTTTCATATACTTAAACAGTGGCCTTTCTACTCCTGTTCTCTCAGGGTTTGCATATAACAAAAGAACTTACTGAGGTTTTTTTTGTTGTTGTTGTTATTGTAAAACTATAATTATAAAATATATCCGTGCTTTTTAGTTTGCCTCAATTTAATTGCAGCCTGTTGGAAAGTTAAAATTCTGTCTTCAGCTTCTGCAGTTCAGTAAAAAAGTATTTTCTGCTGTGGTGGCTTATTGTCACATTATTTTATTTACATTTTTATTAATTTGATCTTGAGAGTGGTTTATAGCCTCACATGGTTTAAAGTACCTAAAATATAAAAAGATTTACAGGCAAAAGTTTTGTTTCTGTCTGAGTACCTTCTTTGCTCAATTCTTAGATCCTCTCCAGGTAAAAACACTAGTTTCTTGTGTATCAGGCCACGGTTTCTAAAAATGCAAACAAATGCAAATCTGTATCTTTATTTTCTCTCCTTTGTTACATTTTAAAAAGTAGAAGTCCAGGAATAATAAATAAGGTCACAGGTAGTAAATGTTAGACCTTAGATAAGAACTTGGAAAGAACAAAGTCACAGTATTTTTGTACCTGGAAATCAGTTCCTTCAGTTATGTATCCCTCCCCTTCCCTGTTACTTCAGGTGGAGTGTACCTGTTTGCTTCGTCTTCAGAAGAGAAAGTTCCTGGAGAAGACCTACCCTTTCTGGAACTGTTTCTGTTTGACCCATCCTATGCAAACTTACTCACTCATGCAAACACTGGGTGCTTTATACAAATATTACCACCTGTACTTTTTATTTGTGTTTCTCAAAGGAGTTTTTGGTAAAATTTGCATAATGACTTGGGTCATTTAGCTTTGTGTATTGTTAAGAGTTCAAATGCCGTGGATAGGAAAGATGATAGCGTGTAGCAGGTACAAAGCTTCTGCGACAGGCAGCGTTCTCAGGATAACTCTGTTTTAGGTATTTAAATCTAATTTGCATATTGGATCGACACCTATGATTATTAAACCTAACTCCATTTACAGTTGATGAAAATTTGCATAAAATTGGTCTTGATAGCTTAAGGTAAAGTGAGCAAATGTTAACTCTCTGTGTGCAAGCCTCCAGTGTCATGGTGAAAAATTAATCTAAGCGCATTTGGTATACTGATAATCTTCTCTAGAAATTAACTGTGCTATCATGTCAGAACGTCAGAAACATGCCTGACAGTTTGCCTTTCTGTACTGGAGATGATGGGTAGCATTTTTCGCATCCTAGCAGCTGTGCAGGATCACATTCTCTCTGTATGAATCTCATTCTTGGTAGGCACGGCATTCAGGAGGATCTTGTGTGTAGCTTGTGACTTGTTTTATGATTTTGAAAAAAAATTACAGTAGTTTTACTCATTTTATGTTGGTTCTTGCTTTATTGTAGGCTTTCTTTTCTGGCTTTAACTCGTAACTTCCCAGTTATTTGGTCTTTCCTTTTCTTTTTCGTTTTAACTTGTTTGCAGAAGGTGATTCTTCTTATTAAATACTGTGTGGGTGAATGCATGTATAATGGTTTACTGGGGACAGTGAGTGGGTACAAACCTCCTTTTCAGGTGAAGTTCCTGGCCATTTACAAAAAGGCTGACTACTTCTTAGAACACTGATTGCCTCAGATTTGCAAAAGCAGAGGAAAATCACACCTCTTATTTCACCTTTCTCCATCTATGGTTAAACTTCCTGTAATTATATCGGTAAGGGTGTTAGGCCATTGATTAGGCCTCTGTATCTGAACAGTTTGATTCTGTCAATTTCATTGAAGTCATTCTTCTTTGTTAGGACCTCAGGCTGATACCACTTTCAAGCTGGTGACTGAACAAACATCAGTCCTTAAATAATATTAATTTCTAGGGGCTTCTGGGTGGCTCATTCAGTTAAGCCCCTGGCTTGCTTTCAGCTCAGGTCATGATCTCACAGTTCGTGAGTTTGAGCCCCGCATCAGGCTCCATGCTGATAGTGCAGAGCCTGCTTGGGATCCTCTCTCTCCCTCTCTCTCCACCCCTCCCCTGTTCACACTGTCTGTCTCTCTCTCTTAAAATAAATAAATAAACTTTAAAAAAATGAAAAAAAAAAACCTAATTTCTATTAAGTTTTTTCTTTTGGGGCACCTGGGTGGCTCAGTCAGTTGAGTGTCTGACTTCAGCTCAGGTCATGATCTCATGGTCTATGAGTTCGAGCCCTGTGTCGGGCTCTGTGCTGACAGCTCAGAGTCTGGAGCCTGCTTTGGATTCTGTGTCTCCCTCTCTCTCAAAACTAAATAAACATTAAAAAACAATTAAAAAATAAAAATTTTCTTTTATAAGAATAGTCTATGCCTTTTAAAATAAGATTTTAGTAAGATAGTAATTAATACTCAAGATATTTAATTTTACTAATAAAGTTTTGATTGCCTTAAGCAAATCTAATGTTGTACAAAAAAAACTGGATTGAGAGTATATATTTTTAAACGGTACTTATAAATTGTGTCTGGCTAGCGAGCACCCTTAGTGCATTTAAAGTATTAGATTTGTAAAATTCACTTTAGGTACAATGTTAGATTAGGATGTGTGTTATATAAAGTAAGGCATTTTTCTGTGAAATCTGGCATGTTTTTTCGTTCCCAGATTCTGTGGTGTGCTGAAAAATAAACAGTCACGTCCTTAGTCTGATTGATCCCGGATCCCTTGAGGGAACTGGCAATTTCCCTTGGATGGCATTGCTAAATTTTCAGGTTTCTCTCTGCATTGTTCTCCCTGTGGCCAACACTTTGGTTAGATTACTGAAAAAAATCAGTGTTACTGATAAATGCTTTGTACATAATTCCAAAAGTCTCAGTACTTCTGAGAAAGAGCAGGAACACGTAATTAAATGCAAGTGGCGGCAGCTTGTTTAAATTTGAGTTAATGTAGATTAACCCACTTGGAGCAGCACTGTCGGAGGAGTCCATAAAGATCATAATGATGCTTGTTTTTGCTTTTAGGTAAAATAATGTTTGATGATAATAAGGTTTTTTGTTTCTTGATGATAAGGTGTTCTGGTTTATTTTGGGAGAGAGAGCGTGTGTATGGGGCAGGGGCAGAGAGAGAGGAAGAGAGACCATCCCACGCAGGCTCTGGGCTGTGCGTGCAGAGCCTGACGCGGGGCTTGGTCCCACGAACCGTGAGATGGGGACCTGAGCTGGACGCTTAACCGACTGAGCCACTGAGGTGCCCTGAGGATAATAAGTTTTCATGAAGTTTTAACAAGAGATTTTTTTTGGAGGGAGAATGGTAGGTGGTGACTAAAGTTTTGCGTTGAATGAGCGGAAGGAAAAAAAATTAAACTGAGCTTTGATTTCTGTGTGTCCTTGGAGAATAAGGGGTCTGTGTTCTCAGAGCTGCTTCTCTGGTGGTGAGCTGGTCGTGGATCGGGGTGAAGATGATGATACAAGCAAAAATCTGGGAGGGCCAAGTACTGGTATACTAATAACGCAAACCTTAAAAATTTTCCATGCATCGCCCTGTCGAATTTTATTGGAGGGGAAACACTCTTGATGGCGCTTCCCTCGACTGCATCTTGTAGCTACGAAAACCGAGGGCCACCTAGAATGGGGCACCTTCACCTTTGCCAAGTTACTGAACTCATTAGTGGCGGCCTGGAATCCAGGTCTTACTTGCTCGGCCTGGCACCTTGTTCTTCACTCTTCTCCTTCCCGGTTTATAGCTCATACAGAATTTTTGCTGGGTTACCAGATGGTTAGGTATGATTGAGACAGGAGGTGGGAAGACCTGATGCAAAAATTTCTTTCACGGTTTTGCTGCAGACCGAGGCTGCTGACCTCCAGTTAACAGTAGTGTCTAATGTGACACTCAGGGCTTGCCATAGAAGACGCCCTGTGCCAAGAGGTTTACGTGCACCTGACGTGTGATTCTCAGAAGCGATCTATGCGGTGGGGAGCATTGTTTACTATTTCGGGGATGCACAAGCGAAATCTTAGGTGAAGTAACGTGCTAAAAATACATACCTACTGAGTGTGGGAGCACAGATTTGAAATCTCATATCCCATTCTGCTTCCTCCTGTGTGTCATTTAGCATATAAGGCAGGGCCTTCGAACACATCCAAAGCCCTTTTTAACTCTAACACCCTGGGACCCCTGGATTGTAATTCTTTTTATTTAAAAAAAAATTTTTTTTTTCAATGTTTTTATTTATTTTTGGGACAGAGAGAGACAGAGCATGAACGGGGGAGGGGCAGAGAGAGAGGGAGACACAGAATCGGAAACAGGCTCCAGGCTCTGAGCCATCAGCCCAGAGCCCGACACAGGGCTCGAACTCACGGACCGCGAGATCGTGACCTGGCTGAAGTCGGACGCTTAACCGACTGCGCCACCCAGGCGCCCCTGTAATTCTTTTTAAAACAGATTTTCTTTTACGATGTGGCGAGTTAGCTAATCGGATTTCACTCTAGAGGGGCAGACTTCTTCATGTGGTAGAGTTCATTCTGGAAGGTCTACCAGCTCTTAGAAAGAAAGAATTAAAGTTAGCTTTGCATTATTTGGTCCTCAGGATTTCAGGCTTCTCCCCACTGGCTAGTGATTTCTTTCTGTAGTGGTTTTGAGCCATCTTTAACATATAATTGTAGTCCTTTGAGGATGGGTGGCCAAAGGGTAAGTTACCCAGTTTACCTTAGCTTGGAAAACTGGAATGCATGCCTCCCTCTTGTGTTTCCATAGCTTCCATAGTCTTTCTCTGGGATTCCTCAGAGATTACTGATAGGTCCAGCAGCTGTCCCTGCTTCTTCTGTCATTACCCTGGGATATCAGTTATCTGGGCTGGATTTAGAACAGTGAGGCACTTAATTCTTCTTACTCATCTTGGCCTCTAATCCCCTTTAACCATATTTATTGTGTTCTTTTCTAATCTGAAGGAAATGGTCACATCCAGTTCCTCAAGGCAAGGAAGAAAAAGTCACTGGTAATCTTTTCTCCGGGGCTCCTTTATTATTTGGGACTATAGCCCTATCATAGTGATTAAATCTCAGAGGGGTATAGATTTAGGGAGTGGCATCCATCTGTTCCCCACTGTGTTTGGGAACACGGGGGATATTGTGAGCAAAGGTGGTATTCTATGATTCCCCGCCCCCCCCTCACCTTTTTGGTCTTCTCCCTATTATTTGTCTGTGGCATGTACCGATAAGAGAGTCACAGTGCAGTTCTCAAGGAATTTGGGGCAAATCTATGTCCTCTTCTGCAGATAATGATTTTTCTTTTGAGAAACAGCTCGTGGCTTGTGTTGGGCCTCGTTTGAGACTGAATACCCAGTTGTGAGCTATCCGGTGACCATGTGGCCTGAGCTTCCCCTCATGAATTGGGTGTTGTCTGACCCATTTTGCCATAGAGTGGGAACGAACAGCCTCACTCTGGTACCACGTGGAGACAGTACGTAGGAGGCCAAACTTGGCTGGCCCTGGAACATATAGTTAGGTTATATGAGCAGGTGGTTCAGAAACCTTTGAGGCCAACTTCTGCTTCATTGTTTCCTTCAGACCGTGCCTGTGGCCTCCTGGGAGTTGCTTATGACCAGTTGGGCAAAGAAGAAGAAAACTTGAGGCTGGTTTACAAATGAGTCTGTATGACCTGCTGGTATCGGTCGAAAGCAGATATTGCAGCGCTAAAGCCCCACTCAGGACTGGCCACGAGTGATGGTGATGAAGCGAAATCCAGCTTGTGGGCAGAACTTTGAGCAGTGTGCTTTTTTGCCTCCTATATTTTGAGTAGGAGATGACTAGAGATAAAGATCCATGTTGATTAACGGGCAGTGGCTCATGTTTTGTCTGGATGGTCAGGGACTTGGAAGGAAAAGGATCTGAAGATTGGTGACAAGGAAGTCTGGGAAAGAGGTGTGTGGATGGACCACTGTGAATGTCCATAGACTGTGAAGATTGTGTCCCCTGTGAATGCCCATCAAAGGGTATCTACTGCGGTGGAGACTCTTGCTAATGAGGTGGGTGTCAGTCTCTTTCTGTAGTCACATGAGGGCTTACTCAATGGGTTCATGAAAAAGTGGCTGCATTGGCAGGGCTGGAGAGTTCATGGTTCAATAATATGGACTTTCCCTTAACAAGGTTGACCTGGCTAATGCTATTGCCGAGTGCCTAATCTGCCAGTAGAGAGTCTGACATGGAGTCCCTGATATAGCCCCGTTTGCAAGGGAACCAGCCAGCCATCTGCTGGTTGTTGACTGCATTGGACCTCTTCCATCAGAGAGAGGGCGAGGATGTAGCCTCACTGGGATAGGCACATATTCTGCATATGAATTTGGCTTTCTTTACCTGTACCTATAATGCTTCTGCTAGTACTGCCTTCTGTGCCTTCACAGAGTACTTTATCCACTGTCCTGGCATTCTGTATTGCATTGCTTCTACTTGGAGACTGACTTCCACAATAAGGAAAGTGTAGAATGGGCTTACGTCCTTGGAATTTATCGGTCTTGCCATGTACCCCATTATGTGAAAGTGGCTGGCCTGATCGAAAGGTGGAACAGCTTACTCAGTACTTTGTTACAGCACCAGTTGAGAGACAAAATCACGAAAGAATGGGGTCTTGTTTTACAGGGCGCAGGATATGCTTTGAATTATATGGTGCTGTCTCTCTCATAGTCAGAATTCATGGTTCTGGGAATCAAGGGTTAGAAGTGAGTGTTTTTTCTCACTATTCTACTTAATAACCCACTTGCAAAATTTTGCTGCCTTGTCCTGAGAACACTGGGTTCTGCTGGTTTGGAGATCTTCGTCCTCAAGGGGAGAGTGTTTCCACTAGGGGGGACACAACAGTGGCTGCATTGAACTAGGAGATGAGACTGCCCCGTGGCTCTTTTGGGGTCCTTATGTCACTGAACAAACAGACAAAAAAAAAAAAAGGCTGATTTACTCGGTGGAGTGATTGATCCTGATCACCAAGGGGAAATTGGGTTATTGCACAGTGGAGTCAAGGAGACAAAATCTGGAATTCAGGAGGTTTTCTGGAGTACTTTTGAGTACTTCCGTTCCCAGTAGTAAAGGTTAATGGAAAACTACAGCAGCTCAGAAAGAAGGGAATGATTAATGACCCAGATCTTTCAAGAGTAAAGGTTAGGGTCATTTTGCCAGGTGAAGAACCCACTGCAGCTGATTCGGTTTAAACTCTAGTGTATCAGTTTGGGTCTTTTTTTTTTTTTTTTTAATCTTGCAGGTCTGTGCTTAATTTTCTGAGCATATGTAATTTAGTTATAATAATTTGTTAATGTATTTATGTTCTAATTCAAACATCTCTGTTAATTCTGGGTCCATTTTGATTTACTGATTTTTCTCTGCGTTGTGGGATTTTATTTTCCTTGTTTTTTTTTACGTGCCTGATAATTTCTGAGTGGGTGTTTGACATTGTAAATATTACCTTGTTGGATGCTGAATAGGTTTCTGTTCCTGTGAATATTCTTGATCTTTGTTCTGGGACCCAGTTAAATTCCTTAGAAGCAGCATTTCAAGAGCACCTGCTGGGGGGTCTCTGGAATTGATCATTCTGAGCATGAGCAGAGCCATGGGTTCTGTCAGGCCAGGGCTGCTACTGAGGCCATTACCCTTTGGTACCCTACCCAGCATTCCATGAATTGTGTTTTCCTGTCTGACTGGAGAGAACACACATTACGTATTTCCAGCCCTGAGTGAGCGCTGGGCACTGTCCTCTCCATTCTTGTGATGTCATTCTTCCCCTAACTTTGGGTAGCTTAATCACAAGTACGCACTGATCAAGACTCAGGTGAGTATTTAAAAAAAAATTTTTTTTTACAGCTTATTTATTTATTTTGAGAGATACAGAGACAGTGCGAGAGGAGGAGCAGACAGAGAGAATCCGTAGCAGGCTCTGTGCTGGCTGATGTGGGGCTTGAAGTCATGAAACTACGAGATCATGACCTGAACCAAAATCAGAGTTGGGGTCTTAACCGACTGAGCCACCCAGGCGCCCCAAGACTCAGCTGAGTATTTCAAGAGTACCCGCTGGAGGTCTCTAGAATTGCCTTGCTTTGTAGCTCACTTGTCTCCAGTACTCTGTCCTGCAAACTGTGAACTCTTCACTCTTGTCTTCTCATTGTGGAGTTCTCTGGACTGTCTCGGTCAGCTGCAACGGAGACTGGAAACTCTTTCAAGGCAGTAAGCTGGGGCAGTTGTAGGGCCTCCCTGAGTTGTATCCCCCTTTCAGGAGTTATTGTCCTTCACGGTGTGATGTTCTCTGTCTTAAAAACTGTTGTTTTATATATTGGCACATTTTTTTGGTGGTTTCAGATGGAAGCTTTTAGGATCATGTTTTAGACAACCTACTCGTGTAACGGTGAGCTAAGATTAAATAAAACCATGTTGATTATTTAGAAAGTTAAAAGGGAAGCTTTCATTTCAGCATAATGGGAGCCTGTTTTTAGTAATTTATAACCACTTTATGATACAATATTTCATTTTTTATTGAAGATTTGTGTCTCTTCAGACTTCTTCCTTGTAAGTTGTAGAACAGAGAAGAGACAAAGCAGATAAGATTGACCTGATTGCCTCTGCGGGTTTGTGTACACGGAGAAGCTGAATGTGTAGAATTTCAAGAAGGTAATAGAGAAGTCTGGGAGTAGCTTGAGCACCAAAGAATCGTTTGTAAATAAATG
The DNA here is from genome assembly GCF_018350175.1 of Felis catus. Classification (NCBI taxonomy): domain Eukaryota; kingdom Metazoa; phylum Chordata; class Mammalia; order Carnivora; family Felidae; genus Felis; species Felis catus. The sequence continues at coordinate 8,769,940 of NC_058372.1, read as the reverse complement.
CAGATTGAGAAAAGCAAAGAATGAAAAGAGAAGCTTTTGAAGCACAATATGCCAAAGTCTTGTCATAAGGATATATTTCTGTGTTTGTCATTTATTGATTTGAGGTCTGCTTACTGTATGTTGGAAAATTTATCAGGGTGAAGGAGTTGATCCAAAAATGCTACAGCAAAGTTGGATGTGCAATGGGAAAGAAAGTAAACTTTCATGAAACTTTTCACAGAATCTGTTTGAATTCTGGGCAAAACTAAAACTGTGTGTCTCACACTGAGGTTTTGAAAGTTGTTTGTATGAGTTTTATGAAGTGAGGTTTCGCTTATTTGGCTTCTGTTTGCCTTACGCTGTGCCCGTGCTTCACGTGTATTATCCTCTCTTGTCCTCCTGACCAATTCTGTGAGGTGTGTGGTGTTAATCTAGTTTAAAGATGAAAGCTTGGAGGTTTATAGGCTTTGGATAGTTTGCTTAGGGTCAGTGCTAAGGAAGTAGATAGGGACCACGCCTGGGATACTGGCTCCTAAGCATCTACTCGATCACTCATCAGTGCCTGGGTTGTGTCTTTGTAGTTGCTTTTTCTGAACTTTTCTTAGGTTATTTCTTTCCTTGAGTTAAAGAGCAGAGACTGAACTGAAAGTAGTTCTTAGGTTATCAGTTTCTGTTTCGAAGGAACAGGGAAATAGACCGTTACAGGGAAGTAACGGAAGTAGAGACTGACTGGCCTGTCTCACCTTGGTTTTGCATTTTCCCGATTGCTCTAACATCATATTTGTTGAAGTGCCCGTACATATTGTTGAAATGGCCGTGTTTCTAAGTAAAATTGTTACATATTTTTATTTATCTTTTTAAAAAACAATTTAATGTTTATTTTTGAGAGAGACAGAGAGAGAGACAGAGTGCGAGAGGGGGAGGGGCAGAGAGAGAGACACACACAGAATCGGAAGCAGGCTCCAGGCTCTAGGCTCTGAGCTGTCAGCGCAGAGCCTGATGTGGGTTTCAAACTCATGAACCGTGAGATCGTGACCTGAACCAAAGTCGGATGTTTAAACTGATTGAGCCATCCAGGCGCCCGTAGTATTCTTACATAATTTTAAATGCATATTTTAATCAGTTAATTATGCCTTCTTGTTAAATGATCCATAGGCTGTTGTAGGTTTTTATCATTGGATGGCACTTGGAACCATAATGTTAGTATTCAAGAAGAAAGATTCAGAGTACCTCTTTCTCTGGTAAAATCATCTGATCTCCAAGCACGGTTTAAATAACACTATAAAAGTAGGGCTCTTAGGAGAGGGGTGGTGGCTACAGGTGTTTGGCCCTTTTTTCTTGGAGTGAGAGTGGTTAGAGGACCCAGAGAACACATTCAGTATCTGGGGGTGTGTGCTGGTGTCTTGCTGTTTGTTTCAGTCCGTTGCATTAAGAAGAGTGTTCAGTAACGGTGTGCGGAGGCAGCTCTTCCTGGATGGCTCCTGGTGCTTCAGATCTAGGCGTGTTCTGTTGTTCCTGTTGTAAACCAGCATACACATAGTAGATTCTAAGGTACCGTTGTTCCTGTTGTAAACCAGCATACGCATAGTAGATTCTAAGGTACCGTTTGGACAGATAGAAGTGTCCTGAGGGAAAGGAAGAGAGAAGTTCAAAGCCTGCCGTGTAAGTGATCATGACTTCTAGCAGTGTCAAAAGCCTGTGGCCAAAGTTGAGAAAGTTCTTAGACTAATAAAAATAATGTTCATTAATGGTGAGATTGAAATCGGCATATTGTGTACGTTTGCTTTCTCTGGTGTACCCCCGTATGTTTTAGGAGGTTGAAAAACCATTTAAGAATTTGAAGGTCTGTTCCTGCTTTTTTAGCACTTTTCAGGTTTGTTCCTGGTTCCAAGTTAGTATCAGTGTGTACAACTGCATCGTGCTATGTTTTCATCTCCCCAAAATAAACAAGTCAACAAAATCCAGTGTGTTCCATCCTTGACAAGAACACTGTTTTGTTGCTGACATATGGTTAGTCATTAGTTGTATTCAGCACTATACTTTCCTCATTTAATGGCACCATCTGTTAAAACTATGACTGATACCAGTAGAGAGAGGAAGCCAATTATTTTTTAGTTTGCGAGCATGGAGTAAATGAGAATGTGCCTGAAGTTGCCTGCAGTCAAGTACTTTACAACTGGTTTAGTCAAACAGTTGGAACTAGCGCTACCTTGGGAAACCAGATCTGGAAAGAACATGATAATGCTTGTTTAGCGCCTTTCTCTACTCTTACCAAGGGTAATGTTTTATAACGAATAAATAACACGTAATTAAGTTATTCAAAAAGATTTGCACAATGTGCTTGTCTTTAATGCTATCAAACTACTGGTGTTTGTGGTTTGTTACTGCAGCTAGCATAATGAGAGTTGGAAAAGGTGTTTTTGCAGTGAGGCACACAGCTTTACAAGAATGATTTTTCACAGGCTTTTGGATTTGGGACGATTTTGTACTAATAACATAAACCAAAATTATTAGACATTTATAATTGGTTCTTTTTCATGTCCGTGGCCTTGTGTGTGTTGTGCAATGATGTTTTGCATTGCATGTATAGGAGTGCAGCATAATTACTGGCCTTGCTGGGGTGTGGGTAGTTCTTCACAGCCTCTGTATGTGTGTGTATCTGTGTGTGTGTGTGTATTAGTAGGTGTGTCTGCTGTCATTTTTTGCTATCTCTGCCTGAGCTCTTAAAACACTTATTTTGGAAAAATAGTTTTGACTTGGAAATTATGTGTGGTTGTCCTCTTTACCCACCCTTCCTGCCCAGAACTCATTATAGGACCAATAACTGATACTCAGAGTTTTCCTTCCCTCTCTCTCTCCTTCTTTTTCTATTTCTCTGTTCTGTGAGTAAATCTTATCCACACGATGAAAACAAAAATTAACAAGATACCAAAGGGAAATATGTCAACAAAATTCAACTTTGACTTAGAATCTGTCTTGAATAATTGTGTCAGAAAAGGTCTCTGGTAGTAAATTCTCTGCTCATGCATGACTGAAAATGTTTCCTCTTTGTTGGAATGGGTATAACTTCCTACGTTGAAATCATTGTTCCTCAGATCTTTGAGGCTTTTCTTTTAGAATTCAGTCTAATAGGTATGGAGTCTGATGGCAATCTGTTCTTGTCTTTCTCTGTAGTATCTTTTTTTTTTTTTCCTTTTTAGAAAAATGGGTAGGATCTTAACTTTAGCCTCAGTTTGAAGTAGCAGAAGGGTATTTCCAGGTGTGGATGATTTTTCAGTTACCATGTTTAGCAATCTGTGGATTTTCATTGAGAAGGTTCATGCCTGACTTCTAGGAAACTTTTTTATTTTGTTCTATATTTCCATACTTTTTATGTTCTCTCTCCCCCCCCCTCCCCCCCTCTCCCCTCTCCCCTCTCTCACTCTCCCTCTTCCTCTTCCTCTTCCTCTTCCTCTTCCTCTTCCTCTTCCTCTTTCTCTCTGGTATCCTGTTATATATGATAGCCTATATGGTACCATATAGTAGTGTGGTACCCTAATAATGGTAATATGGTACCATATGGTAGTCCTCTATGTCTTTTAACTTTTCTCTCATATTTTCTGTTTGTCTTTTTGCCTAACTTCCTGGAATGTCCTTGATAATGGTGCATTAAAATATACATAGTAGTGGTTAATTTTAGTGCATATTTAAAGATCAATATGTGCATTAACTATACTTAAAGAAATATGTATTCAGCACTTCATGCTTTCATGCAGATTATTAATCTTGCTTTTTTATATATACATTTACATAATATTAATTGTGTATACTAAGGTGACCATCTTTTTATTTTATCATCAGTAACTTTCTGGGCTCATCTTTTATGCCTCTCTGGAATTTCCCCACATTTCTCTGCTATAGATTGCCATCTTTTGACTACTTAACTGCCTTTTACTTTTGTTGTCTCCTTTCTGGCAGAGAAAGTGCATTAGTTCACATCAACCCACCCCAGAGTAATTTTCTTTCCGTTGTGATGATTTCATCTTCTTACTTCAGTGCAGAGAAAAATTGCTGGCAAACTATTGTGTCTTGGTAATCTGGACTATTAAATATGACGGATAGAGTTGCTAGCTCTTAAGATGTAGAAGGGATCCTAATGTCCTCAAGGAGTGCAAATTAGAGATGAAAGATTATTTTAAAGTGATAATATTTGCAGGAGGCTATTTCTTTTGTTAGTATATTTTCGGTAGGGAGGGCTTTTTCTATGACTCAGGACCCAGCACATCTGTTATGTATTTCAGTTTAAAATTGATGGTGTATGTAACCAAGACTTATGTTTACAGTTGTTCTTTTGGATCAAACTAAGAATCTTGGAAATTTTTTGAATGGATAATTTATTCACGTGGTACACACTTCTAAAGGAACCAAAGGGTAAACAGTAATAAGACCCCATCCATCTGACCCAGCTACCAGATCTTTCTGGAGAAACCCAGTATTACAATTTGTCTTTCTATGAAGAAGGATATGGATTTATAAGAATAAAGGTATATATACAATCGCACGCATGCGCACATATGTGTGATTTAGTGATCATTTAATACCATTTCGTTAGAAATTTCCTTATTCTTTTTTTTTAAAAGCAGTAGCGTATGGATGTAAGATGATTTATTTAGCCAGACCTTTCATTCTGGACGTGGATGTTGTTTCTCTTCTTGTCTTTGGCTGCTGCCCACGTCTGTGCTGCAGGGGTACCCACATCTCTGTGTGTGTGCACCACTTTACACATGTATAGGTATAACAAGAATAAATACCGGAAGTGTGATCACTGGTTTAAAAGGTGTATAAATTAGTAATTTTGACAGATGTTGCCGGATCTTTTCTGTAGAGATTGTACTAACTTATACTTCCATTACCAGTGTCTGAGCTTGTTAGTTTCCCTAGAGCCTTGCCAACATCAAGTATTATCAGATTTTTTTTTTTTTTAATCTTTACCAGTCTGATGAATGAAAAGTGGTATCTCAGTGTCTCTTAATTTGCATTTCTCATAAGAGCTATCTTTATTTCTTTTTCTGTGACCCATCCATATCCATTTGTTATTTTTCTGTTGCATGATGCTTACTAATTTGAGGCACTGTCTCTTTGGGAAAGTAGCCCTTTGTGATAGGATTTCCTGATTTTCTCTCTTGGTTGTATTTGTCATTTATGGTTGCTTTGGCCATGAGGAGAGCAATTATTTTTTATACAGTTGACTTTATGAATGTTTGGTTTTTACTTCAAGGTGATGATCATAATTCTCTGATTATTTCTGCTGTTACTTTACTGGTTTCATTTTTTTATATTTAAATTGTTGAGCTATCGTCAATTTATTTCGCTTTATGTGTGATTTGTGGACCCAACTCTTCCCCTCCCTTCTCAATGACTAACCAGTTCTTCTGATACCATTTATTGAGTCATTTACCTTTTTCCTTTGATTTGAAATGCCACCTTTACCACATAATAAGTTCCTATGTTCTCTTTTCATATTTAAAAGTTATGTTTATTATAAAAAGCTCAAAGAGGCACACAGGAATAGGGAATAGGTGAGTGAGCTCCATGTAACTATCAACAGACTGAATAATTAAGATTTATTCCCTTCTCTTACTCTGTTTTTGCTGAGGAATTTTTAAAAAAAAATTTTTTTTTTTTCAACGTTTATTTTTTGGGACAGAGAGAGACAGAGCATGAACGGGGGAGGGGCAGAGAGAGAGGGAGACACAGAATCGGAAACAGGCTCCAGGCTCTGAGCCATCAGCCCAGAGCCCGACGCGGGGCTCGAACTCACGTACTGCGAGATCGTGACCTGGCTGAAGTCGGACGCTTAACTGACTGCACCACCCAGGCGCCCCGAGGAATTTTTTTTTTTAATGTTTTTATTCATTTTTGAGAGAGAGACACACACACAGCATGAGCTGGGGAGGGGCAGAGAGAGCGGGAGACATAGAATCTGAAGCAGGCTCCAGGTTCCGAGCTGTCAGCACAGAGCCCGATGCAGGACTTGAACTCACGACTCATGAGATCATGACCTGAGCTGAAGTTGGATGCTTAACAAACTGACCCACCCAGGCGCCCCTGCTGAGGAGTTTTAAAACAATCCCAGATACCATGTCATTTGACCCTTATATCACTTCTGTATGCAGCTCTAACATTGAGGACATTTTAAAAGTTAAATTAAATATTTGACTTTTTATTCCAAACTCAAGAGAAAAAGCTTTTTGGGGCTGACATTCGGTGTTGCTGCATTCTTATTAATTAGTAATCAGTTGCTTCAGAAGGGTGATGCCATAATATTCTTTTAGCTGTTTTAGCGTTGTGTCCTCATAAAGCTTTCCTCCTGCACTTGTCTCTGTGTAACCTGGGTATTGCAAGGTTTTATTCGTGTAGAGGTGTCCAGTTGACTTCACTAGTGGGTCACATAACGAGGAGTCTTGATGGAGGCTTCAGGAATCATAAAATTGCAAACAGTGGTTACACAGAGCCAAATGTATAGATGGAGGCAGAAGAATGATAGGCAGTTCAGGTATTGCCTAATCTATTTTTTACTGTGTAATAGAAGGCTTCATGCTAGAAATTAATATCCTGATTAAATTCATGACTGTATTCTTGAGAATCAGGACGTAGGGCATATGTCCTGTCTGTAGAATTGTACCATTACAATTAGTGCTCAATTTCCCATTGTCAGTTTCATGTGAGAAAATACATTTCCGTGGTGCCAAGTGGGCACAAACATTTTACACAACTATACATTTCTGTGTAGTTTATATTTATTAATTAGATTGCACGTATAGTATATTTCCTTTCATCTTGATCATCTTAAAGCTGAGCTAACCTCATAGGGCTTGTTCTTGATAATTCTATTATATCCTCAGATTTGTTCTCCAAAGACAGCTTAAAATATGGTTCAAATTTTTGTACATCTATTAAACTCTTTTGAAAATGAGAAATTATTTTAATTAAATAACCTTGGTATTCACCGGGATACACCTTGCAGTGATAGAAAACTAATACAGATTTTAGTTACCATTTGCAGAATTTATAAAACACATTTGACTGGAAATTTCTCATTTTTTGAACAATTCCACAGGTCCCTGATTTTCTCCTGTTTTAGTGTGTTCATATGCCTGTTAAATTCTGTTACTGTCTAGTGAGTCCTGTTGATATTTGACTGGTTAGGTCTTCCTGAGTCCTGTTGTTCCAAAAAATGAGCTGGGGAGGTGGTTTTTTATTTCCTTGATTTTTACTATCTACTCATTTGAATGAATTGCAATAAAGTTTCCATATCCTGCTTTAGCTTTTAAATATCCCCCTAACTTGCCATAGCAACTTCTTTCTAGATGTGTCTCCTGAGACAAGGGAAACAAAAGCAAAAATAAACTATTGGGACCTCATCAAGATAAAAAGCTTTGCACAGAGAAGGAAACAATCAAGAAAACTAAAAGGCAACCTACTGAATTGGAGAAGCTTTTTGCAAATGACATCTGATGAAGGGCTAGTATCTAAAATGTATAAAGAACTTATAAAAGTCAGTAACAAACAACAAATAGTCCAATTAAAAATGGGCAGAATACATGAATGGACATTATTCCGCAGAAGACATCCAGATGGCCATCAGACACATGAAAAGATGCTCAACGTTCACTCATCATCAGGGAAATACAACTCACAACCACAATGATACACCACCTCACACCTGTCAGAATGGCTAAAATCAATAGCACAAGAAACAACAGGTGTTGGCAAGGATGCGGAGAAAGGGGAACCGTCGTCTTACACTGGTGGTGAGAATGCAAACTGGTGCAGTCACTCTGGGAAACAGTATGGAGGATCCTCAAAAAGTTAAAAGTAGAACTGTACTGTGATTCAGCAATTGCACTAGGAGATATTTACCCAAAGGATACAAAAATACTGATTTGAAGGGATACCTGTCTCCCAGTGTTTATAGCAGCATTATGTATAGTAGCCAAATTATAGAAACAGCCCAAGTGTCCATTGATTGATACAATGGATAAAGATCAGGTGTGTTTGTGTGTGTGTGTGTGTGTGTGTGTGCACGCACGCACACATATTTAGTGGAATATTTCATACACATACTTTTACAATGGAGTATTACTTGGCAATCAAAAAGAATGAAATCTTGCCATTGGCAATAACATGGATGGAGCTAGAGAGTATTATGCTAAGTGAAGTAAGTCAGAGAAAGACAAATACCATGTGATTTCATTCATATGTGGAATTTAAGAAACAAGATAAGAGAGCAAAGGGGAAAAAGAGAGGCAAACCACGAAACAGACTCTTAAGTATAGAGAACAAACTGATGGTTACCAGGAGGAAGGTGGGTGGGGGATGGGTGAAGTAGGTAACGGGAAGTAAGGAGTACACGTGATGAGCACCGGGTGATGTGTGGACGTGTTGAATCACTATATTGTACACCTGAAACTAATATAACACTGTGTGTTTACTGGAATTGAAATAAAAACTTAAAAAAAAATACCATAAACTGGCTTAAAAAATAAGTATCTCCTTAAATTCTGTGTGTGTTCAACTAACTTGAAATCTTTTAATGGGTGATTTACTAGAAAGCCAGTCATATTTCTCTTCTTTGACTTGAATAAACTGTTAAAGAATCATCTTTTCTCCTTGTGTTCAAAATAAGCAAATTATCCGTGGCAAGTTTACTCAGTTTTCTCATGTTAGCACTTCTCATTATTATTCTGGTAGGTTTTCAACCTTATTGTTAGTTCATATGTGCTGGCTAAATAGGTAAAACCAAGTTGGGCTTATTTCCCATATGTAAAATCTTATTTCCCATATGTAAAAAACCATAGTTTATATTTGAGAAACAAAAACCCCCTCAATCCATTGGAGGGAGATGATAAAATCTGGAACAGTATTAACCAGTCAGTATGTATTTAACTAGATAGCTAAAAGACCTTGTGTTTTTATAAATTTAATTCTTTTATAAATTTAGAACTGTTGAAAATAATTATTTTTCCAGATTGTTTTAATTTTATTTTTATTTATCTATTTTTTTAAAGTAGGCTTCATGCCCACTCTCCAACCCAATGCTGGGCTTGAACTCACAACCCTGGGATCAAGACCTAAGCTGAGATCAAGAGCTGGATGCTTAATCGACTGAGCCACCCAGCTGCCCCTATTTGTCCACATTCTTAAAGAAAATTATTTACTTCTAAAATATTTTATTTTTAAGTAATCTCTGCATCCAACATGGGGCTTGAACCTATAACCTAGAGATCAAGAGTCACATGCTGTACCAACTGAGTGAGCCAGTCTCTCCTCTTGAAGAATTTTTTTTTTTTTTAAGTTTATTTTGGGAGAGAGAGAATCCCAAGCAGGCCGTGCACCATGAGTGCAGAGCCAGATGTAGGGCTCGAACTCACGGAGCTGTGAGATCATGACCTAAGCCAAAACCAAGAGTTGGATGTGTAACTGACCGAATCACCCAGGCACCCCCCCTCCCTTGAAGAATTTTTAAAGAATTTAAGTGTTTGTACCAATTGTTAAGCTTCTACAGTGTGCTAGTTCTGACCTATAGCAACTTTATGTAGATTATGTTTAGTCTTGGTGACAAATCCACAGATACTATCCCCACATCATAGATGAGGAATGTGAAGTCCAGAGGTTAAGTGCCTGACTACTGTCCCATTGCTAGTATGTGATGGAGTGAAGATTTGAGGCTACATTTCTGAATACGAAGTCTTCCCCCGCACCCCCCTCCCCAACCCTGCCACCAAATGTTCATGGATACTGTATTTCCTAAGGTCTTACTCATGTTTGAAATTGTATTTTTCTAAAATAAAAATCGGGTTCTATCAATGAGATGTTTGCAGATTTTCTTATTTTCCTTTTCCTTCTCATAGTATTGCTTTTGGATTTTGGATGGCTATTCTGGGCAAAGGGAGCGAAGAACAGGATTGGGTTGACTATCGAGATATTTTGTTTTCCTTTGCATTTGTTTACCGTGCTTCCAGGTGACATTTTTCAAAAGTTTATAGATTAAGTCTGGCCTCTTCCCACATTAGAACACTTGTGTTTTTCTTTGCTAATTTTATTTCTTTTGTTTTAGTTCATTGCGGTTTGAAAAACAGGTTTGTGCTTCTGTATTATTCTTTCACTTTGGTCAACACGTTTTGCCCCCAGAGTTCATGTCTACTCTCCCTTACTGCCTCCTCAAGTTTACTATTTACATTTAAGCACAATTGTAATATAGAATCGTTATCTTAGCTTTTATCTAGTACAACTTTCATTTTATAAAGAAACTTTTAGTTACCGTTTGCATTAGAAACTGATATACTGAGGGGCGCCTGGGTGGCTCAGTCGGTTACGCGGCCGACTTCAGCTCAGGTCATGATCTCGCAGTCCGTGAGTTCGAGCCCCGCGTCGGGCTCTGTGCTGACAGCTCAGAGCCTGGAGCCTGTTTCAGATTCTGTGTCTCCCTCTCTCTGACCCTCCCCCGTTCATGCTCTGTCTCTCTCTGTCTCAAAAATAAATAAACGTTAAAAAAAAAAGTTAAAAAAAAAAAAGAAACTGATATACTGATACATATGTGTAGTTTTTTTTTACTATTATGAAACCAGGAAACACTTGGACTTGCTAGGCTTTTTTCAATAAAATGTTTTTGTGCTTAAGGATATTTGAGGGGACCAGTTATATTGGTTTTGTATGGAATTTTGGGGGAAGAAAAGTATATTAAAAGGTTTTTTTTGGGGGGGGGTAGGTAGTGAGGCAATGAAATATAAACCTGTATATTTCCATGGTATATAAACTGTTGTAGTCAAGTTTTCCTTGCAGAAAGCCCATTCACTTTTTAGTAACAGAGTTTAAAGTTACAGTGAAATCTATACCCTTATTTAATAATTTCTGAAAAATCTTAAGATAATCAATACACAAGCTGACTTTGTAAGATAATCAATACATAAGCTGACTACATAAACTAGTAAGTTTATGCTGTGATCCATTTGGAATATGGGGAATGGGATATCATATAACATAGCTTGCCAGCTTAGACTTACTTTATGCCCTTAACATTATTCAGTGTATTAATAGTTTTAAAATGGGATCCTTTACAATACACTTTACCAAATGCAGGGGGAAAGGGAAATTGCTATGTTGTGTTCAAATCTTGTTGAAAGAAAATCTGTTGCTGTAGTTCATAGAAGAAGTAGTGTACCACATCAAAAATTTTTCATTCCGTGCGAGATGCTTGCTATTTATGTTTCACAAAGTAAAATCAAGGGGGAGGTTAGTTTTTTAATGGGTGGGTTTTGTTGGTTTCTTAGCCATGGTGACTAGCATAAAGAAAAATAGTACTATGTAACAGACCCTTATTTTATTACTGAAATGTTTTGATGTGCTTTTAAATATATTTGACAGCAGTGGTGATGAAGGTGGCAGAGTTTGTTTGCAAGTATCTTCTGCTATTATGAAAGTTGCCTTTTAGTTTTGTTGATGGTTTCCTTCACTGTGCGCAATCTTTTTATCTTGATGACGTCCCAATAGTTTATTTTTGCTTTTGTTCCCCTTGTCTCAGGAGGCATATCTATCTAGTAAGAGGTTGCTATGGCTGATGTCAAAGAGGTTACTGTCTCTGTTCACTGTATCTGATAAGGGGTTAATATCCAACATATATAAAGAACTTAAAAAAACCTGAACATGCAAAAAACAAATAATCCAGTTAAAAAATGGGCAGAAGACATGAACAGATATTTCTCCAAAGAAGACATCCAGATGGCCAACAGACACGTGAAAAGATGTTCAACATCACTCGTTATCAGGGAAATACAAATCAAACCACAATGAGATATCACCTCACACCAGTCAGCATGGTGAAACTTAACAACACAGGGAGACAACAAGCGTTGGTGAGGATGCGGAGAAAAGGGCAACCCTTTTACACTGGTGGGAATGCAAACTGGTGCACTCTGGAAAACAGTGTGGTAGTTTCTCAAAAACTTAAAAATAGAACTCCCCTATAATCCAGCAATTGTTCTAAGCATTTACCCAGAGGATACAAAAATACTGATTTGAGGGGATACATGTACCCTGTTGTTTATAGGAGCATTATCAATAATAGCCAAATTATGCAAAGAGCCCAAATGTCCACTGACTGATGAATGGATAAAGAAGATGTGCACCCCCCCCCCCACACAAAGGAATATTACTCAGCCATAAAAAAAAAGAATGAGGTCTTGTCATTGGCAGTGATGTGGAAGGAACTAGAGAGTATTGTACGCGAAATGAGTCAGAGAAAGACAGGTACTGATGATCTCACTTGTCTGTGGAATTTAAGAAGACAGATGAACGTAGGGGGTTAAAAAAAAAAAAAAGAGGCAAACCAGGAAATAGACTTTTAACTGTAGCAAACTGAGGGTTCCTGGAAGGGAGGTAGGGGAGGGATGGCCTAAATAGGTGGTGGGTATTCAGGAGGTACTTGGGAGGAGCACTGGGTGTTCTGTGTGGGTGATGAATCACTAAGGTCTACACCTGAACTAATATTATGCTGTATGTTGACGACCTGGAATTTAAGTAAAAACTTAAGAAGGTTGCAGCGTCTGGAGCTAGATTGCTAAAGCCAAATTCCTGTTTTACCATTTGGTAATGTGTGACCTTGGTCAAGTTATGTAAACTCCAGTTCCTTATCTGTAAGGTGAGGATAACCTGTCTCATGGAATTGTAAGGATTGAATGAATTTATGCATAAAAAGTTCTTGCAGGCTGGCACAAAGGAACATGCTTAATACGTGGTAGTTACGATTATGTATGTATATTTCAGGAATATTGGCTTATTGTGCTTTTTTTGAGCAACTGGAGAACCTTTTACCCGCTGCTTATTGTGGCATTCTTTTCTTGAGACGAGATCTTTGTAGTTTGGGAGACTTCACTACCTCATTCAAGGGGTCTGTTTCCAGTTTACGAGTAGGTATCTGGTACCACTTCAGGGGTGACCGCTGAGATGAGGAGCTGGTGGTCCGCTCTCGGCAGAGACCATTCTGCAGGCGTGTGTAGAGCTGAGGTCCACGGGGGCACTCCTGCCACCCCACACAGCCCTTTACTCCCCATCAGAGAACTCGTTAGAAAAACTCCACAGGTTTTCGCCGGTCTGTTTTTGCCCAGACTTGTCCTCCTTCCTGAAGATGCAGCTCGTTATCTTCTGACCCAGAGGCTGGCTGGGCACATACCAGGGTGTCCAGTTACTTGCCTCTCCATCCTGTGTATACAGTTCAGAAGACCTGCCTTTGAAGGGGTTGGATCCCTGCTTCCCTTCACCACCTTGCTGCCACCCTGAGACTCCCACAGACTCCTGAAACTGGGCTGCGATCTCACAGATTAGATCCGAGGGCTAGAATTAATTTAAAAACATCCATTTCCACCAGTGAAGGAAGTACTGGGGAGGAGAGTGAGACACACAAATTTGAGAAGTATTTCAAATTGTAAGATTACTTAGTGCTAAAATTTTTTACATAAGCTTTTGTATTTCATTCTCTATAGCACCACGTTTCTTCAGAGTATATGGAAGCCAATTTTTGGTTTGTTTAATTGAGTTTATTATATTCACATCAACAAATGGTATTAGAGTAGGGTAGGTAGAGAATAAAAACTCTCGTTCTTTATAATTATGATTTTGTTAAAGCCGAATTTTGTCTTTACGCTTCTATGCTTTTTGGCATAGATCTGTAATTATGGTTTATAAGATATTCTCACTTCCTCTCTTTCTCTGTTTTCTGAGTAGTGACATGACTTCTCAGAATACTTAACATACTTAATACAAAAAGACAGTATTTGTTTTTGCTCTGGTTGCAAAAAGATACAACAGAAGGATTCTGGATAAAGATAGTACAGATCGTTAAATCCTAGGAAAAATGATTCTGTTTCACTTGAAGAAGGTATAAACTTTTGGTAAGAGTAAACCATAGATGAGACTAGGATCTTTTTTGTGTAATTGTAATCTAGAGATAGTTACATATTCTGTGAGAGGAAAATTTACTGGTAAATGAACTTAAAGTGTTCAGTGTGGATGCATCTGTCTTACCTTTTCTGCGTTGGTTACTTGGACAAGAATTCCAGGGGTATGTGCATTAGGCTAGTACGTTTCCTTTCCACAGTCCTCACCGGGGAAATATGTGAAATTCACTAAATCAATTGAAAAGTTTTGAATGTCTTTGTGGCTTATGACAAATTCCTAAAAACTAGGGCTTTCTGAGTTCCAGTTGTATAGGTAGTGTATAAAAACTCAATATATTGCTATAAGGTACAGTTTAATAAGCTTTTAGACATATTTGGTTCACACGTGTTCTGTGTATTTTAACCCTCTTAAGTGATTTGTAATATTTAGATCTATTTTCCCTATGGGGTTAGGTAGAAGTAAGGTTTTTAGAGTCAATGAATTGCTTCTGGGTAAAGCTCAGCAAAAACAGATTTTGCTGTAATGAAGATTTTGAAATACCTTCTTAGAAGGAGATGTGGACTGTTAACGTTAAAATTAAGTCGGATTCTATAAAATTGTAATTGGGAGACTATACGCCTTTGACCAATTTAAGCTTATCAGCCTTTCTTCTTGGTTTATCCTTAAAACAGTAGCCCTATCTCTGAGACCTGCCTTAATTGTGTTCCCCTACCCCCAACCATTAAAGTCAGATTTAGGATTGATGTTTTCTTTGCTGTCCTTCTTTTGGTTGGGGGGCTTGAGGATGTGGTTTGAGTATGCTTTATTTCCCGTACTTCTTTTATTTTGTAATTATTTAACTTTTGAAAAAAATTTTTTTAACGTTTATTTATTTTTGAGACAAAGAGAGACAGAGCATGAACGGGGGAGGGTCAGAGAGAGGGAGACACAGAATCCGAAACAGGCTTCAGGCTCTGAGCTGTCAGCACAGAGCCCGACGCGGGGCTCGAACTCACGGACCGCGAGATCATGACCTGAGCCGAAGTCGGACGTCCAACCAACTGAGCCACCCAGGCGCCCCTGTAATTATTTAACTTTTAAATCCACTGTTATTACTCCATACCCCCCACCCTTCTTCAACTCACTGAGTTAGCATGGGCTCATTCAGAAGCCTCTTTACTGCATTACTTCTCCCCCTCCCCTCCAACCCCCCGCCATTATATACCAAATTGAACTTCATTGCCTCTTACCTGTTGTTAGGAGACAGCACTTCCCGTCAGTTGCATTTGGCAAATAAGTTTCTTGCTAGAAATTCAGCTGGATGGCATGATGCATAGTAGACACTTTAAAATACATGTCGAATGAGAGAAAGGAACTGAGGTCTTGAGAGGTTAAGTGAAATAATACACGGGAGCATTATAACAGATACTATCAAATTGATACTCAATATGAAAGTACTCTGAGAGGCTCCAGAAATATTAGGTACAACAGTATTAGAAATAATAATATTCATGTAATAGTAAATCACTTTTTCTATTTTAAAAATCTATTATGAAATAACATACCCTATATTAGTTAGGGATAGTATTTATTTATTATAAAAAATATTTTTTTTGAGAGAGAGAGAGAGAGAGACGGAGCACGAATGGGGCAGGGGCAGAGAGAGAGACAGACAGACAGACAGACAGACACAGAACCTGAAGCAGGCTCCAGGCTCGAAGCTGTCAGCACAGATCCTGATGCGGGCGGGGCTCAAACTCACGAGCTGTGAGATCATGACCTGAGCTGAGGTCGGATGCTTAACCAACTGGGCCATCCAGGCGTCCCTGGGATGCTTTTTATTGTTGAAGTGTAATTGGCACACGTTGTTACGCTAGTTTCAGGTGTTCAGCATAGTGACTTGACTTCTCTCTCCCTTATGCTGTGCTCGCCACAAGTGTAGCTACCATCTGTCACCATGTAACACCACTACAAGATCATTGACCTGTGGCATGTATCTTTGCTGTACCTTTTATTCCTGTGACTTACTCATTCCATGATCGGAAGCCGGAACCTTCTGTCTTCCTTCACCCATTTTCCCTACCCTCTCACTCTCTTTCCCTCCAGCAACCATCAGTTTGTTCTGAATATTTATAGGTCTGTTTCTGCTTTTTGTTTGTTTTGTTTTTCAGATTCCACCTATGAATGAAATCATGCAGTGTGTTTGTCTTTCTGTTTCTGACTTATTTCACTTAGCATAATACCCTCTAGGTGTGTGTATATAAATGTATACACACACACACACACACAGATATGTACACACATACATAGTTAACTCTTTGGTTTTTTGAATTCCACATATAATTGAAATCATGTAATATTGTCTTTCTCTTTCTGACTTATTTCACTTAGCCTAACACCCTGTAGGTCCAACCCCCCCTCCCCCCCATCTTTATCCGTTCATCTATTGGTGACACTTGGGCAGCTTCTATTGTTGGGCTGTTTGTACATAATGCAGTAAACATAGGGGTGCATGTATCCTTTTGAATTAGTATTTTCTAGGGATGCATTTTATTATATGTAACAGAGGCTTAAACTCATGAGGGTTTATTTTTCTCATGAAAAAAGAAATTTGGAGGTCGGTGTCTGTTGACATTGGTTTAGCAGCTCAACAGTGTCAGGGCTGTTGTTTGGTCATTTTCTTGGCCTTTCCTTCGTGGCTGCGAGGTGCTGGGGTCATTACCTTTCTGTTTGAGGCACCGTGAAGGGGCATCTCTCTTCATTTTACATTTAAGGAGACCAGAAGCCTTAGAACATCACTTCGTTTCTCCGGGAAGCCGAAAGCCTTTCTTGAAGCCTTGCAGGCCAGCCAACGTCCCCTTAGGTGTTAAGGATCAGCTGTTTCACATGGCCACCCCTCACTAGAAGAAAGGCTGTGAAAAGGAGATTTAGCTCCTCCAGCCTCTTAGTAGAGATGGGGGAAGGGAGAAGGAGTTTGGAGATAGCGGTTGGGTTCGCTAACGAACAATACCTACGAAAGCGACCACTCTGGCTAGTCAAAATCCAAACAGATCCTTTTTCTTGTGAAAACATTTTAGGGAGTTACAGTCACCAGCTTTCCAAGGCAGTCGGTACCTGTTCTTATCCACGCCTGCATCTCCCTCTGAGTCCACGGTGTCTGCTTGATGCACAGCTTTCTGCATTAGGTTTGGTCATAGCTCGTTCTCTGGTGACCCTAAAGCTAATCGAGAAAATCTGTGCTCCCGGTATATCCAGTAAAGTACTGCGGATAAAGGAACAGGATAACTGTGAAGAATCCTCCCCCTTAGAAAACGGGAGAATTAGAAACAACGGCATCTGGTATACAAGCACAGTCTACAGGGGAGGATGTGAATGTTGAAGGTTTCCTGTTAATGGCAGTAGATTAAATTCCTAGTTGGCCAGTCTGTTGTTTACATTCCCTGGAAGGATCTCCCCCTAGTCACGATTTGTTGACTACCATAGGTCTATAAGAAGTCTTGAAATCGGGTAGACCAGTTCCTTCCACTTGATTTTTCCTTTTAGCTATTTTAGGGAGTTTTCCATTCCATATAGATTTCGGAATAAGTTTGCCTGTGTGTGCCAGAAACCTTTCTGGAATTTTGGTAGGAATTGTGTTAAAACTTACAGAGCAGTTTGGGAAGACTTCACATCTATACTCTGTTGAGTCTTCAGTCCAAGAACATGGTGAGTCTCTCCAGTGAAGGTCTTCTGTCCGTTCTGTCAACAAAATTTTGTAATTTTCAGTCTACAGATCCAGCACATATTTTCTTAGATTTATACCAAAGTGTCTCATTTCCTTTGGAGCCATTGTAAGTAGTATTGCTTTTTTGATTTTGATTTCACTGGTTGGTTGTGAGTATATACAGATGTGGTTGACTTTTGTTTGTTGATCTAGTCTGCAACTGTGCAGAATTCACTTATTACTTCTGGGGTTTTTTTTTTGCAAATACCTTGGGATTTTCTACATAGATAATCATATTATCTGCAAGAAAGAGACAGTTTTCTTTCTTTCTTTCTTTCTTTCTTTCTTTCTTTCTTTCTTTCTTTCTTTCTTTCTTTCTTTCTTTCTTTCTTTCTTTCTTTCTCTTTATTATTGGTATGCATTTTGTTTCCTTTTCTTGCTTTACCATGCTGTCTATACCTTCTTGTATTACATTGAATATGAGGTGAGATTAGACATCTTTGCATGGTCCCTGATCTTAGGGGCCAAGAATTAAGTCTTTCACTGTTAGGTATGATGTTGGCTATAGGATTTTTGGTAGATGTCCTTTTTTGTGTTTGAGGAAAATACCATTTTCCCCTACTTGATGAGTGTTTTTAGCATTGAATAGGTGTTGAATGTGTTATGGATATTTAAAAATATTATGAAGGAAACTGGGTTTTTCTTTTTTAATTGGAAATAGGGTAGCATGTGAATAGTAAAATGTTAAAGCCTGAATGTTATCTAATATATATAGTACTAAAGGCATCAAATATTACTGGCTCTGAATCAACTTCACTTATTTCTCACTTACAGGGAAAGATTTATAAAAATCATTATATGTGAATATTCTTTGTTTCTCTTTGACTTTTAAAATAAGTATTCCCTTCAGCACTAAAAAACCACACGTTGTCAATGTCTTTATTGGTCCTGCCACTGACATTGTTTCCTATCGAGGAAAAAATACCTCCATTGGGTAGAGAGTCCTATTCCTTATTTTATAGTGCTTTCCATTCTTTTGCAATTTTTGTGTGTGTGTGGCAGCTATATATTCTTATATTGCCAAGCAGCCTGCCTATCCGATCACCTTGTTTCAAAAGTAAAACAAAACAAACAAAAAAACAAAAGAAAAAAAAAGAAAAAACGATGTTTACAGTAAAGTTGCAGAAAGAGCATTACTGAAAATCTCGTTTTCAAAACCATTTGCAAAGAAGCTGTTCAGTCACTGCCTCATCACCCCCAGATTCTTTTTTTTTTTTTAATTTTTTTTAATGTTTACTTATTTATTTTGAGAGAGAGAGTGCACAAGCTGGGGAGGGACAGAGGGAAGGAGAGACAGAATCCCAACCAGGCTTCACACCGTCAGCACAGAGCCCGACGTGGGGCTTGAACCTACAAACCATGAGATCGTGACCTGAGCTGAGATCAAGAGTCAGAGATACCCAGCTGACTGGGCCACCCAGGCGCCCCACCCCCAAATTCTTTAGTGTCTGTTTTCTGCAGAGTTATTCTTTTACGAAACCACAACATGACCATCCAAAAGGGGAACCAACACTTGGGGCGTCGCTGCCACCTAATTGTCAGACCTCGTTCACGTCGTTCACTTGAGTGCCCCTTACAGCAAGGGGACCCACTGTGTGATTATGTTTTGCATTGAGTTGTCACGTCTCTGTAAGACTCCTTTAATTTGGACCAGTTTTTGTCTCTTTCCTTGCCTTTTCATCTTTGACGTTTTTGAGGAGTGTTGCCAGTGATTTGAGTGATTGTCCCTTGATTTGTGTTTGTCTGGTGTTTCTCACGAGCAGGTTCAAGTTTTGCATCTTTGTCAGGAATATCTTCTGGAAGCGATGCTGTCTTCCTCTCTGTGCATTCTGCCCTGTGGCACTTGACTTTGATTTGTCCCGTTATCGTTGATGTTAATTAACTTTGATCAATATGTTAAGGTGATGCCTGCTGAGTTTCTATGCTGTGAAGTTACTTTTCACCCTTACTGTGTATTTTGTGAGATCGTGTTTTAGGAGTATGTAAATTCCCTGTTCGTCATGAGACCTTTGACCTCCCCGGGACTCTTACACTCTTACACCTCGCTGCGTTTTTACAGGGATGCCTGCTTTCCCCTCCTGGATTCCGGCACATTCTGGGCACGCTCCTCTACAGCTGCACGGGGCCATCCTCCTGCACGTGTACCCACAGCCCTCACCCTGTCTATGCTCTGACAACAGGCGCTGCCCCATGTGCATGCCTTCATCACTTCCTTTGGGTTTGACACCCCATGCCAGGCTGCCCTTTGGCGCACATGCCCATCTCATTGTAGGGTAGCCCCGACAGCCCAGGCGGGGCCATCCCCTGTGGACCTGCCTGTCTCACTGTTCTCAGGCTCTGAGGCCCTGGGCTGGGCTGCCTGCCTCGCTGAAGCTCGCCCTCTGCTCGGACTGTGACACCTCATGTCAGACCACTGTCCTTTTTCACCATCCCCACCCTCTTCATTTCTTGGGCACTGATGCCCCACGCCTTCCTCATCCTGCTTGTGCCCTGACACCCTCTTCCCTGTGGAGGGGCTCTGGTATTCCTCCTTAGACCACCCCTCACCTTCCCCTAGTACCACTGCCTGCCTGGTTCAGCCCCCCCTAATGGCTTTGTGGTGAATTGGTTGTAGAGAAGGGTAGGGAGGGTAAGGGGAGCTGTTCTCTTGGTAGTTCTATTCTTTTAGTTGTTTTAGAAAAATTTTTTTTTCTTAAAAAAAAATTTTAACGTTTATTTTTGAGACAGAGACAGAGCATGAACGGGAGGGTCAGAGAGAGAGGGAGACACAGAATCTGAAACAGGCTCCAGGCTCTGAGCTGTCAGCACAGAGCCTGACACGGGGCTCGAACTCACGGACCGCAAGATCATGACCTGCGTAGAAGTCGGACGCTTAACTGACTGAGCCACCCAGGCGCCCCTTAAATTTTTTTAATGTTTATTTTTGAGACAGAGAGAGAGCCTGTGTGTGTGAGCAAGCAGGGGAAGGGCAGAGAGACAGGGAGACGCAGAATCCGAAACAGGCTCCAGGCTCTGAGCTGTCAGCACAGAGCCCCGTGTGGGGCTCGAACCCACGAACTGTGAGACCTGAGCCGAGGTCGGATGCTTTAACCAACTGAGCCACCCAGGTGTCCCTCTTCGTAGTTATATTCTTAATCAGCCCTGTTTGCTTTCTCACCCCTCCTTTCTACTTTGTAGCTCTTTTCATAAGGAGTGGCGATCATTTTTAACATTCTCAGTGTAAAAATCATTTTTCTTAGGGAAAGCTTGGTGAGTATAATGCATGAGTAGAAATGCGTGTGCAGAGTTTAGTTGTTTTAGGCATCGTGAAGGAAATCATCCTTGTGCCCGGGAGTGGAGACAGCCCACATCAGAGCACCTGTCCTCAGACGGGAAGTCGGTAGTGCACGTTCAGAGTGTTTCAGCCCAGCCTTTAGAGCCAAAGATCCACCCTGGCCCTACCTCCTGGTTTCCCGCTTATGACGCCTTTCTGCAAGTCACGACATTTTTGTATGTCTGTTTCCTCATCCCTAAGATGGAGATCATAAATAACTTACCTCATGCGACTGTTGGGGAGCTCAGATGAGATAATGTGTTTAAAAATGCTTTGCAAGTGGTAAAATGCTATGCAAATGTGGTTATTTAGTTCTAATTTATTGCCTAGTCAAATTGAAATCTGTAGGAAATTAAGTCAAGCATTTTAATTGCACTTGTAACTTCTAGGCAAATTCCCTCTGATTCATAAGGCGGAGCGGAGGTCAGCATAGTGTTTGTTCTGTGCTGCCGCTTTCGGTCCATTGTTCTGTCGCCATTACTCAATCAGGCAAACACACCTCTTTTGAAGTCCTGCCCACTCACTGTGCCCGTGTGACATATTTCCGTCTTCTTGATGCTTTTCACCCCTGCCGTGCACCCGTCTTCCTCACCCCATTGCCTGCTGTCTGTCATCCTTGGTGACATCATCATCGTTGACCTTCCAGGAGTTCGTTTGTGCACTTACCGTCGCTGGTGGCACAGCTGTGCGTGGCGTGTATCTCCGGACAGGCGTCTTCAAGTGAACATGTCTCGTGCCCGAGCTACACCCTCCTTCTCTGACCTGCATCTGTGCTACGGGGGTCACTATTTCTGTCCCCTGTCTAGGTCAGAAATCTTGAATTCTTCCCCCTGTCATTTCCCATGTCTAGGCAGCTACTAGCTGTTTTATTTTTACAAAAATCTCTTTCCTAATCGAGCCTTTGTTTTCCCATAATTAATTAACAGTCTACCTTTGGCCCTTATTACCTAATCCCTGATCCTTTGAAACAACCTCCTTCAAGGCCAGCATTAGAACCTTAGCTTGTCAGGTCCGAGCCTGGGCCGCTGCTGAGTAATTGGATGAAGACTTTCGGGGTCTGAGCCAATTCTCCGGGGAGCCAGTCCTCAGATGAGCTAGTCAGATGATAGAGAACATGGCTCTAGAGCCCCATAAGAACCTCCAGATGGTAGAGATCAGGCTTGCGGAAGAAGATCTGCCTTCTCAGGCCCAAGGTTGTGTGAAAGCCTCTGGAATCCAGGAAGACCTGATCTCTGGGACAGACTTCCATTATCTAAATAGCTGCTGTTAACATTTTGGTACATTTCCTTCTAATCTATTTTTAATGCATAGAGTTTTTTTTTCTTTTACTCTTCCCATAGTTATTACTATATGCGTAAATAGCATAGTACCTATTACGTGAAAGTAAACATTTTCCATGCTATTTTTGTAAGTGTAATTTTTTAATGGGTATATAGCATCCCGTAAGATTGTGTGGTCTTTGTTCCTTTTAGAACAATAAGCTCCCCCGGGAGAATACTGGATTCTCTGTCAGAGCTTGACAGCAATGTCTCCTGAAAGTATTTTTCTAGTGTTAACTTTTGATTGCTGACATGAACTAGTCTGTTGCCTCTCATTTGGTATTGATGCTTGCTCATTAACAGGGCTTTCTGTGTCCTTGATTTTTGCTTTTCCTCCCTCCCTCCCTCCCTTCCTCCCTCCCTTCCTCCCTTCCTCCCTCCCTTCCTCCCTTCCTCCCTCCCTTCCTCCCTTCCTCCCTTCCTCCCATCCATCCATCCATCCATCCATCCATCCATTTGCCCATCTACCCACCTACCCACCCACAGTGAGAGCATATTCTCTTCTAAGTCCTAGGTCGTAAGTTTGCCTCTGGGGATTTAGAATGGATAGTCCATTGAGGGTCTTATCCTGGGGGAGACGTATGTATGAATCTTAGCTAGGATGTGCCATAGCTAGTCTGGGCACAGAGGAAGCAATGCCTTACTCTTTCTGAAGAGGGTAAGGAGGGCCTCTTAGGGGAGGTGACGTGTGACGGAGTTGTGAAAGTTGAGTACGAGCTTGCTGGGGGTAGACTGTGGAAGAGACATTGAGGCAGAGGGCTCAGAAATGAGAACTGTGATGGTGTGGCTCAGGCTCGTCTCTAGTGGGTTTTTTTGGGTACTTTTATTTTTAATTTAATTTATTTTTTTAAATAAACTTTGTCAGAATTTACCATTTTTTAAAAAAGCTTATTTAGGGGCACCTGGGTGGCTCAGTCGGTTAAGCGACCGACTCCGGCTCAGGTCGTGATCTCGCGGTCTGTGAGTTCAAGCCCCGCGTCGGGCTGTGTGCTGACAGCTCAGAGCCTGGAGCCTGTTTCAGATTCTGTGTCTCCCTCTCTCTCTGCCCCTCCCCTGCTCATGCTCTCTCTCTGTCTCAAAAACAAATAAACATTAAAAAAAAATAATAAAAAAAAAACTTATTTATTTATTTTGAGAGAGAGAGCCTGCCCAGTCGGGGGAGGGGCAGAGAGAGAGGGAGAGAGAATCCCAAGCAGGCTGTGCACTGTAAGTGGAGCCTGATGTGGGGCTTGAACTCACAAACCGTGCCATGATGACCTGAGGTGAAATCTAGAGTTGCGTGCCCCGGTATTATTTTTTTAAATATTTTTATTATAGCTATCCTAGTAGATGTGAAGTGATATCTCACTGTAATTCTGATTTGCATTTCCTTCGTGGCTAATGATGTTGACCTTCTTTTCATGGTTACTTGTTTATCTTTGGAGAAATGTACATTTACATCTTGTGCCCATTTTTAATTCGATTATTTGTCCTTTTATCATTGAATTGTGATAGTTCTTTATATTGTCTCTAGTTTTTTGAAGCAAAATTGAGACTGGAATACATTATTTTTGATTTTGTCACTAGAAAATGAATCAATCAAAATAAATTTGAAATTACCTGCACTAAATGAAATTTAAATCGGAAAAGTAGATTTGGAGTTAGAGGATATTAATTTTTTTTTTTTCTTAAATTTTTTTTTCAACGTTTATTTATTTTTGGGACAGAGAGAGACAGAGCATGAACGGGGGAGGGGCAGAGAGAGAGGGAGACACAGAATCGGAAACGGACTCCAGGCTCTGAGCTGTCAGCACAGAGCCTGACGCGAGGCTCGAACTCACGGACCGCGAGATCGTGACCTGGCTGAAGTCGACGCTTAACCGACTGCGCCACCCAGGCGCCCCTAGAGGATATTAATTTTAACAGGTGGTAACATTAATACATACCACAAATCAAATTCAAGTTAAATTATTTTAGTCGTTTAAGATAATTTTTTTACCTATGTATATTAGCGTCAGATAACTAAATATTTCACTCCTTATCACAAGCTGCTGTGACAGATGAGCAAGGTTTTTAATACTTTCTTCTTTCCCAAATAGTTCTCTAAGGCAGTATTGTTTCTTCTCTTTGTTACTACTTATTTTTTTGCCTGAAATTGGTAAAACTTATCTGTAATTTTAGAAATCTTGAAATGGCTATTTTGGGGATATTATTTATGAATATCTGTCCATCAGTTGAACAATTATTGGATGCCTGCTAGGTAGACATACAGCCAGCTTGTTTTGTTTCTCTCCAGGGGTCGCATTCAAAATATCTAACGTTTTTGTGGCATGGACATTGACAGATCAGAATGGACACTGGCCTTAAAGTACTTGACTCAGCACATTGTTTCATTATTTCATTCAGCGATCTCTGATGTTCTTCTTTGCACTTTGGAGTCTAGCAAACCTAGGTCTCGTCCGTAGCTTTATGTTTGGCATGGATCTTTCCTGCGTTGGCAGTTTCCTCTGGGTATTTTTCTTTGGATTACCAAATTGGTCATCGTTTTGATCCAGTAAGTTTGCAAAGTTAAAACCCAGAGGTAGCTCTTGTATTAGAGATGATACTCAGGGTACAATCTAAACTTCACTTCAAGGAGATACTTCTTTACTCTAGAATTTGTCCTGGAAATTGGTCATTCGCAGCAGATGACTCCACTGATCTGTGCTAAACTATTGAGAGTTTGTATATCATTCTGAATGAAAACCAGATGCTTTGCAATTTTGGTAGTGAGTGGTTTTTTCACTTATGATTTGCTCCTCGGCTAGATAGAACTCTTTTCAGCATATTGCTGTAGAGATACTTGAATGGGGAAGGAAAGTTCCCCTAGAATACGTGAATGTAAGGTTACGATGGACCATCTGTCCTGGAAAGCCATCCTGGCGCCGTTCCTGGCCCCGGCTCCCTGCTGGCGGCCTCTGCCCCTCCAGCGCGGACTCAGGCAGCCCTGTGTCACCACAGTCCCCAAACTCCGGCTTTCTTTTTCATCCGCTGCATCGGGTCACCGGCGTGCCCCGCCACATCAGACGGGGTCGTGAACTCGGTGCTGAGAGCACCACCCAGGACTTACAGGACGAGAAGGAAGAGGGTGGAGAGTGGAAGGTGTGTAGCTGCTAGTGGGAATGCTAATGAGGAGGATGGAGAGCAGGAGGCCTCCGGAGAGGTGGGCCAAGAAGGGGAGGGGCGTGAGGGCGGCAGGAGGATGGAGGTGGTTCCGGCAGAAGACGATGAGGAGGACGATGTCAACACCAAGAAGCAAAGACTGATGAGGAGGACTAGACAGGGGGACAGAAAAGACCGCTGTGACCTCCACTTCTTGTCCCAGAATCTGAACGTGGTCACGCGTGAGTAGAGAGCCTGCCAGGGACAGTGCCTGTCGAACGTGACACCGGCCTCCTGCCCGCAGCCAGGTCTATGGCCTGGCTTTGCCGCAGGGGAGGGAAAAAGAACCCATGCTCCCACGGCCCTGCTCTTTTCCTTAAAAGTACTTTAAAAAGGGAAATTTGCGTTTTGATTTACATTTAATATTTCCGTTCCTCTTGTGAGGGGCCAGCCATTTTTAATGACCTCAGAAGATCGAACCAGCTTAGAGCCTTCTCTGGCCCACTTCTGACTTGACTTGTGCTGTGACCGTGTTCATTATGCTGTCAAAGGAGAGAAGAAACCTGGTAAAAAACAACAGATCTTATTCCCAGCATTCCTGTAGCTTTTTGTGTATGTATTTAGCTGTACTGTAAGTAGTTGGTTTTATGAGGTGGTTAAAAAGGCCAAAGGTAAAAAGTTCCTTCCTTCCTTCCTTCCTTCCTTCCTTCCTTCCTTCCTTCCTTCCTTCCTTCTTTCCTTCCTTCCCACCTTCCTTCCCACCTAACTACCTTCCCTCCTTCCCACCTAACTACCTTCCCTCCCTCCCAGCTGCTGTTTATTTTTTGGGTCTGTTTAAGTGTGAAACATTGTTCCACAATAAAGTGGAATTGTATATTGCTGAGTTCTTAAAAAAAAGATACAATTGCATTTTTTAATAACTCTGTTTTTTTGTGTGTAGTAAATGATCAATAGTGACTTATTTTCTCCCTTACCAAGATGTGGTTTCCACTAGATGCCAGTAGTATGTATCTAATTAACCCAGTTTTCAGTGATGCAGGTGTACAGATTACCCATGACTGTTAAAGCAAAAGCTTTTGCTTTCCTTTGGTTCCTTGAGAGTTTTCTAAGGTGCCTAATTGCAGCCATAGGGAGGCAGGAGACCGTTCCGGGGGTCTGGGGAGCATCCTGATGCATACAGGGGTGATGGCAATGGACAGAAGTAGACATTCACATTAGTTTGGAGGTGAAATCCTTCGGGAGGGGTTGGATGTGCTGCAGGGGATGGTGATGGAAAAGGAATGGTTACAGGTGACTGTCCGGTTCCTGGTTTTAGCATTTGGGTAGATGGGCCCTTAATAGAGATGGGAAGGACTGGAAGAGGTAACATTTAGTCGCTTGCCTGTTGGCTCTCAGCTACGATCTGCTGACTGTCCTCTGTCCCGGTCTGTATTGTGTGGGACTGCATTTCGCAGTCTTCTTTACCTTTCGGCTTTTGTGGGTAGGACTGGCCAGTGAGAGGCACTGAGGGAAGGCTGGAGGATTGGAATGGGGAGAAGGTAGGGCATTTTCCTCCCTCTCTTTTTGCTCCAGGTTGTGTCCCAGGGGACCAGGCAGTTTCATTCCTGTGGCTCAGCTCCTACCAGACAGCAACTCCCTCGGGCAGCCCCAGCTCCCGTCGGACAGCTCCAGCCTGAGGTGTAGCCCCTGCCGAATGATGGCGGCTTCTGGGCTCTTACAACCCCACCTCTTCTGGTGGGTCCCTCCAGCCTTTAGGCTGCTGATGGTTTCTTGCTGTTACTCACGTCCTGGTTGCTCCCCCGTTTCCTGTTTGGTGTCTTGGCTTTTCGATCGCCCATGGAACCACATTTCTATGTTTTTCTAAAATGTCTGGAGTGGTTTCCTCACTAGAATGAACCTGATGAATACAAGGGTGAAAATTTGAGAGTCCAGTTTCAGAAATGGTTTTTGTCAAGTTTAATATTTCTGTGATGCGTTCCACTGGAGATGTTATGGGTGAACTGGATAGTGGGCTCAGACGGATGTCTGATCTGAAAGTATAAATTCGGGTGTTGTGGCTCAGCATAGTGGTAGTATTTTAGACCATGGGAGGACGGGTCGGGCTCATGGAGTGAACAGATGAGAAGAGAACCAAACTCTAGGACGTCAGGAGGTCTACTCATGGAGGGCAGAGGGGGAGGGAGAGGGGGGTCGGGGGGTAAGAGGAACGGCAGTGTCGTGCTGTTGACACCGACAGGAAGGGGGTGTCGGGCGGCTGCGTCATGCTGCTGCAGCGTGTGGCGTTAGGTTGGTGCAAAAAGTGTTCTTGTGAGATGTTTGGGAAGGGACTGAAGAAATGGGAAGATAGCAAGATTCAGAGAAGCTACGGTTTTTATAATTGCTTTTTTTTTTTTAGTTTGAAATGCTTAGTTTTTGAATATGCAAGGAAGTCTTCCTTTTCCCTTGTCTCCTGTAAACCCCATTTCTGCTCCCTCCATCCAGTTCCAGCCGTTGCCATTTATTTCTGGCACCCGTCCCGACGCTTTGAGGCAGATGCAGGCACTTGTGATCACGGAGTCTAGATTTTACCCCACGGCCCCAGTGGTAGCATACCGTGTGCATATTTTAACATCTTCTTCTTGGGGGAATGTGTCCTGGTGGTCTTCCCGTTGTAGGATTTAGAGGCCAGTCATTCTTCTTCTTTCGTGAGCAGCCTTATAGCATTCTCCCTTCCGAATGTACTTGGAACACCTTTAACCAGCCACCTTGTACTGTTGCAAATAATGCTGCAGTGAATGACCTTGCACGTGCATAAACATGCTTGTAAGTAGGCTAACTCCATAGACGCGGGACTTCTGGGTCAGAGGATATGCCTCTGCCCCTCGAGTGGATGTGGCCGGAATCATGTCCGTAGATGCCGTGGTGGTTTACGCTCCCACTGGCACTGCCCGAGAGTGCCGGCTTCTCCATGGCAGCGGCAGCACAGTGTGTTATCAAGCTTTTGACACTCCAGTAGGTGAAGCACGGCGCGCTTGGCTTTTCTTCATGCGGTTTTAATTTTCATTTATTTCAAGATGGGATTGGGGCGCCTGGGTGGCTCAGTCAGTTAAGCGGCTGACTTCGGCTCAGGTCATGATCTCGCGGTCCGTGAGTTCGAGCCCCATGTCGGGCTCTGTGCTGACAGCTCAGAGCCTGGAGCCTGTTTCGGATTCTGAGTCTCCCTCTCTCTGACCCTCCCCCGTTCATGCTCTGTCTCTCTCTGTCTCAAAAATAATCAAACGTTAAAAAAAAAAAATCAAGATGGGATTGAACATCTTTTTGTACGGTGAAGACCCATAGGTGTTTCCTTTTTGTGTGAACTCTTAAGTTCGTATTCTTTGCCCCCTCCCTTTTTTTTTTTTCTATTGGAGTTTATTCTTCTGAATTTTTGAGTTTTACTCATGAGGCCTGTGGGCCCAAAAGCTCAGAGTGGCGGGAGTAAGAGCCTGCAGGGTATGCCGATGCGCCGTGGTTCCGGACGGAGGAGTGGCGGCCGGATCGTGAAGTGTTCGCCTGGGTCCATTTGGTTCGTACATCGGCCCTTACTTTATGAACCTACTGAACATACAGAAATCAATGCCCTGTTAGGGATTCCTTAGATGCAGTGACTTCTGAGCCAATTATGTGTCAGGATCAACAGGGCAATTTAATTTGGAAAGATGATGGGGGAATATTCGCAATGTTCTCTCCTACACAGTAAGGCAAAAGGGTCCGTCCTGCACTCTGATTTTGATTATGACCAGCCCTCCTTAGCTGTGTAATTAATTTTCAGTAGTTATTGGTAGAATTTTGCCAGCTTTTATTTCTCATTAAAAAAAAACCTTCTTTTCCTTTCATACACTAAACAGAGTTCAAGCTGACCCTTGGCTTCATCTTATTTCTGTGAAGCACTCAGCGGGACTCGTTTTAAAAGAACAAACTTATTATACGAGCAATCTCTAAGGATAAGTGCTTCCCCGTAGGAGCTCCTATGTTCTGCTTCGCTCAGAAACACACTGAAGAGTCCCTGATACTCTACAGGGGAGGGTCACTTCTTGCTCTGAGTGTTTCAGACTGGGAACTGACTGGAGACGCTCCGTCTCTTTCTTTCATTTCTGCTCTCCCTCTCTCTCTTCTTCTCCCCCCTCCCCCCCCCCCCCGCCCTGCTTATTCTTCCCATCCCCCCCCCCCCACTCCTCCCACCCTAGCTGGCTGAGGGCAGAATACTTTCTCACAGATCATTTCCATTGCTTTTGTAAAACCAATTTTGAAAACATGGTTACTCCATTCTGTTTACACAGCCCCTATGGAGAACAGTGAATGGAACAGAGAAGAAAAAAATGAATCCGCTGACCAGAACTCTCATTTTGCCTTTTATTGGTTTTTAAGAAATTACTTTATAAACATGCACCTCAACGGTGCTTTTAAATTCTCCTCCTAAAGCATATTCTCTGACTGTGTGGTAGGCACCCAGTGATTCGTATCGCATAAATAAACTCCCTGGGTATGGTTAAGCGTAATGGACATTTAAACTGTTTGGACTTGCCTTCCAGAGTTCCATAGTAAAGAAACTCCCCCAGAAGGCTTTGGGGTTTAAGGCAGTCAACTTTTTCCCCCTCTTTGTTTTGTTTTTAGTGAGTTTTTATTTGTATCATCCTAACTGCCCTACTTAAATCTATGAATAGAGCCCTCTCCCTGTCCTATGCAGCTGCTCTGGTGGACTTTCAAATGGAACAGTCGCGGAAGATAAATGTTTTGTTCTGAGTGGTGCTGACTTGACCCGTGCCCATCTCTTCTGTGATGCCGCCATTGTGCGGAAGCCTGCAGGGTGAGAGGAGCCGGGTGGCTGTGAGAGTCAGCCTGTGCCTTGGACTCAGGATCCTGCACTCATTATTAATTCTCTCTTTATTTGCATGTCTCCTACGGATTACAGAAGGCCAAGAGCTGACACGTTCAGGATCTTGGAAATTTTGGAAATAGCCAAGCGGTTCCTTTTGAAGCCTGATTATTAGTCTTCTTAGAAATACTGTGAGGCAGTCTTACAGCCATGCAATACTTCTTTGTTTTGTTTTTAGATATTGTCTGTATTATTTTTGATCAAGAGGCAAAAAGCCACTAATGAGGCATTCTAATTTCCTTAAGTTTATAGTCTCTGGAGTCAGTTTGTCTGGATTTCTAATCCTGCCCCCCACCCCCCCTTGCTGTGTGATTATAGGCAAGTTACTTTTCCTTTCTAAGTCTTAGATTCTCTCTCTAAAATTAGAGTAAAAGGGAACCCACCTCAAACTGGGAGGATTAAGTCGGGAAAAAAATGAGTATGATATGCTTGGCTCATACCACTCGATGCATAATATATACTCAGTAATGCTAGTTATTAGCAGTACTGCTACTCAGATTTTTATTACTTTAGGCTTAAAAGTAATTTATCTAGCATATATAAATAAATAGTTTAGAGAGAGTAATGCTTTTTGATTAAAACAAATAGTAGTTTGTTTCTCTCTCCTCACACTCAGAGTAGGTGGTGTGTCAATGACCGTCATTTCCTTGGTTCAGTGAGTACAAAAGCTTTTAGCCGCGAGGAGAGAAGTCCCTCAGAAAATGTATATCGGGTCACTGTTTTCATGATGGGTCTCAGCAGGAAAATAGTTTTTATATTCTCACCTTAAAATGAAAGAACGCTACTGATTCTAAGCTCTCTGGAAAAGGAAACTTAAAAAAAAATTTTTTTCTAAGAAGGTTTGATTCATTTTCTTAAATGAAAAAAGCAATAGATACTTAAAAAAATTGAAGTAATACAGATGGATATAAATTAAATATTAATGTTTCTTGTCTCAGGATTAAACTCTATACAGTTATACAAGTAAGGACCATAAAAACAGAAAAGAGGAAGACTATAAAAGGAGCGTATGAACACCTCACTCCCAAGGACAGACACCTCAGTTTCATGTATGTGTTTTCAGAAATGCTCTTTACTTAGAATGGAATTTGCCTTAAAAATTTTTTTTTCGCGTTTGTTCATTTTTCAGAGAGAGAGAGAGAGAGAGAGAGAGAGACGGAGTGTGAGCGGGGGAGGAGTAGAGAGAGGAGACACTGAATCCAAAGCAGGCTCCAGGCTCTGACCTGTCAGCACAGAGCCCAATGCGGGGCTCAAACCCATGAACTGTGAGATCATGATCTGAGCCGAAGTCAGACGCTTAACTGACTGAGCCACCCAGGTGCCCCTGGAATTTCCCTTTTTAAAAAACAAATACGAGGCGCCTGGATGGCGCAGTCGGTTAAGCGTCCGACTTCAGCCAGGTCACGATCTCGCGGTCCGTGAGTTCGAGCCCCGCGTCGGGCTCTGGGCTGATGGCTCAGAGCCTGGAGCCTGTTTCCGATTCTGTGTCTCCCTCTCTCTCTGCCCCTCCCCCGTTCATGCTCTGTCTCTCTCTGTCCCAAAAATAAATAAACATTGAAAAAAAAAAATTAAAAAAAAAACAACAACAACAACAAAAAAAACCAAACAAACAAAAAAAACAAATACAAGACCTGCCCTCTGCACCTTCCTTTTCTTTCACTGATGATTTAACAAAGATAATTATAAAATAGCATTTATAGCTTTATCTTGCTTTTTAAGCTGAGTGGTATTTTAGCAGTAGTCTCATTTATTTTCACAGTTTCCTTATAATGGATATGTAGGCTTTCTAGGTTTTTTGCTTTGTCAGTAATGCTTACTGAGATTTGTAAAATTGATTACTTGTCTCTCTCTATGTGTGTATGTGTGTATAGGTGTACGTGTGCATATATGTGTGTGTATAAATACACATGTGTGTGCTGCAAGTAGCCCAGAAGCGTGTGTCAGAGAAACCCTGATGCACATTTAAATTTTTGAGAGCAGTTCTACATTGCATTCCAGAGAGTTTCATACGTGTAGACTGCTGTCGGCAAAGTGAGGCGTCGGTGTCCCATTTGCTTTGCTAGCAGTAGGTAGTGTCGTAGGTTTTAATAGTTTCCAATTTGAAATGAGAATATAAGATCTTACTTCATTTTGCATTAAAAAAATTTAGTGAGATCAGTGCATATCAAGATAAATTCCTAACAGATCAGAGATCTACACGTAAAACCATATGTGTATTAGGAGAGGACATTGGCAAACTCCTTAGTAATCTGGGAATAGAGGAATCTTGTTAATTATGACTCAGAATCTAGAAGTAATAAGAGGAGAGGTTGATGAATTTGTTATCTTAGAAATAAAACTATATGAAGACGGTCTGTAAGAAAGTAAAGTGACAAAGTGGGAAAGAATACTGGAATATATCATCGACAGAGAATTAATATTCCTTGTGTGTATTTGTGTATATTAGTAATTAAAACAAGATAAAAATGTTTAGCCTGGGGGGGGGGGAATGGGCAAAAAGACATGAACAAATGGAAAACATTAAAAAAAATTGCAAACAGCCCTTAAATATATGAAAAGATGCTGAGCTCCTTCATAACAAGAGAAATACATACTGAAACCTCCCTGGGACCCAGTTTCCCACCAGATTGGCATAAGTACAGACGTTTGATAGCACGCTGCGTGGGGGTTGATGTGGGTCAACGGGCAGTCTCACGCATTGCTCATGGAAATGCAAGGTGGTGCACCCTTTATGGATAGGAATTTCAAAGTATGTAATGGAACGACATAAAAGTTTATCCCTTGACAGCAATGCCACTTTTTGGGGCTTGATTCCGAGGGTAATCTGGGAAGCATACAAAATGATACAGGCACAGTGCTTTCATTGCAGCCCTGTTTTCAGAATGAGAGACTGAAAATAATCAGATCTTGACAGCTAGATCCCATCTGGCTAGTCTGAAGCTGGTTCCCTTCCAGACCAGTCCTGGTGTCCCGGCTCTGGCGTTGGCAATATTTGACTTCTGTGTAGATGATTTTCAGCTGCACGTCGGGCGTCGACTGCACTGGAGGCCACATCTCAAGTAGCAATCTTCTTGGATCCTCTCCAAGCCTGTGCCTCCAAGCTGGCTGCCTTCTTCCTGCCTTTCCCTTCCTGGGTTCATTCTAGCCCATCTACCTAGTCCTTCTTTCCCCAAGTGGTCTTCTCTAGCTGCTGCTCCTCCGACACTGGAGGTGTTGGTGACTAAAATGCTCCGATGGAAGCAAGACTGTAAGGCGTTAACTGTCTCTTTGCAGACATTTAATCTAATAACCAAGTCATCCGCTAGCGGTGCCATGTTTGAACGTTGACTTTATTTTGGGAGATGGGTTCCTGGAAAGGCAGTTCTTCTGGCATTTCTTGATTCTTCTAGAAGGTGGACAGCGCTAATCTGGTTGATTTCTGTTTCTGATGCCATTCACTCCTACCCTGCTAGTGTTAATGTTTGAAGTTGGCATGTATCTTCAAATTGATAAGACCATGACTACAGTTTTCTGCCCCTCTTGAAGAGCTGTTACACAGTTGATGGTGTTTCTGACAGTTGCTGGCATCTTAGAACCCAGAAAATGTGTTTATAAGGGGGCAAATCATGTGGAATCTGCATTCTTTATGGGCAAATCACTCCCGTTTTGTAGTGAGTTTTTCTGTGTTAGTTGAAAAAGGGGGGGGGGGATCTTTGAATGATTGTGGGTTGGCACAGAGATACAGAGATTCAGAAACCTTTCTTTAACTCTTAGCATTTAACATAATTGATTACCCCTTTTTCAGATAGTTTTTTTCTTTGGATTTCTGTCACACCATGTTTTTTGTCTTTTATCCTCTTATCTTGCATGCTGTGCCTTTTCAATGTCCTTGTCCCTCTCATCTTCTTCTCCAGACCTTGAATGACCCGGTGTTCTGCCCTCTACTTCTTTCTCTCTCCTTTCTCTTTTTCTCCTGTAATCTCGCCTATTCCTGTAAATTCTGACATGTTCTGTAGGGTTTTGATTCTGCTATTTGTCCAGGCTGAAAGACTCCCGCGGGTTTCGGTTTCTTTTATACCAATAGCTGCTCAGTATTTCTAGTTGGAGATTTAATAAGGATTTCAAACAAAGCACGGCCCCCTAAAACCCCTATTGATTCTTTTAGTCCCCAAATCTCTTTTTTCCAGCCTTTCCCCAACTCAGTAAATGGCACCACAAACAACTGACGGTCAGGTCCAAGTTCCTTCCATGTGCTGAGGAATCCTACTGGATTCCTTCTTGCACTATTCCTGTCTCGTCTACCCATGAATTCTTTTGATTCTACCTCCGAAATAGCCCTCCTCCATTTACTTCTTGCTTTTGCCATCGCTGTAATCCCAGTCCAGCTTATGCCGTCCTTTTCACTTAGTCTTAGACCAGTGTGTCAGCTTCCAGCTGGGTTTCTGGACTTGACTTTTTTCCCTGTTTGTAGTCTTCACAGCACTTCTGGAATGGGCTTTCTGAAGTAGAGATGAACTGTTTGAAACTCAGTGGTTACTTCCCGTTACGTTTACAATGCTGTGTCAAGTAACGATTGGTTTCTGCCGCCTGCCTCTCTCACCTTTCTGTCCCGACTTTCACTGTGTCCAGTCACACTGTTCTCTCTGGTACTGGAACGTGACAAGTTCAATCTTGTCTCGTGGCCTTTATTTTACACTTGCGGTGTTTTCTTCTTGAAATGCTCTTTCTTCTGGTCTTTGCATGCTAGGTTTCTTTTGTCACTTAAGTCTCAACTCAGATTTGAGTTGAGGTCTCTGAGACCTATTTTGGCCAGCAGCCCCCTAATTATTCTTTGTCTATTACTCTTATTCTCTTAATATCACTGGCCAGTACCTGAAATTACCTTGTTTTCTGTCTTTTTTTTTTTTTTTTTTTTTTTTTTTTTTATCAGACTTCCTTCTCAAGACTTAAACTCCTTGAGGGTAGAAACTCTTTTCACAGCCATATCTTCTGTTCCTAGAATGGAGCCTGGCACATAGTAAGTCCTCATTGTGTTACTGTTGTGTACTGACTGATTTGCGCTTGCAAATAGTGTGTTTTGACAATATTAAGTAAGATGTACTAACACAAAACTGAGTTCAGAAATAATTGGATAAGAGACTCTTGTGTTCATTGGAGAAGGGACATTGTCTTTTGAGGGGTGTTTAAAAAGTTGCACAATTTCGTAGGCATTTTGGTATATTCCTCAGGTTCCTGTTCATTGCAGTTAGATCACTGAGCGTAACAGTCACCTTATTCTGAGAGTCCGTACATTCTGCCACATTTCAGATGTAGTGGAATAATTTGCCTTATTTATTGCTGGAGTTCTTCTTGAGATGGCTTTTGTTGCAGTATGTAGGGTGAGAGAAGGCTTTAAGGTGACTGAGTAGAAGAATGTGCCATGATACAAAAGCTGGCATCTGGTGCAGATAGTTCTGTCTTTAGGTGTTTGTTGATTTTAGATAAATGCCTAGCTTTTATTTATTTATTTATTTTGTCATTAGCTAACAGACACCCATGACCTTTACTTATCTGTGCAATACATTGCTTGGAGTTTAGGATTATCTTTAAAATTCACCATTCCCCCAGTACATACTTAATGGGTATCTCCCATGGACCAGGTGTTGTAATAAGTGTTGGGGGTATAACTGTGAATAAGATCAGGTCTCAGCCCTAAGTGTTTGTTAAACAAATTGCTGAAGTTTATTCACGAACATGAGTCTCGCCTTCAGAGCTTTAGCAGAAAGGCAGAAGTGCCATATGCATGTGGTTCCGCGCTAGCGTCTTCTACTCTCTTCTTGAGCCTCCTGGCACATTGTTCAGTGTTGCATGGGTGTTTGAATGTTCATTCTGTGCCCATCGCTGTATTAGGCCCCGGACATTCAGAGGGCAGCAGATAAAAATGCTGTCTTCAGTATGTCTTACGTAGCAATGAAGACAGGCTGGGGGAATGAATTCTTTTCATACGGAATGTGAAGTGTGGGAATAGTCTTGGCGCAGTCTACCATGGGGTGCAGAGAAGACGCATCTGCGGACCTCAGGCTGCACCTGAAAGATGAGTAGGGGTAGCCAGGTAGGCAGATGCGTGAAGCAAAGATATTGTAGCCCGCTAGGTAGTGCAGGCTTTAGCAATTACAACCGGTTTGCTGTGGCTGGAGGGACAGATGAATGTAGGGAGAAATTCATACTGAAGTTGGGGAGGTAGCTAGATCTGGAAAGGCCTTGATCACCACTGGAAGTCATCAGACGATTGGTATTAGAGGGAGGTCTTTCAGGCGGCATCGTGGAGAATAATTAGGAGGGGACACGGGCAGATAGGTAAATACTCATAATTTCTGACTTTGAACAGTGAAGTGACATAACCAGATTTTTTAAGTAAAAGGTCACTCTGGCTGTTGGGAGGGAAAATAGACCATGAGGTGTGGGAGGGGGATACGGATGGAAGGAGTGAGACAGGGAAGGAGGGATCGTAGCCTTCAGCTGATAAACAGGTAGAGGCACCTTGTCTAATCGATTCAAGAATTTTTTGGTCTGGTGTCTATAAAAATATTTCATCTTTTTTATAATAAAATATTTGGGGGAAAAAAAGTCTTTGCCAATTTGCCAGAAGCTTTGATGTGCTCGCCATCCCTTTGACAGAATGCTGTCACTTGAGGTTCCCTTCCTGGGTGGAGAATGTGCACACTGACATCGGCTTGTCCTTGTGGTTCTTCATGTCATTACACCTTAGCTTCTGGTATTCCAGTCGTATACGTTGTGGGTGCTACAGTCTTCGATTTTGGATTTCTTTTCGTTGTGGGAGTCCTGTTTCGGTGTGTACGTCCTGTTAGACAACAGGGTAGCTGCAATAGCATCAAACACCGTAGGCATTTACAAACTCGCTTCATAAGTTGATGGGTTTGGATTCTCGGTTGCACTGCCAGTGAGTTTGTCATCGTACGGGAGTCCCCCCTCCACAACCCCAGCCCTCATCGGCTGTTTCGGTGACCCGTGGTCAGTCACAGTCCAGCAGCAGGTGGTGCTCCTTGTGGCGTATTGCTAGAAGGTCAAGTAGTAGCCTGACGCTACGTCCCAGTGCCTGTGTGTTCACCTCCTTCATCTCCTCACGTGAAAATTTTGCCGTCTCACTTCGTCACTAGGGGAAGGGTGAGTGCAATACGGTGAGATACTTTTACAGAGAGAGACCCGTTCACATAACTTTTGTTGTAGCATACGAGTATAATTGTTCGATTTTATTATCAGTTAGTGATTCTCTTACTGTGCCTGATGTATAAATGAAACCTTATCACAGATATTTATGCACAGGAGAAACCACAGCATCTATAGGGTTCAGTAGTGTCTGGTTTCAGGCATCCCCTGGGGGTGTTGGGACATGACCCTACCCAGGATGGGGGGGACCACATACATAACAATATTGGATCAAACTGGTGAGAGGCATGAAAGGCTCACTTTGACATAAATGATTAACTTTTTCAGGGAAGACAAATTATAGTTTTAACAGCATCTCAAGCTGCAGAATATTCAGTGTATGATAATATCTCCGCCTGGAAAATATTGACATGGTCCAAAAAGGGGCAGTTAACTGCATTTTCCACTCAAGTGTTTGGAAGTCTTTAAGTAAGGGAAGAAAATGCTTATTTATACTTTCACTGAAAAGATACAGCACAGGTTCTAAATTTTGTATTTCTCACGAACATTTCCATAGTCTGTAGAGCAGTTAGGGAGCGTGATGCCGTTGACAACGTACCTGACTGTCCACTGCGTCTGTCACCGTGCCGTTGGGGTAAGCGCTTGAGTGATTGTGAATGGTTAAATGTGGTACTGAAATTTCTTTTTTATATCTGTTTTTTAATAGAAAATGCATCAGACGCAGATCTATGGCTCCTGAATAGTTGTACTGTAAAAAACCCAGCTGAAGACCACTTTAGAAACTCCATAAAGTAAGTGGAAGCTGTTTTTTCCCTGTTTTTAAATAAGTGAAGTAAGAACTTCAGGAAATCAACTTCTAAAAAATTCCCTAATAATAGGGGTGCCTGGGTGCCTCAGTCGGTTAAACGTCTGACTCTTGATTTTGGCTGAGGTCCTGATCTCTCCTGGTTTGTGGGTTTGAGCCCCGCATCAGGATATGTACTGACAACGTGGAGCCTGCTGGGGATTTTCTTTCTTCCTCTCTCTCTGGCCCTCCCCTGCTTGTGCGCACTCGCTCACTCTCTCTCTCAAAATAAATAAATAAATAAACTTAAAAAAATAAAAAATTCCCTAATTTTATATATATATAGTATATTTATAATATATATTCATATATACATATATATACATGTATGTAAATGTATACATATATATGAAATTTAGTATGTATCAAAAAAAGTATGAATTGGAGTTTTAAGATTATACTGTTTTGACTTTACGTGATAAAGAATGTAACTTTAATGTGGACTTTACCCATGGATGATTTGAATATTTGTTGAGTAGTAATGACGTCTTCTTCTCAGGGAACCCAGTCTACACTTGTTGGATCAACTCAAAACAGTCTTTCCCTCTTTTTTCTTTCCTGCCCATTAACATTGTTCTCGATACTAACGATGCCTGGCCTTGAGGGGAGTGAAGTTCAGTGGAGGAGAAGGGCATTTAAGTCCTTCTTTCTTTTGTTCCTTCACGTTCAAGTGAAAGAAGTATCCTTTTGCATATGTGCTCTATATCTCCTCCTGTTCACCTTCTTGGAAACCTTGGTTTATAAATTATGTCCTCCTTTTCCTATGTTTTCAACGTCTCTTCATCTCACTGGTGCCTTTCCATGGGTACTGAAACCCAGGGCCCCCTTGTAGCTATCCCTGCCCAGGACTCATCGGTTCCGGGGCCCCCTTGTAGCTGTTCCTGCCCGGGTCTCATCGGTCCTGGGGCCCCCTTGTAGCTGTCCCTGCCCGGGTCTCATCGGTCCCGGGGCCCCCTTGTAGCTGTCCCTGCCCGGGTCTCATCGGTCCCAGGGCCCCCTTGTAGCTATCCCTGCCCAGGACTCATCAGTCCCGGGGCCCCCTTGTAGCTGTCCCTGCCGGGTCTCATCGGTCCCGGGGCCCCCTTGTAGCTGTCCCTGCTCTGGTCTCATCGGTCCCGGGGGCCCCTTATAGCTGTCCCTGCTCGGGTCTCATCGGTCCCGGGGGCCCCTTATAGCTGTCCCTGCTCGGGTCTCATCGGTCCTGGGGGCCCCTTATAGCTGTCCCTGCTCGGGTCTCATCGGTCCCGGGGCCCCTTGTAGCTGTGCTGCTGCTTTCCTTCTTGTCTTTCCAGCCAGACTTCTTACATGCTCCACCTCTCCACATCCCGTTCATACTCAGCCCCCATGGGTTTTTCTGTCAAATACATCAAATGAAATATATCAGACATTTATGAAACATGTATAGTTTACATAATAATAAACATAGCACCTATATAGCAACCACTCAGTGTAAGAATTACAACATTGCCAAGACTTTAGAAACCACCACGTGTCCCTTTTTTGTATCCTATCCCTAAGAAGTAATCTTTACCTTGACTTTTGTGAGTTGTTCCCTCACTTTT
Organism: Felis catus; assembly: GCF_018350175.1. Taxonomy (NCBI): domain Eukaryota; kingdom Metazoa; phylum Chordata; class Mammalia; order Carnivora; family Felidae; genus Felis; species Felis catus. The sequence goes on along the minus strand of NC_058372.1, from coordinate 8,730,086 downwards.
ATTAGTAAATCTACATTTAGGAAGAGTATCGCCCCAAACAACGTGTGGTTTAGCTTTGTCCTGTTTTGAACTCCATTTGTTGGACTTACTGATGTTAGAGATTTGCTTCTTTTCCTCAGCAATAGGATTTTAGATTTATCCATTTGATGGATATAAAATAACTGGTCCTTCTTATGTTTCACTGGATGGATTTGTCACCGTTTGTTCATCTTATTATTGATTGAGTACTGAGTTTTCCCAGCGTTTTGCTTTTATGAACACTGTTGCTCTGAACATTGTGAACATGTTTTCTGGGGCACACGGGCAAGCGTTATTTTAAGATACGGACATAGGAGTTGACCCACTGGGTCACAGGTGAATGTGTATTCAGATGTCAGTAATGTCAGACTCTTCTTCCAGAATGGATGTACCAGTGTTCACTGCCTGCCGTAATGGGTGTGCGCTACGTTCTTGCCAGTTCTCCATATAGTCAGACTTCTAGGTGTTTGCCAGTCTCGTGGGAGAGGTGATGGCTCACTGTGCTTTTAATTTGCATTTCCTTGATTGCTAATGATGTTGAGCATCTTTTTATATGTTTATTGGCCATTTGGGTCTATCTTTTTTTGTGAAATGGCTTTTTAAATATTTTTTCCTGTTCTTTTTTTTACTGTTTGTGGGAATATATTATATGTATTCTCTATACTAATCTTTACATGTTGTATAGGCAGCAGACATCAATTGTAGCTTTTTCCCCCCACTTCCTTTAATGGTATCTTATGATGAAGAAAAATTTTGGATTAAAATTTATTTTTTTCCTTTGGGTCTGTGCTCTTACTATTTACGAAGCTTTTCTTTACCTCAGAGTTAAGGTATTCTGTAATATTGTCTTCTAAATGTCTCCTCTTATACTTTAAGTTTATAATCCATCTGGTGTTAATTTTTGTTGTATGGTACCAGGAAGGGGGTCCAGTGTCCTTTTTTCCCCCCATGTAGAAAGTGAATTTTTTTCAATATCATTTACTATTTTTTAAAAAAATCCATTCTTTTCCTTTTGTGTATGTATTACTCACTCTGATGTTGAGTGTCCATAGATGTTTGGGTCTGTCCCTGGGATCTCTGTGTGGTTCCATTGATCTCTTTCTTTCTTTTGGTGCTGTTCCACACAGTGATTGATACAGCCTTATATTAAGTCTAGATATTTGATATCTACCAAGAATATCTTGGCTTTTCTTTGCCCTTTGTCCTTCCACATAAATTTAGTATCAGATTCTAGGTTCAACAAGGAAGAAATACTGTTGAGGTTCTGATTGTGATAAGATTGAATCTCGTGGTGACTTTGAGAGGAGAATTGGCATCTCTACATTTTGAGTTTTCCGGTCCACGAATAAGGTATCTGGGCCTTCTTTGACTCTCCGGGAATGTATAATTTCTTCATATAGTACCTGTACTTGTTTTAGATCTTTCCCCTTAACGGTGTAGGGACAACCACATTATTCCAATATCATTTATTATTATATAAAAAAACATGTTATTTCTCCTTGTACCTGTACAGTATTTATTTTTATACTACTGTACAAGGTATTTTAAAAGAACTATTTTTCTAGCCATGTTTGCTCCCTTGGTCTCTCAGGATTAATTCTTGCAGCAGTGGGAAGGATGGTTGGGCATAAGGACAAGTACAGCTCAGGAGTCCATGGAGGGCAAGAGTTGCAATAGTTTAGGAGCCGATGACCTCATCTCACATGGAGGCGCTCGGGTAGGGAAGGAAGGAGTTGACTTAAAAAAGAAGAATTCTTTATCCTTTCAACATTGATGAGTATGACTCTAAGACCACTGGCTACAGTATAATGGGGAATGCCAGACGGGGAGTTCAGTTGGAGGGAAGACATGTTTTGGTTTGGAACAGGCTGTATTTGAAGTCGCAGCTATAAATACTCCAATAAAGTGATGATCCTATTTGATCTTTATTGAGTGCCTTCTGTGTGCTGGGCACTGTTTGGAATGCTTTGCCTCAGTGGGATATCACCTAGCTTAATTTTTGCAGTCTGTCACTGAGTTGTGGCTTACAGCTTTATTCCGCTTTTCCAGATGAGGCAGCATCTGTTTTCCAGAGGAAGTTCTGTAAGGCCGTTCAGTTCCCAAATGGTGCAGTTGGGATTGTAACCTAGGCAGTCTGACTGGAGTCGCTGTGTTGAGTCATTTTCTTACTGTGCCCCCCAGATAGAGCTGTCAGGGAAGCGTTTGTAGGACTCAGGCAGTCATCAGAGGGACCAACACTAAGAGACAGAGTTCATACTTTTTGCATAGAAGTGATAGCTGAATGTGATGGTATACTCAACTCAGAAACTACAGGAGGAGCGGGGGGTGGGGGGCCACTTGCACTGCGGTGGGGAACAGAGGAGGGTGGTGGAGATGCAGGGTGGCGCGAGGGAGTGGAGTCACGGTGGGGAGCAAGCCGAAGATGATGATTGCCAGATGCTGCTCGTTTTCAAAGTATGCTTTTCATTTTATGAGAGGTCGGTCGTGTCCCCAGGTTATCTACTCTTTCCTTCTAGGAAAGGTAAATAAGATGTAGGGGTATTTTCATGCTGTGGATACCCCCTCCGTGCAGAACCCAGAGGATTTGGTTTCTGTGATTCTGTTTTGTAATGTAGCTAATGGCTGTGCTCCTAGACTGTTTGTACACTCAGATATAACGTGTGTCAGTGGGTTTTGTCGTATACACGGCTGTGTTGTGAATGTGGTTCCCAGGAACGATGCGGTGTTGGGATGATTAAATGAAGTCATCCCAGGAGAAAACCGTCTTTAAACACTGGTGGCAGCAAGCCCACTCCTTTAGTGCACTCTTCTGCTCAACTGAAAGAAAAACGTAAAAACAGTATTGGAGGTGATTAAGTAGTGGTGTTTTTTTTCTTTTAATGGCTTTAAAGGCTTTTGGTAATCACAACCAGTTCTTGTTAACATAAAGCCTATGCCAGGATTTGATTTGTTTCCAGAATAAATATAATCCGGTAAAAGACACAATAACAATGCTGAGGAGACGTCAAATTCAAGTGACATTTTTATACATGGAGAGACTCTCAGTGATGTCCTGCTTGTCTCAGGCCTCATGCTTTACTTTGCTGCTTCCTCCCTTGTCGTCACTATCTCTTAACAGAGGATGGGAGATGAATACTTTACGCACTCTGGTACACCTTGAGTCGTCGACACTCTCCTTTACGCACTCTGGTACACCTTGAGTCATCTACACTCTGCGCACTGTTACACCTTGAGTCGTCTACACTCTCCTTTACTCACTCTTACACCTTGAGTCGTCTACACTCTCCTTTATGCACTCGGGTACACCTTGAGTTGTCTACACTCTCCTTTATGCACTCGGGTACACCTTGAGTTGTCTACACTCTCCTTTACGCACTCTGTTACATCTTGAGTCGTCTACACTCTCCTTTACGCACTGTGTTGCACCTTGAGTCGTCTACACTCTCCTTTATGCACTCTGTTGAGCCCTCAGTTGTCTACACTCTCCTCCAGTCTCCTGGCTTCGTCCTTTCCCTTTCAGTGTCCTCTCTTGAATTCATTTTCTTTTTTTCTTCTTCCTTTCTTTTCTTTTTTTTTTGATGATAGTGAGACGACATTTAAATTCAGGAGAGTCCTTGGGGCCCCTGGGTGGCTCAGTCGGTTGAGCGTCCGGCTTCGGCTCAAGTCATGATCTCACGGTCTGTGAGTTTAAGCCCCGCGTCAGGCTCTGTGCTGACAGCTCAGAGCCTGGAGCCTGTTTCAGATTCTGTGTCTCCCTCTCTCTGCCCCTCCCCCGTTCATGCTCTGTCTCTCTCTGTCTCAAAAATAAATAAACGTTAAAAAAAAAAAAATTCAGGAGAGTCCAGTAGGTTTTTCCTTCTTCCTGTTCTGCTTCACTTAATCCCTTCTGCTCAAATTCAAAGATTTACAAAGATGAGCTGAGACCTATTTTTTTTAAAATCTAGATCTTGTACGAATAACGATTGCTTCACTTTGCCACTCATTCCTGAATGTGATCATTTCTGATCTTCTGCTTTTGTTTCTCTCCCATTGTATTTTTGGTATTTAATAATTGTTTGTCTTTAATTACTCATCACCTCATATTTATGTCTCTTGAGTCACCGAGGCAGGAGTAAAGAGAGATAACTCTAAGGGATTTATCTACTGTCTTTTATGTCATTAATACCATTAATATTAAGATTCATGAATCATTGATCTCATTGATTAAAATCCATGAATTGTGAAATCCTAATGAGACAGTGGTAGACTGATTTTTTTTCCCCCTGGTGGTGATGGTCAAACTTCACAGTATACACAGTATTGTAGGCAGTGTTATTTAATGTTGGTCAGAGAGAATGTGGCTTAAAATTATTTGAAAGTCTGCATTTTATAAGCTAGTGCTGATAATATAGCATTTGATCTTTAAATAATTTGTTAATCTAGTTAATGTACCCGATACAAAAGTGCACGTCTATATTAATCTGTAGGCTGTGCTGCTCAGTACTTTATACTGGCTCTCTTCTAGTTGATCTAATTCTTAAGGTTTTACAGTGTTTGTGTTACTGGTATTCAGATTGATAAGCGAGTGGGAGTTTTAAGTAGCAAAAATGAAGTCGAGTGATTTTGGTGGGGGGAGGCTGCTTTCTGAACTTTGAAATCTTAAATGCTGTTGCCTTTGCTGGTTTTGAAAAAAATCACTAATGAGCCCCATGTTTTGTGATAGCAGCATATTGGATGTGTGCACTTTCCTCTTGAGCATTTGCTAGTTGCCCTGTCCTTGTTTTATTCATTACACCAGTTTGATTTAGACAATATGGCCTTTAACTTGAGGGGCTCTTGAAAAAGATCAAAAGTTTCAAAAAAATAAAATTTGCTCTTAATGAGAGTATCAAATAAGAAAACTCCTTTGGTTAATGCTTTATAGAAATGTGGGATCTTTTCTATGCCACCTAAAGGAGGTCATTCAGAGGCTGGTGAAAATAAACACATCTTGTGTGTTCTATATAAATGACAGAAAGAATAGCCAGCTTGCTTTGATCATATGGGCTGTCAACCTCTTTTTGACCTGGTGCATGATTAACCCAAACGGGCAGTGTGGTTTTAGCCCTGCTGATAGTGGATAGACCAGAGTCACTGGTTCTTTGAACCACCTTTGCTATAGAAATAAATGGTAATGTGGAAGGGAAGGTTTAGATATCTGAGTGAAATTACTTGAGAGAACAATTGGAAATTTAAGAAGGAATGAACAGAGAAGAAAACGGTTGAGACAGAGGCTACTTACTTTGTATAACATCTTTTTGTCTACAGGACAGCTCCTTATATAGCATTCTGTTGATAGGACACAGAAGTTATTGGATGGTCATTCCTATTATGAAGTCATTTTTTTGCTCTATGTAGATTTAACTTGGAGTTCTTCTTCATAAAGTTGGGGACACAGCATAGTATTGTTTGAACATGAATTTGTACAATGTTTTAAAAAAGCTAACCTATTAAGAACAGAGAAATGCTTGGCCTTTCAGTTAGTAATTATCCAGTTTATAAGAGAATAAAAAGCTTGACTGATTGTGTTGTTAACCTAGATTCACTAGTAATCAGGTTATCTTTTGGAAGAGAAAATTAACAGTAGGTTTTAGTTTGGCCTTACAGAAGTTGTTCTGTGAAACTTAATTTTTGGAGCGCCAGGGTGGCTCAGTCGTTAAGCATCTGACTCTTGGTTTCAGCTTAGGTCATGATCTCACACTTTGTGAGTTCAAGGCCCGCATCAGGCTCTGTGCTGGCAGCATGGAGCCTGCTTGGGATTTCTCTCTCCCCCTCTCCCTCCCCGGCTTGTGTGCTCTTTCTCTCAAAAAATAATAATAAATAAGCATAAACTTAATTTTTAATACTGTACATTGTCTATTTTTTTTTTAACTTTGGTGTTTCAATTTTGGCTTTTCTAGTTGTATGCGGTGGCTTCAGTTCATTGTCAGTTTTATGTCCTTAAACTGTCAGTGGCAGCTGCCTGAGTATAATTTTACCAGGCACAGTCTCATTGCTTCAGTTTTCCTTGCTCACCATCACGTTTCCCTCCATATGGAATGTTAGTTCAAAAATAGTGGACTGTTTGACTTCGTATGTCCTGGATCAGCTATGGCCTCGTGAGGTTTTTGTCCCTGAACAGTGCCGTGCTTAGTATGAGCTGACATTTCTTCCTCCCATTTTCTCATTTCCTTCACTTGTTCTGATACCGTCCGTGTGCCGATGACTCTCACATTTCTGTTTCTGACTCTCCTCTCCCCTTACAGGATCCAGACGTGCATATCTGACTGCTTCCTGGACTTCTCTGTTGACATGACTCATTGACCCCTCCAGTCATCATGTGGAAACCCATGTTATGTACCTCACCTTACCCCCACCCCCACCCCCCGCTGGTGTTTGCACTCATGCTGTCTGTCTTGTTTGCACGGTCATCTTCCAGATAGTCTGTGAGTTTTCTTTGATTCTTTTCCTTCTAGAATATCTTTTCCTTTCTCCTTTTAACCTTTCTTCCTCCTCTTTTCTTTTTTCCTTTTTTAAAAAAATTTTTTAACATTTATTTATTTTTGAGAGAGAGAGAGAGACAGAGATAGACAGTGACAGTGTGAGTGGGGGAGGGGCAGAGAGAGAGGGAGACCTAGAATCCAAAGCAGGCTCCAGGCTCTGAGCTGTCAGCACAGAGCCCGATGCGGGGCTTGAACTCGCAAAACTGAGCCGAAGTGGGACGCTTAACCAACTGAGTCACCCAGGTGCCCCATCTTCTTTCTCTTTGCTTTCGCTCGCTTTATTAGTATTTTTATTCCTAAGTGTTCCTCTTGGAACCGGCAGTGAACCACTGTGTTCTCTTCAGGAGTTGTCAGATTGCCGCGAACTAGACACATATCTTTTGAATGTAACCCTCTCCCTCCATTCCTGTTGTTAATGCTGTAGTTACCGTCCTCAGTATCTCCTGCTCATAATTTCACAGGAAAATTTTAACTTGTTTCCAGCTACTTTTCTGGGCCAGTCCATGTTCTCCTTTCCTTCACACCCGTAGTGGTTCCATCCCAGCTATAGGATGAAGGTAAAATTTCTTAGTGTAATAAGGTCTTTAAAGAAAATCTTTCTTGCCTCCCTCTCTAGCTTGTTTTCTTGTGGCTCCTTAGAATTCTACTTTTCCCGTACATTATATGATTTTTTAAACACATCATGTGTTTGCACGTTTTCTTCCCTTTCCCTTGAAAATGCTCCCCCTTTCTCCCAAATGCATGCGCGTGTGCATGTGCGTGCACTTGCGCGCACACACTCACACACCCACACACTCATGTAATCCTGCCTGGCAACCTGTTCTTCGTTTGGAACTCCTATCAAAGGCAATATCATCTGGAAGGTCATCTCCCTTCTAACTGCCCCCCTTACCTCCAAGGTCCACCAAGTTAATCACCCTCTATTCTCTGCTACTTCTTTATCCCATACAAACATCTATTGTTGAATATTACATTTTATTATTTGTTTACATGTTTGACATTCTACTAGATTGTGAGTCTTGAGGTCAGGTTATTGACCTCAGGAAAATTCTTTTTTTATGGAGTTTCTGACCCGCTGACTCTACTGTGTAATGATCTTCCTTTTCTTGGGACACAGAAACCATTAATAGACTGCTTGTCAACTCTTCTAAGAATGGTCCCCCAAGGCCCTTGTGAATCTCTTGTTGGAGACAAGTCTGTATATTTGCAAAAAGGGGAAAGAAAATTCTAATTTTCGAATATCCTGTTAATGGACCTTCTTTTTAAGAAATCATGCTGTTTTCTTTTTATGTTTTCCTTGTAAACTAGGAAGAAACCTGCCCCATGTCATAACTGAGGTAGGAAACTTGTATTGGTCACTGTTGCTGCACGGTGTCTTTCCAGAGAGAGTAGGAAAGGGGGTAAGAATTCTTTTGTTTTAAATTTCAAGGTTTTGTTTAAATTACAGTTAACATACAGTGTAATATTGGTTTCACGAGTAGAATTTAGTGATTTACCACTTACATACAACACCCAGTGCTCATCACAAGTGTCTTCCTTAATGCCCATCACCCATTTAAGCCATCCTCCCACCCAGTACCCCTCCAGCAGCCCTCAGTTTGTTCTCTGCAGTTGAGAGTATGTTTAATGGTTTGCCTCTCTCCCTCTCCCTTTTTCACCCCGATGTTCACTTACTTTGTTTCTTAAATTCCATATATGAGTGAAATCATATGGTATTTGTCTTTCTCTGACTTCTCTTAGCATAATGCACTCTGGCTCCATCCGTGTCATTGCAGATGGCCAGATTCATTCTTTTTATGGCCATTCATCAGTCAGTGGACATTTGGGCTCTTTCCATAATTTGGCTATTGTTTATAATATTGCTATAAACATCCGGGTGCATGTGTCCCTTCAAATCAATATTTTTGTAGCCTTTGAGTAAATACCTAGTAGAGCAATTGCTGGATCATAGGATAGGAATTCATGGAGTAGTCACTTGGTCAAGCTGGCAGAAGTCCACCTGTGAATGACAGGACTTTGTTCTTCTTGCCAAACTAAGCTGGGCCAACTTCAGGACCTTGACCATTGGCTCAATTGAAACATCTCATCTTGAGTCAGAGGGTAGGAAAGAAAGGTGTAGATAAAAACCTGGTAATGTTTGGTCTAGAGTTTGACACACAATTGTAATTACTCGATACATATTTGTACAGTTAGGTCGAACTGATTCTTTCTTTTTGGGGAAGAGAGGTTAGCATCATGCTGTCTGTGCATCAGCAAGTCATTGTTAATGTATTTACTCTGGTTAAATATATAAATTATATAGCTATATTAATACCATGGCATATATTTTGCTTTTGAGTATCAAATTGTTCAGTTTCACCAAATGAGCAGGAAACAGATATACCACCGAATTAAAAAAACAAAACACAAATCCACACGGCTGTTGCAGGGGAGGAAGCTGAATCATTGGTAAGGTTGACTTGAGAAAGGACGTTATGAGAGAGGTCAAATAGTAAGATGTGTGTGCACGGGGATACTGGTACAGACCACATTTTTGTGGATACGTTGTTGTTTAGGGGTTAGGCCTTATCATTGTACCACGTGTGGATTTGTGTTATTCAAGTCCTAAGTCATGGTTCTGTTTAGTCTATTTTCTGTTGTTGCAAGGACTTTATATTTGGTTTTCCCCATCAGCGAGTCTGGGGTTAATAATGGTGTTGGAAGAACATGCTTTCTGGAAACATAAATGGAGAACTCTCTGTTGATTCCTAAAGATTTTGACCAGTTCCTCGTTACAAGGTTTATGTTACTTGTCCCCTAACCAAGGAAAAACATGGAGATGAATGGGAGTTCAGGGATATTATTACGTGGTATATCCCAGTGAGAAACTTGATTGGAAATAAAGGAGAACGTGTATTTTAGGGTTGAACTTCTTCTGGTAGACTTGAATAAGGCAAAATGAGGGAATAAACTCACAGTTGAAAGATTAGTCACTTATTTTGCAAATCAGGAACAGAAAAAGCAGTTTAGATGTAGTAGGTCATTTTAAAATGCAAAACTGAGTTTTTGTAGTTATCTACAATCTTTTTGGAGAATAGTATTTTGCATATTTCATGATTACTGTTACATCAACAGTTGCTTTGTTTTTGCCATTTTAAGCAAGAGAGTAAGTGAAAGAGGTCAGTGTATTATGTACTGGCAACAGCTGGCTGATAGCGTTGAATACTTACGTAATTAAATATATGTGTTGGCTGTTGTCCTAACAGCTCTGTAGGTGGAGGCCCCAGAAAGCATGCAGAAACTTGCTTTAGCAGGATTAAAGAAGAAATCAACATGATCTGGGCCCGTGCTTTCAGCCAAGAGTGATTTCCTATTGTTTTGGTTTCAAAGACATTCTACTTATTCTTGGTGTGTGTGTTTATACAACAGAGAAAAGGACTCTTGTGTATTTTTTTCTCTCCTTATTCTATGCTCTAAACGTAAGAAACATAATCTTTCTTAAATTTTAGGCACTCAGTGGTATTGTTTAATAACTGAGAATAAATGAACTAAAAAAACATAGGACCTTTAAACCTATAAACAGAATATTAAAACATCACGTGTTAACTGTTGCTGTCCCTTGCTTATGGTTGCACTCAGGTTTAGGTGTGCTCTGGGCCACTTCGAAGGGTTACCTCGATTTTAGACTATATTAAGGCATGGTTGTCTGCAGTCATGGAAAATTGGAGAGAGTGGTTGTGAAGGGGAAACAGGATCCATAGGTAAAATGAAACTGCTTTTAGCTACTAGCCTTATCTGTGGAGGCAAATCCTATTCAAAGTGCCCTATGTTTATTTCTCTTACTGTTTTTATAGCTCAAGGGCTGAGGCCAGTCCTTAAGGCACTTTTGAATACAGGCTTTGATGGCTGGATAGCAGCTCTGTGGGTTATTAGACACAGTGCTTGTAGACATAGTCCGGCATGGCTGTGTGTGGCTGTCCCATATGAATAATCCTGTATTTACCCATCTCTTGATGTGCCTGTACTCCGTTTCAAAGTTCCTTAGGGGTAGCCACTATGTGTTTTATCTGCATCCTGACACCTACTAACTGTGGTTGACCATGATGGTTGAACAAATGAATTGAACCAAACCATACGTTTTGCTTTCTCTCTAGGTTTATCCTCCTGACCCCCACCACCCCCTGCCTCTGTCAGAACGAGAGTGTTCCCCTGTAGCTTTTCATAGAACTTTTTCTGTATCCCTGTTTTCTATTAGGTTGCCTTACTTAGAAATTAAGTTTGGCTGTATGTCCTAGAAAACTAAAAAAAATAGAGGCTTACATAAGATGGGGGATTTAGTTTTCTTCTCTAATACAAAGTCCACAGTTAGGAAGTTGCTGGCTTTGGTTTAGCAATTCGAGCATGGAAGTGCCAGGTCCCGGCAGTCTTCGAGATCTTTCCATTATGGTGGAACGTCAGTGCTCCTCTGCAGCCATTATATGTGTTTTCTAAAAAGGAGGAAGTACCGAAAGGGGGGACAGTGCCACTTGACTTTGTCCCTCCTTTAAAGGGGCTTTGTAGGAAGTCCCACTCAAAACTGTTTGCTTTATCCCAATGGCTGGAACCATATCAGATGACTTCTCTATTCATAAGGGAAGCAGGAAATATATTTTTATTTATTTCAGACTGGTCATTGTTGTTCCCAACAGAATTGGGGTTCTGTTGGTAGGGGAGAAAGGGAGTACTTTATCTGGGGGCTAACTTGATGTCACTGCTGTAGATGTAATCTTTGGGGCAAAATACATATTTTTTTTCTTATTTGTCTGGATCCCTGTATTAGATTATGTTCTCAATATGGACAAATGACCCTTCTTTCTCCTTTTTTCTTTATTAAGAACATTTAAGAAGCAGCATAGTTGCCATTTGAGAACTTTTTCTCTTTTTGCTTACCCGGACCTGTTTCTGATGATGTAACAACAAAATATACAGGAAAGAGCTCATGGCTTAGATGTTTCCACACACTAAGGATAATGATAATGATGATAATAATGATAATGAGTAATTGGGATTTTCAAATACCTTCTGCTCCTAAGATGTACAGCATATTTGAAATGGAATCTATAAGGACAGTATCTCGTTGTTCCAGAGATTCAGTTTTATGATATAATAATTCTAAACCTGTTTTAGAAACTAGAGAGTTTAAAAGAATTTAGTAGAAAACAAAACTAGTGGAAGACAAAAGTAGGGTCGAAAATGGAATATCACGGAAGGTTTTAACCAATTGGAAGCCAGGTTGAGACTGAAATTCATTCTATAGTTAAATATTAGAAAATGTTATTTTATATAATTCTAAAAAGTTTGTTTCAGCTGAGAACAATGCTGCTTTTCAGTAAAATGGAAATTCAGTGTTTTACACCTAACATGAAAAAAATGGAGAATTAGAAGTAACCACTGAATATCTAACCAGTGGGATGAGTCCAATAAAACTTGCTGTAGATTTTCTGTAGTTTGGTGCCATTGGATATTAGAGGAAAGTGAAGGGTATCAAATTCTTCTCATGGAATGCACCCGAACATTGTGCAACAGTGCCTTTTTGTGTCCCTGCACAGATACACTGCTGAACCACTGTTATGAACTGCCCAGGCACAGTTACGTCTTAATGGCCTATTCTTCAGTGTTTTTCTTCTTTGCCGAATGTGTGTGTGCGTGCGTGTGTGTGTGCGTGCACACGCGCGTGCTTGTCTCCTCAGTAGATACATCGAGAAAGAAACTGACAGAATCACATGATAGAAACTGCTCTGGGAAAACTACAAATTAATGTGTATGTCAAAGATCTCTTTCACAGAATGTTTTAGAATCAACAGCTCGTCCTTTGTGCCAGGCTGTGACGTGTTTCCTAGCTCGTAAATTTCTTTTCTCTTATATGAGGGGTCAGATAAGAAAGTTTACGGCAAAAGTAAAAAGTTTAATTTGATGCTTTCCTTAAACACATGTCAATATTGTATGATAGTTACCAGAGAAAGACTTGTTTTTTCTTTGAATGAGAAAATGTTTTGAGTCAACGTATTTCATACTTTTTTTTGGTCATCCATGGTTGAAGCATAGATTAATTTACTGTTTTGACGTTTTTACCACTTTACTAAATAACTAAGGTTTTGGTATACTTGATCAAGTGATTTTTAAAATGGTAATTAAAAAATATGAAAATAGAAATGATGGGTATTCCATTGAGCATATCCTGGGCACATGGCACTCTGAGTATATATTTCTTTTCCTCTCATTGTCCTGTTGCCTAAGTAGCTTCAGTTAAGCATTTGAGCCTGAGAACTGGATGTCTGAGGAGAACACTGACATGGCTGAGACACCAAGTTTTAGGAACAAGGTTCACTGCATAATGGACCTTAGAGGGGGAGCCTTATCTGTATTGCTAGGGGTGAAGGAGAGGAGGGTCAGAGGCCTGGAATTAGGGGAGTCTTTCCTCTCCTGTAATCCTAGAGCAGTATTTCTGAACCTTTTCAGGCTCTGAGATCCTTTCGTATAACAAGTACGTTGCACTGTACCCTTTATTATTCTGAAGTGATATTCACAAATAATATAATTTACGTACACACACAATAACAAATGACAGTGCTCTGAATACAATGTAAGGGGAGAAACCAAAAATTGGTAAGGTAATAGATACGTTTCAAAATGGAAATGTTCAGGCACAGAGGCACCAGGAAATGTAAGAGATGAATGTATATAGAATTACACTGAATGTGAGGGTAGTGAATGTGGTGTGACATCTGTGTGGCCTTAATGGCTTAAATGCCAAGAATGGCCTAATCCTAGTGATGGGCCTTTCTAGACCAGATGACGACTCTTGGTAAAGTTCTCAGTGCAGCAAAATGTGATTTTTTTCCTTTCCCTCCATTTTCATAAAAGTTGGATTCCCGAATCTGCTTAAAAAAATGCGTTGTGTTTATATGTGAAATAGAGTTAGAATGTAGATGTCGTGAATATGTTTTTTACCTACATGAATGTTCAGTAGGACATTTAAAGCTCATGCAGGACGTGTGGACTTTTTCGTGCCGGACAGACCTGTTCTTAATGAGAAGGAACCAGGCACCTGTGACTTCTGCCCACTGAGTGGCCCTTGCAGTCTCCAGTGTCATAATCACAAAGATTTGATTGGTTTCATGGCCTAATGATTTAAATTTGTGTAGCCTGGGAAACACCCAAATCAATATCTAGAAAAAGAAAACCCACAGAGGTTAAAAAAATATAATTTTATATCTGTATACATGATTTGTATTTATATAAATATATAAAAAATCATGTATAAAATCATATATGTATATACACACACACATGTGATGTGACATCAGTAATGTCACAGGTCTCCTTGAACGAAACCACTTAACTGAATAGTTTCCAAAAAGTATGAGCAAGCAGTTTATGGAAAGGACATGCAGGTAAACATCAAAGAGTTTCATCCTTCCTGGTGGTCAGAGAACTGCAAGTTAAAATGAGATACTATAGGGGCACCCGGGTGGCTCAGTTGGTTAAGCGTCCCAATTCGGCTCAGGTCATGATCTCATGGTTGTGGGTTCAGGCCCAATGTTGGGCTCTGTGCTGACAGCTCGGAGCCTGGAGCCTGCTTCCTATGCTGTGTCTCCCTCATTGCCTGCCCCTCCCTCTCTCGTGCTCTGGCTCTCTCTCTCTCTCTCTCTCTCTCTCTCTCTCTCTCTCTCTCTCAAAAATAAATAAACATTAAAAAAACATGAAAAAAAATGAGATAACTATATTTTGCTGAGTACATTGGATCCCCTCCCCACCCCGCCCCACCCTAGGAGATCCTGTGCTCCTAAGATTGTGTGGAGATGTTTACTCTGATACATTGCTGGTACATTCAAATATATTTGAATTACTGCAGTCTTCTTGACTTAGCAGTTCTGTGTTTTGTGGCCCTCCCCTACAGATGTGAAAACACTTGTCTGCAGGGACAAGGATTTAATCATTCATTGCATCGTTGGTTATGGCAGCAAAAGTGTTACAACAGCTCTTAGACCTCCACTTTCCCCTGCCTTTCCACTCTCCGTCCTCTCTCTGTACTTTCCTCCCTTCCTTCAAAGGTATATCCTGGAATAATTCCTTGCAGGTAGATAGAAAGCTTCCTTATCCTTTCATTTATGGATTTATAGAATACTTTGTGCTCGTACTTATTCATGGATTCTATTGGTTCTATTTTATGTACAAGGGAATTTTATTTAACCACTTATTGATGGCCATTTAGTTTTTTCCCCCTAATAATTGGCTGTTAAAAGTATTGTCCCTGAACATGTTTTGGCTGGGACTTCATAGAGTATCAAAATTTTTGTAACTTGCATCTCAAAATGATATCATACTTACTGAAAAGTTGCAAAAATAGCACAAAGCTTTCCCGTAGATCTTTCCCTCCACTTCTATAATGTTCAGATGTCTTACATTACCAGGATGCAGTTATCAAACCAGGAAAAAAATTCTGATCCGATACGATTAACCCTTGTACAGATCTTACTCACATTTTGTCTTTTTTCCTCCTAGTTTAGGGTCCCACTTTGGGTCTCACACTGCTTTTAGTAGGCACATCAGCTCTCTTTGTTAGGGGGACAACTTCTCAGTCTGTTGTTGTCCTCATGACATTGGCACTTCTGGAGACTCCTGGTCATTTATGTTGTAGAATGTTGCCTAATTTGAGCTTTTCTGGTGTTTCCTGATGATGAGCCTCAGCCGTGCATCTTATCAAGCCTACAGGAGTGATAGATCCGCATCCTTGAGGGTCACACCAGCGGGGTTCTGCACATTGCCTGCATCTCTGTTGAGTTAACTCTAACATCCAGTAACTAGGGGTTAAACTTACTTCATTAAGGCGGTAACTTTTGTCTTTCTCCACTCACTGTGAAGTTATTATTAAGTATTTGGTGACGTTTTTGCTTGGTGATACTCTGTCATGCTTTCACCATTAATGTTAGCCACTGATTATTCTTGCCTGCAATAGTTAATACTATAGTATTTATCAGGTGGTGATTTTTCTCTTCCCATCACGCCGTCTACATTAGTTAATTGGAATCTTGCTGTGAGGAAGAGAGCGGACTCCTATTTATTTATTTATTTCATTTCATTTTACGGTCAAGGTTATTTATTCTGTGGGGCATAATCTCTCATTGTCATTATATTTTATGACTCAGAGTTTTAGGGATTTGGCCAGTGGAAGCTCCTTTCTGTACATGAGCCAGTCCAGGCTTATCTTTCCCTCTCCTTGCTTCAGTCCTGGATTGAGCCATTTCTCCAAGGAGTCTAGGTTCCTTTCATTGGTGAATGGTTTAAAGACACCTAATTTGAGCACTGGGTATGCTCTTTGCTACTGAGATGCCATCACTTCTAGGCGGTGTTAGTGGACAGAGTTAGGAGATGTATATAGGTGTACAAACATCTGTTTCTGTTTATTTGTGTTTATCTGTATCTGTTAAAGAGCATGAGGTCATACCAATCTCTTTGATTCTACTTCACCTGCCGGGGATTTATTTCTAGCCTTCCCGCCTCTTATATGCAACTCCATTCTGTAGCAGGGAGAAACACACCTCTCATTTTCCATGGTGTACATGTTACTTGTTCAGTCCTATGAAACGGGTAGCACAGTTTTGAATTCCTAACCCATCCTCCTGTGAAAAAGACATTTTGCTTACTAGCATATAATGTTTGAGCCCTTTTTTGTCTTTAGTATTACAGTATGTAGTCAAAATGATGCTTTCCAAAGTTAGATTCAGTGTGGTTATGTTACTAATTTGTGATTCAATTAAGTTAATTTGAAGCCACTCATATTCCATTGTGGATTCTGCCCACTTCCTGTCTGGTTTTAATTTTTATTTTTTTTGTATTTTTGTTTTTTGGGTATGTGAAACATTAGCATGATTTTCAAAGGCAGAACTATATACTAAGTCATTTGCTGAGAGAAGGATCAGTGCCCTGTCGCCCTTTTCACCGTCCACATGACTCTGTTCTTTTCACCCCCATCCCCCGGTCTCACAGTAACACCTGGCTTACTCTTCCTTTTTTCCACATACAAGCACCAGTCACGTTGTGAGTTTTCTATCATGCCTTTTGTATTTAGTAATTGGAATTTTACTCGGGAGAACTGTTTTTTTTTTCCTCCCTACTTATTTGTTGAATTATTTATTTCAGTATGGACTCATGGTCACTTATTCTGTGGGCCATAATCCCACAAAATAAATTACACCGAATTCTGTATGCAGAGTCCATGTACTTTTTAAAAATTTCTTTTTGTTTTTTCCTTCACTGATAGCATGCTCTCGATATTCTCTTATTCCGTAAGAGAGCCTAGGAACTGTACATCAGGTGGTGGAGATATTCCTTGCTCTTTGGTATGGCTGCACTAAGTACCTCACTTAGTGACCCTGTCATGGTTTATTCAAGTGTGTCCTGTGTGTGGACATTGAGGGCGTTTCCAGTAGTTCGCACTTCCAAGTAGTGCTGTGCTTAGTTGGGTTTTGCACGTGGATTTTTATGTTGTCATTAGTGTATCATCAGGATCCATTTCTAGGGTGGAAATGGCTGGCTTAAAGGTGAGTGCATATAGAGGTGTCACCAAAAGGGTGGTGCTGATTTGCATTCTGAATCGAGTCTATGTGAAACTTGGGCATTTCCACGGCCCCTCAAACAGAGCATTGTTGTTGTCATGCTTTGTTAATTCTACCATTCAGCAGGGAGGATGGGGTCTCAGATTGTCATTTTCATCTCTCTCCTTCTCTAATTCTTTTTATATGTTTGGCCATTTTTATATCTTTGTTAGTTCACATCTTTTTCTTATTTCTTATCAGTTGTCTCAGCGTTTAGGAGGGTTTTTTTTTTTATGTATCATGGATATTTGTCTATGATACATAGCACAGACATTCAAACAGTTTTCCAGTTATCTTTTGACTCTGCTTATGGTGTTTTAGTGACATATAAAATAACTTCCATCATTAAATTTATACAACATCTTTTTCCACTTTCTCCTGGATTTTGACTCCTAGTGAAGTCATAGACTTTCTGTACACTGAGAGTAAAGAGAGGCTCGCTTATGGTTTCTTCCAGTCCTTGTATGGTTTCATTCTTTGACATTTGCATCCCTGATCCATTTGGGGTGCATGCTTATGTGTGGTGTTGGGGTGCTGGTCTACTTTCATCCTGTCCAGATGGCTACTTAATTGTCCCAGCACTCTTTATTAAGCATTTTATCTTTATCGAAGTGTTTTTTTTAATGTTTATTTTATTTATTAATTTTTTAAATTTTTTAAATTTTTAAAATTTGCATCCAAATTAGCATATAGTGCAATGATTTCAGGAGTAGATTCCTTAGTGTCCCTTACCCATTTAGCCCACCCCCCCTCCCACAACCCCTCCGGTAACCCTCAGTTTGTTCTCCATATTTAAGAGTCTCTTCTGTTTTGTCCCCTCTGGTAACCTCAGTTTGTTCTCCACATTTAAGAGTCTCTTCTGTTTTGTCCCCCTCCCTGTTTTTATACTTTTTTTGTTTCCCTTCCCTTATATTCATCTGTTTTGTCTCTTAAAGTCCTCATATGAGTGAGGTCATATGATTTTTGTCTTTCTGTGACTAATTTCACTTAGCATAATAGCCTCCAGTTCCATCCACATAGTTGCAAATGGCAAGATTTCATTCTTTTTGATTGCTGAGTAATACTCCATTGTGTGTGTGTGTGTGTGTGTGTGTGTGTGTGTGTATGTATGTGTGTATGTGTATATGTATGTATATATATATATCCACGTATATATATACACACACATATGTATATTTATACACATACACATATGTGTGTGTATATATGTGTGTGTGTGTGTGTGTATGTATGTGTGTATATATATATATATATATATATATATATATATATATATATATACACACCACATCTTCTTTATCCATTCATCCATTGATGGACATTTGGGCTCTTTCCATACTTTGGCTATTGTTGATAGTGCTGCTAGAAACATGAGGGTGCATGTGTCCCTTCGAAATAGCACACCTGTATCCCGTGGATAAATGCCTAGTAGTGTAATTGCTGGGTTGTAGGGTAGTTCTATTTTTAGTTTTTTGAGGAACCTCCATACTGTTTTCCAGAGTGGCTGCACCAGCTTGCATTCCACCAACAATGCAAAAGAGATCCTCTTTCTCCCCATCCTCAACAACATCTGTTGTTGCCTGAGTTGTTAATGTTGGCCATTCTGACAGGTGTAACGTGATATCTCATTGTCGTTTTGATTTGTATTTCCCTGATGATGAGTGATGCTGAGCATTTTTTCATGTGCTGGTTGGCCATCTGGATGTCTTCCTTGGAGAAGTGTCTATTCATGTCTTTTGCCCATTTCTTCACTGGATTATTTGTCTTTTGGGTGTTGAGTTTGATAAGCTCTTTACAGATTTTGGATCCTAACCCTTTATCTGATAATGTCATTTTCGAATATCTCCTCCCATTCTGTCTATTGCCTTTTACTTTTGCTGATTGTTTCCTTCGCTGTGCAGAAGCTTTTTATTGTGATGAGGTCCCAGTAGTTCATTTTTGCTTTTGTTTCCCTTTCCTCCGGAGACTTGTTGAGTAACAAGTTGCTGTGGCCAAGATCAAAGAGGTTTTTGCATGCCTTCTCCTTGAGGATTTTGATGGTTTCCTGTCTTACATTGAGGTCTTTCATCCACTTTGAGGTTATTTTTGTGAATGGTGTAAGAAAGTGGTCCAGGTTCATTCTTCTGCATGTTGCTGTCCAGTTTCCCCAGCACCACTTGCTGAAGAGACTGTCTTTATTCCATTGGATATTCTTTCCTGCTTTGTCAAAGATTAGTTGGCCATACGTTTGTGGGTCCATTTCTGGGTTCTCTATTCTGTTCCATTGATCTGAGTGTTTGTTCTTGTGCCAATGTTTATTTATTTTTGAGAGAGAGAGAGAGAGAGAGGGACAGAGTGTGAGTAGGAGAGGGGCAGGGAAAGAGAGGGAGATGCAGAATCTGAAGCAGGCTTCAGGCTGAGCTGTCAGCACAGAGCCCGACATGGGGCTCGAACCCATGAACTGCGAGATCAGAATCCTGAGCCAAAGTCGGAAGCTCAACCGACTGAGCAACCCAGGTGCCCCCATACTGAGATATTTTGAGATGCCCCATTTATCATATTTACATATTTACATATTTACATTTATCATATTTACATATTTACATTTCCAGATTTATGTAGGTCTAACTTGGGCTTCCTGTTTTATTCTGCTGGTCTGTTTGTTTACTTGTGTTCTGTCTGCTCTTTTTTCTATGGAAGTTTTATTTATGAGTTGATATCTGGTAGAATTAATCTCTCCTTGTGTTTTTTTATTTTTCATGTTTTTTTTTTTTTTACCTTGGTGTTCTTGTATGTTAGGTTTTCAAATGAACCTTACTATCACCTTTCTAATTCCATGACACAAGTAGTTGGTACTTTTACTAGTAAATAAAAGGTAATCATAAATTACCTTGGGGTGAACTGACATTAAAAAAAATTTTTTTTAATGTGTATTTTATTTTTGAGAGAGACTGAGAGACAGAGAGCAAGCGGGGGAGGTACAGAGGGTGGGAGACGCAGAATCCAAAGCAGGCTCCAGGCTCTGAGCCTGATGCGGGGCTCGAACTCACAAACTGCGAGATCATGACCTGAACTGAAGTCGGACGCTTAACTGACTGAGCCCCCCAGGTGCCCGGAGAACTGACATTTTGTGATGTTGATTCATCCTATCCAAGAATAAGATACGGTACATTGATTCAGTTCTACATCTGTTTCTTTTAGGAGTGTTTTAACCTTTTTCCCAATATAGGTTTTGGATATGTCTTGTTAATAAGTTTATTCCTGAGAATTTTATGGTTTTTATTGCTCTCTTAGATGCTTTCTCTACGTCTGATGAAGATTCTATTGTTTTTCCCCACATTGGTTATTGTTTGTGACTGTCTGCAAAGGCTATTGTTACTTTTTATTTTTTATATTTATTTTTATATTTTAACCGATTTTTTTTATTGTTAATTTTTCTCATCAATTTTTGAAAGGGTTTTCTAGGTGCACTGTCATTTCATCTGCAAATAGTTTTCTTCCTTCCTTTTTTTTTAAACCAATTTTTATCTTTTATTTCTCTTAATTACATTGGCAGATGCCTGTAGTACAGTGTTGAGCAGTTTTGGATGTTGTGGATAATCTTACCTTGTTCTCTGTCTTACTGAAATGACTCTACTGTGTCTCCATTTAACTAAAAATACTGGCTTTTGGATTTTATGTATTTGGTCATGTTAAGAAACTATTCACAAATTTGCATTTTCTTAGAGTTTTATTGAGAATGGATGGTGAGTTTCATTGAAAGTTGTTTCAAAATAGATTTTATTCCTCTTAGATGTATTAATGTCTTGTACATATTATTACTGGGTCTCCTAATACTGAAATAACCTTGCATTTCCAGAGTGAATTCCACATGGTGTGTTTATTTTTGTATTGTTGCATTGAATTTACTGTGCAAAAATACTAAAAATACTAAAAATATTAGCAGTGATATCCATGACTGGTAGTGGTCTGTATTTTATATTTTTGAACTGTCTTTATCTAGTTTGGTTATCTGTTACTTTGTTTTTCATAAAAAGAATTAGAACATTTTTCTTCATTTTCAGTACTTTGGAATACTTTATAGATTACCCGAAGTATCTGTCTTTAAAGACTTGGTAAGAAGTGAGAAAAAGCCCTGTGAATTCATCTGGATCTTTTGATTTTTGTGGGATGGCTTCTAAATAAATTTCTGTATAATTTCTATGGAAATTGGTCTACTTATTATTTTTTTAATTTTTTTTTTTTAATTTTTGGGAGAGAGCACAAGCAGGGGTGGGGCAGAGAGAGAGGGGGACAGAGGATTCAAACCTGATGTGGGGCTTGAACTCACAAACTGGGAGATCACGACCTGAGCCGAAGTTGGATGCTCAACTGACTGAGCCACCCTGGCATCCCTGGGAATTGGTCTGTTTAAAAAGCTTTCTTCTCTAATAGGTGAATTTTTTTTTTTTTTTTGGTAATATGTGGTCCTGTAAAAATGTATCCGTATCATCTTGCCTTTCAAGTTTATTTGCATAGAAATCTGCAAAAGTGAGCTCTGTAATTTTAAAACAGTTTTTTTGGTTTTTATGATATTTTTCCTTTTCATTTTTTATTTGGTATATTTGCATTTTTTCTTTTTTGTTTACTTTGTTCTCTTGTTTTTGAGCTAGGTATTTAACTCTTTTATTGTTTCATTTTTACTGATAACTGTTCAGTACAAATTTTCTTCTCACTGCTTAAATGTATTCCAGAGATTCTGATGCATCATGTACTCAAGATCACTAATTCTCTAATTTCAATCTGTATTTCCCTTTTCACCCAAGAGTTGTTCAGAGGAAGATTTAAAAAACAATTTTGAGATTTATTGCATTATACTCAGTATTGTTTGAATTTTTCTACTTTAAAGAGCTTACTGCTACGATACTTTCTTTGTGATTTATTATGTCATTGGTTTATGTGAATGTTCAATGAATGCTCGAGAAGGTGTGATTCTCTATAAATAGGCATAGCATTCAATGTAGATCTATAGGGTGTACCTTACTAATTGTATATAAGCCTTCAGCTACATTTGTTTGTGCATGTGTATGTGCTTGATTTTTCTTATGTGGAGAGTGTATTAAAGTCTCACATTCTCTGTACATTTCTTCTAACGTCAGCCTAAATTAAGAGGCAAAGTGAGGCAAGCTCAAATTACCAGAAATTAAAGTTGTCTGGGAATAGCAGAGGAATTACAGGTTGGCAAATGTATGCTACAGCGAGCTGTAGGCAGGTTCTCTCAGTGTTTGGGGTGGGCTGTATTTATAGGCAAGGAGTGCAGAGAGGAGGAAGTCAGGCCACAGTCCAAGCAGTATGTTCATTGGTTTGAGGATCGGGAGAGATTCTTGGAGGCTATTCATTGGACAGGAGATAAATCTGTGTTTTCTGTAAACCAAGCGTTTACTGGAAATGTCTCTCAGCTCCCTTTTTCTGAGGGTTCTTTACTGACATTTTCCATTTCACATCATCTGGTGCCATTTTTATTTTATTTTTTTGTTTACTTATTTATTTTGAGAGAGAGGGAGGGAGGGAGACTGTGCATGCAAGTGAGATCAGGGGAGCGTCAGAGAGAGGGAGAGAGGATCCCAAGCAGGCTCAGTGCTGTTAGCGTGGAGCCCGATGTGGGTCTCGATCTCATGAACTGTGAGATCATGACCTGAGCCGAAACTGAAGAGTCGGACACTTAACCGACTCAGGTGCCCCTCACCTGGCTCCATTTTAGATTGAAATCCTTTCACCCTTGCAGCTTGTGTTTAGTTTCATGAGCGTAGTTACAGCATCATTTGGCGCATGGATATTTGTAAGTGTTAAAATCTCGTTGTCAATCTCGTTTTAGAATTAAAGTGCTCTTTTCGTATTTAATCCTTTTGGCTTGAGTTCTACTTTGCTCTCTTTTTCCTGTTACACCATTTATATCCCTTTGATTTCAGCCATTCTGAACTATGCTTAAGATATGTCTCTTGTATGTAGCATTGATATCTTGTTGCTTTGTTGATACTACTGGTAAATTTGGTCTCAAGTCTGTGGTGATAATTTTTAAGTATATGTTACTTGATATTTGCTGTGTTTCCCTATGAGATGTATACATATATTTTAATTAATAACCTGTTATTTAGGAACACTTGTATTATTCGGTGGTTACCTTTGTCTTTATACCTTTTAAATTTTTTTTTTTCAACGTTTATTTATTTTTGGGACAGAGAGAGACAGAGCATGAACGGGGGAGGGGCAGAGAGAGAGGGAGACACAGAATCAGAAACAGGCTCCAGGCTCTGAGCCGTCAGCCCAGAGCCCGACGCAGGGCTCGAACTCACGGACCGCGAGATCGTGACTTGGCTGAAGTCGGACGCTTAACCGACTGCGCCACCCAGGTGCCCCTGTCTTTATACCTTTTAAATGGCTGTATTGCTCTGTTATATATTTAGTCATTTACCCTTTGTCATGTTAGTTTAATGGTACCCTTTAACTTCTGACTTTTGACAACCAATGAACTTACTTTCCTTTCTCACCTCCTTTCCCATTTCTTCAATTTTTTTTTTGCTTTGTTTGTTTTATCACTGCCTCTAACATTTGCACATTAATCTTCCAACTTTCAGAGCTTAACATCTCCACCTTTATTCTAACCTTTAATCTACTGTCATGTGTACGGATGGCCTTCTCACTCTTTTTGCTGAAATTTCCCTAGTCATTTGTTGGGTGGATTAAGCCCAACCTCTGGTAGATTACTCAAGAAGGGATAGTGATTCTTTTTTTTTTTTTTTTAAATTTGTTTTTTCAACGTTTATTTATTTTTGGGACAGAGAGAGAGAGAGCATGAACGGGGGAGGGGCAGAGAGAGAGGGAGACACAGAATCGGAAACAGGCTCCAGGCTCTAGGCTCTGAGCCATCAGCCCAGAGCCTGATGCGGGGCTCGAACTCACGGACCGCGAGATCGTGACCTGGCTGAAGTCGGACGCTTAACCGACTGCGCCACCCAGGCGCCCCAGGGATAGTGATTCTTATATGTTTAAAACTGTTTTTAAAAGGCACTCATACTTGAAGGACAGCTTGGTTGGGTATAAAATCCATTATTCATACTTTCTTTCACGGAATTTCTAAAAACAGTGCTGTTCTGTTGTTGCCTTGCATTGTATTTTGCTTTAGACAATTCTGATGCCAGTTAAATTTGTTTGCCTCTGTTCATTATTTTATCTTTTTTGTTTGTTTGTTTTTTGAGATTTTCCTTATCTTTGATGCCTAAGAGTTTTCTGTGTTTGGGAGTGATTGTTCCAGGTGCATTGACACTTTCAGTCTGTAGATTCAGATCTTCTTTTATTTCTGCAAATTTTTCTTGGATTATAGTTTATTTATTGGTTCTATTCCCCCCTCTTTTTTTTTTTTCCTCTTTTGCTCAGACTCCAGTTTTAGGAATGTTATTCCTTCTTTCCTGCTTTCTAGTTCTACCACTTCTCTCTGAAATTTTTTTCCTTCTTTCTTTATATGATTTTCATTTTCTTGACTGTTTTGCTGCATTTCTTCAATACTCCCTGTTAAATTTTCATTAGAGTTTTAGAATGGATCTTTATATTTAGATGGGATCATTTTGGGGTAGGCTGGTCGGGAGGGCTCTTTGAAGGCATAAGTCTAACTCAGATGAGTTCTGCAGTATTTATTCATAGACATTAAGAGAAGAATATTCCATACATAGCAGAAAAACACTAAAAATTCTATTCTTACTAGTAACCACCATTCCGTTTCCAGCTCTCTATCAGGCAAGACCTAGCTTATTACTAGGAATGGAAATTATACGTGGGTAGTGTTTTGTTCTGTTTGGAACTAGATCCAGGGTGGTGGATAGAGTAAATGGATTATTTTCCAGTTAGTAACTTGTGGATATGAAGTCAAATGAGACTGAGTGGCATCCTTGTCTGTGGTCTACGCCACCTTGTAGAATAGACTACTGTGTGGGGAGATCCTTTTAGCCAGTTTTTCAGCAAATGTTGCCACTCATTTCTTACGCATTGGACACTATGAGAGGCACTGGGGCATAAACCCTGTCCTCAGCTGAAGATAAGCCTGTTGAGAGGAGATCTTTAAATAGAGTTCCATTCTGTGTTAAATGGCTTATAGGGAGACTGAGGTGTAATTAAATTGCATCGTTGCTGAAAGATGAATGAGTATTGCTGTTGAAATTTATTGGAGGAACATCTTTTAGAATATAATAATATTATCAATTCTGTTGAATTTAAAAACCTTTTTATTTTGGAATAGTTCTAGTCTCCCAAGCATTGGTGTTTTTTTAAAAAAAATATGACATTAGGGGTGCCTGGCTGCCTGAGTTGGTAAAGCATGGGACTCTTGATCTCGGGGTCATGAATTCGGGCCCCACGTTGGGCACAGAGATTGCCGAAAACAATATGACGTTATATTTGAAGTTAGTTTTCTTACAAATACTTGCCAAATGAAGAAAAAGTGAGGGTGAATTTCATGCCAGTAAACCACTGTTTGCAGTGTTTGATTCTTTACACTCCTTGCATCAACCACGACTGTTCTAGAAGACTAGTCTTTTTTTAAAGATGGTTAAAACTAGGACAGGTTGTCACTTGTCTGGAATTGTTCTTTTAATAAGCAAGACTTTATGAAGACTGAATGTTGTCTGTCACTGTCTACATCGGTAATTCTCTTTATCCTGATTGAAAGAAAATCTTTACTTCCTGCAAATAGCTTTATATAGAAATCTGGCACAACAGAACACTTTGGGATCAAATCTCATGCCTTCAAAAGCATTGAAAAACGTAATTTAACAATGATTCTGTTCAGCAAGGTGAGGCTGTTTATAACAGGGCAGCATTTAAACCTGTGTTTCTTGTTGGCCCGTCTGCAAAGAGATAGCTTGTTTTGTTACCAGACAACATCGGGATGTGATTTTAAAGAAAAGAACAGTTTTTGATACTGATGGTACTGCTTAATACCTTAAATGAACAATCAGCATTTTGTGAGAAACGGAAAAAACAGGTTAGGAAGGTGCATGGTTTCAGTTTGTTGCATCACATTGGTTGGAGATATTTAGTTTAAGCCTCTTTCCTGGTGGCCCACCTCAGCTCAGTTTTTTCGTGTTGTCATAATTCCACGTACAGTTCTTTGAAAAGATGGCCTCCCTGGGTAGACGAATCCCTGTAAGGAACGTTACAGAAAGTTGTTAAAATAACTCCTCTAAGTGTGATCTGGAGTCTGAACTGTTTCTAGGTAGCAGCTGACCTTTAGGAAATCCAGGGTGCTTATTTGTGTGTCTTCCTCACTGCCCCCCCCCCCCCCAACTCTGTCACTGGGCAGGCTCGAATCAGTATCTGCCTGCATCTAAATTTTGTGCTCTTTCCATTTTATTATGCTTTGCAAATTTGTTGAATTCCTCCTCTGTGGCCGACATTGTGTTAGAGGCCAGGCATTAAAAAAATACCGTCATTGGGGCGCCTGGGTGGCGCAGTCGGTTAAGCGTCCAACTTCAGCCAGGTCCCGATCTCGCGGTCCGTGAGTTCGAGCCCCGCGTCAGGCTCTGGGCTGATGGCTCAGAGCCTGGAGCCTGTTTCTGATTCTGTGTCTCCCTCTCTCTCTGCCCCTCCCCCGTTCATGCTCTGTCTCTCTCTGTCCCAAAAATAAATAAACGTTGAAAAAAAAAAATATTAAAAAAAAAATACTGTCATTTACTTGATGGGAAAGACAGTATGCCCGTTACAGTTAAATGTTTCTCTGCCCCAGATGCGACCTTGATGGGACCAGAACCTGACCCTGTGAGAGTTCTCCCTTGTTAGCCGCTGCAGTATTAGCTTTGTCAATAGAGGGCGCTAGAGAGAAGTTGAAAGGTGGGAGCTGTGGGAGAACTCCTCTCTGGGTTCCTTTGCTCCTTCCTTTTTCCTTCTCTGCAGGAGCCTGTGGTGGGTGGGTGGAAGGTCTGGGGTGGCTCAGGGGACAGCATCGACCCCGCCTCCTTTCTGTGATACTGCAGGCCACATCCCTCAGGAAACTCTGGTTCTGGCTGCACAGTTCCATTTGTACCTGCCTGATGTTCCATTCCTTCTCTGACTGGATAACATTGATTTTTTTTTTTTTTAATCATCTAGATCTAATAGCACTTCTTAGAGTCTTCCTTAAACTTCCAGCCCCAGTTTCATTTCCTAACTTGTACTTCTTTAAAGAAGCCTATATGTAAATGGCGCCTGGGTGGCTCAGTGGGTTAAGTGTCCTACTCTTGGTTTTGTCTCGGGTCATGATCTCACGGTTCATGAGTTTGAGCCCCGCGTGGGGCTCTGTGCTGACAGCTCAGAGCCCGGAGCCTGCTTCGGATTCCGTGTCTCCCCCTCCCTCTGTCCCTCCCCTGCGCACTCTCTCTGTCTCAAAATAAATAACCTTAAATAAAGCAGCCTATATTTACCATAGCTGTATTATCCTTTTAGAGCTATTCTAATTTTTAGTTGGCTTGTATTTTTCTCTTCCTGAAAACTGCCAGCTCTTGCTTATTTCTGTATACCTGGTGTGTGGCATAGCCTCTTGAATGCTCCCTGAATGGATTTAAATCCTCTGTTACACTCTTTACTGCTTGCTTCTGCCTAGTGAATGTTGTTTCTGAAGGAAAATAATAGCTCTCCTTTACGGAGTAATGGGCAAGGCATGTCTGCATACTCTGTCTTATTTAACCTTATTTTATTTTAAACTTGAGAAACAGGTGTGTTTAGAGGGGTTAAGTATCTTGCCCCCAGGTTTACATGGCTAGGAAGTGATGGAGTTGGGTTTTTTTTTCTTTAAACATGGGTCTGTCCCACTTTAAAGACCCTTAAATGTAAAGAATAATGTTAAAATTCAAACAAGTTTTTATGTTTCTCTCTCTCACTTTAAAAAAATTTGGTACGTTCCTAATGTTTATTTTCATTTTGGTTGGCCTAGCTCCATTAGAGTGTCACACAGTCCAGCATTTAACAAATTCCTGGTTTTATCTGTACTTAGAGATGCATCTGTTCGCAGAAAGTTTCTTATGGGTCGTGTCTTGTCCTCTTCAAAGTTGGAATTAATAAAATGGTTCTTTCAGCTCTCACAGTTATTTTTAGGGAAAGACTATCGCAGAGGAAAAAAACCATAATGTCCATTTTATGACTGTTGTATAATTCCACCTGGGGATAAATGGTGTTTTCCGAGTCATTGATTGTTGTCTGTTAAAGGTTTATGTTGTGACGTTGATTTTCCAAGTCATAGATACTTTATCCAGGAATCATTCAAAATTGAATGATAAGAAATACTGTTTGTATTGTATAAGGCTTATGTTTTATAAAGCTAGTCTTAGTGTTAAATAGTAGCTGATTTTTTGAAATATCGTTGGTTGATCCATAGACTTTAAAAAATATATTTTGTTATTTTTGAGACAGAGAGCAAGTAGGGGGAGGGGCAGAGAGAGATGGAGACAGAGAGTCCCAAGCAGGCTCCAAACTGTCAGCACAGAGCCCCACATGGGGCTCGATCTCATGACCATGAGATCATGACCTGAGCTGAAATCAAGAGTTGGTCGCTTAACCTACTGAACCACACACGTGCTCCAATCCGTAGACTTTTTAAACCGTTTTTCTTCCCAGTTATAAAATAGTACCTTGCAGATTGTAGAACATTTGCAAGATACAGTTTAAAAGTCACCTAAACTCCTTATGTGGAAGTTACTATGGTTAACGTGTTGGCATATGACTTCCCAATCTTTTTTTTTTTGTACTGGTTTCTCTTTTACACAGATGAAACTGTTTTTAGTATTTTTGTATCCTACTTGAAAAAAAAACAGTTGAGTGTGTTACATGGTACAATACTAGTTTTAAATGGCTACATAATGTTTCATCTTACAGATCTGTAATGTATGTACTTTTTTTTTTGGCCAGGGACTTAGATTTTATCTAGTTTGTCACTTACAACAATAAATATGTTATAACCATCAAATAAACAACATGTTTGGTTATATGTCTCTGTGTTCATCTCTGGTTATTATATATTTTGAAAGTAGATCAGATTCCCAAAGGTGGAACTTAGGGTCAGTGCGTGAGCTTTTTAAGAATTCAGGATGCATTTTGTCTCATTGTTCTCTAGACAAAATGTATCAATCAGCCTCCTACCAGTTGTGTATCAGAGTGAGGGGGGAGATGCTTTTCCCTTCTGTGTTTTTGGAATTACAGATTTTGTCTTTGCTAATTTAATGGGAATTGGGATGATAGCTCCTTGTTGTAATACGTATTTCTTTGATTATCAGTGTAATTAACATGTTTATATTTACTTGGGTTTGTTACCATTTACCTCATGTTTATTATAGATGATGTTTTTCAAGTGTACTCCTGTGAGCTTCTTGTATGTTGATAATCAAGTGTAAGAGGACTTTTAAAGTCAGGACTTCTTTACCGTGCTCATGAAAACAGTAATCAAGAATAAGTTTTACCTTCAAATCTTGAGAAAAGGTTATGCAGATCTGATGTGAATTCATTTAATGATATTACAATGTGCCCACCATTGTCTCCTTTAGTACTTTCATCAGCTTATTAAAAAAAGAAGTCAAGATCAAATGTTTTTGAAATAAAATGAACTATTTACTTCTCCAAGGGAATAGACAGTAATGACTCGAATTCTTTAGGAACTACGGGTGAGTAAGATGCTTGATAACCACCCCAAGAGGTTTTGTGGTTCCCATTTGTAAGCTAGTGTTTGTTGTGCTGTCTCTTGTCTCGGGCTCTCTGCAGCTCTTCCCGAATCCTTGGACAAGTTCCTGCAGAAAATAGGCGTTCCTAGTGGTGCCCTCTGGGCCGGCAGATCGTGAGCAGGCCGCGCTGCGGAGCGCAGATGCGCGTGCAGATGGCGTGGTGGGGCCAGCCTGCCTTCTGCCGGGCGCTGCTGGAGAGGGTGATTGATAATCCAGCTGACTCCGCATAATGGTCCGAGACAAGGGGAGCGGGAGTCCCAGGCTAAGTGAAAGTCAGAGCTGGCGGAACAGACTTGCACACTTGATGTGATCTGCAGTCTTAGCGAACTTCCTCACCAGCACTCTTAGCCCCTGGCCTCAGCGCTCGCCGTTTTGTCTCCTGGCCTCCTCTCTGGCCTGCATCTGCATTCAGAGGGAGGTGACAATCCTAGCTCTAGAAGGGGCTGGATGCAGCCATCCTGAGTTAGAGGGGGTATTTGGATGCTGACACGGTGGAGCGTGGGCTCCGAGTCAGTGTCCAGGTGGCTGATTATGTGCCTCAGTCTTCCGTTTCTCCTCTTCCCTCGTAGCGGTCTCCAAGATGGGGTGTCATACCCAGGAGTCCATGGATAAGAACACTGGTTTTGCTTACTGTCAGTACTAGGACCCTGGGACAGGTACAGAGGATTACTGTCTCCCTATTAGGAGTTTTTGTTGTTTTCTTTTTTTTTTCTCTAAGTCAGACTTAATAAGCGGCATGAATTTGAGGACGGTTCACGCTGTTTCTTGGCCAGGGTTTTACTCTGAATTTAAAAATGTCAAAATGACTGAGGACTTCAGGAGTGGCTAGCCACATAGCATCAGTCTGTTATTTAAGCTCAGAGTTCTCCTGGAGTTCTATTATCTGTTTTAGGCAGTTTTCTGTTTGGAGTCCCAAACATCAGGAGATCTTGTGAATTCTGTCTGCAGCTAATAAATAAGTATAATTTGTGTCTGGTTTTCTTCACCTTCTTTATTTGCAAGTTGTATTTTACGTGAGCAGGATAAAGGAGTAGAGAGAGAGAGAGAGAGAGAGAGAGAGAGAGAGAGAGAGAGAGAGAGAAGAGAAGAGAGAGAGGGAGGGAGGGAGGGGGAGAGAGAATCTTAAGCAGGCTCCATGCCAGTGCAGAGCCCGATGCGGGGCTCAGTCTCACGACTCTGGGATCATGACCTGAGCTGAAATCAAGAGTCGACCACCCAACTGACTGAGCCACTTAGGACCCCTTTCTTTACTTCTTTTAATAGCTTATCTGTAATGTCCAAAACCGTTCTGGGCTTTTGATTTGGCATTCTGCAGAATTCCCGTCTGAGTCACAGAGGGGTGAGTTATTTTTTGCAACTCTGAGACCTCACGATTCTTATGGTTTGAAAATCCTGAAGCCTATGGTGAAAACCACTTTGGAAAGCTCACTGACCGGGAGTATCAGCTCTGAGACTTGATGGTGATGATCGTTGTTGCATTCCCCCCCCCCCCCCCCCCCCCCAATTAGGACAAATTATTTTTTGAAGCTTCAAAAAGTGGTGGTGTTTTTAGCAGGCCAGAACATGAGTCGTTCTTTAGTGAAATCTGAATAAATCTGGAAAACCAGTATTTTGAAGGGTCACAATGAAGAGAAAGTGGGAGCTGCCAGCGGTGTTAAGAAGTTACAACAGGGGCGCCTGGGTGGCGCAGTCGGTTAAGCGTCCGACTTCAGCCAAGTCATGATCTTGCGGTCCATGAGTTCGAGCCCCGCGTTGGGCTCTGGGCTGATGGCTCAGAGCCTGGAGCCTGTTTCCAATTCTGTGTCTCCCTCTCTCTCTGCCCCTCCCCCGTTCATGCTCTGTCTCTCTCTGTCCCAAAAATAAATATAAACGTTGAAAAAAAAAAAAAAAAGTTACAACAAAGCCAGAACTTTCCACAGAGCAAGGGATCAGATCTCCGTGGCCATCGGAGGCTGTGGCCCTTCAGATTCCCAGACAGCCTCTCACTTGGCGTCCTCTCTTGTCACTTCCTTGACAAATATTTTAAGTGTGCAACTACTTATGCCTTTTCTGGTTAGTCTGAAATGCTGACCATCCCCGATAATTTATCCACTTGAGATAAGGTAATTCTTGTTACTCAGATCAGGTCACTGAAATCCCTGAGACTGAACGCGTAGAACTCTCTTCTAGCTCTTTGCCACATCTACCGTGAGAATGAACACCAGTCTCAGCAAGGAGACTGTCAGCATCACTCTGAAGGGCTGCACTGTTGTTGTGACAGGCCCCAGGGGAACCCTGCGGGGGGACTTCAGTCACATCAGTGTAGAGCTCAGTCTCCCTGGAAAGAAAAAGGAGGGGCTCTGAGTTGACCAGTGGTGGGAAATAGTGTGAACAGTAGCCGATTCGTTCCTACCTGTAGTCATGTACAGAACGTGGTCAAGGGCCTTACTCTGGGCTTCTGTTACAGGATGAGGTCTGTGGATGCTCACTTCCCCGTCAATGTGGTTCTTCAGGAGAATGGTTTCTCCTGTTGAAATCTGGAATTTCTCAGGTGAAAAAATGCATCTCTGGGGTTCAGATGAGGCCAAGGTGTTGCTTGTTCAGTATCTCAAGCCCAGAAAGATGAGTTAATTCTTGAAGAAAATGACACTGAGGTGGTTTCAAGCTCAGCTGCTTTGTTTCAGCAAGCCACAACAGTTCAACACAAGGATACCAGAAAATTTGTGGATGGCATCTATGTTTCTGAAAAAGGAGTTCAGCAGGCTGATGAGTAAGATCTAAGCCGTCCGGCTACAAAAATAGCAAGATGCTGGATCAATTTCAGACTTTGTGATACTTTAGACATGCAGTGAAAGCTGTATTGATTGCGGCTTTTTAAAAAAAATTATTTTTTTTTAATGTTTGTTTTTGAGACAGAGACAGAGCACAAACAGGGGAGGGGCAGAGAGAGAGAGAGAGAGAGAGAGACAGAGAGAGACAGAGACAGACAGACAGACAGAATCTGAAGCAGGCTCCAAGCTCTGAGCTGTCAGCACAGAGCCCAATGCGGGGCTTGAACCCATGAACCGTGTGTGCAGTCATGACCTGAGCTGAAGTCCGAGGCTCAACCGACTGAGCCACCCAGGTGCCCCAGGGCTTTTTTTTTTAAAAAAAAAAAACAGAAACAAGTAACAGAACTCTCAGCTATTTAATCTTTGTGTGTGTTTTATCAAGAGAAAGAAGAACCACCGATTTCCTCTCTCCCAGAAACACAGAGTGAAGAACTGGACAAATGACCAAATCATCTTTCCAGATAGATGTGTTTCTTCCAGGAGCAAATGTTCTGTACTTACTGCTTCTTCGTCAATGCATCTCTTGTCAATGTGCTCCTAGCACGACATGCACCTCTTTCCCATGACTTCCTGAAAGGTCAAGGCCACAGAAGTAGTATCGCCTCCTCTTGTCACGTCTTTTCCATTTGATGAGGATGCTTGAAGTCCAACACTAAAAGCTTTGCGTAAGACCTAGTTAAACTTGAATTTGGAGGTGCTTACATCAGAAAAGTGCCTTGCTTAATTGACTTGGAAATAGTCCTGCTGGGCGCGAGTCTTGTTTGAGAACCCACAGCTACTTTCCTAGGAGCCCCGGTTTTGAGAGCTCTAGATGCAGGGAGAGCCCCTTCAGGTGCATAGAGGAGAGGAGTGGGCATCTCCACCTGTGCATCAGGATGCCATTCTCTGAGTTGTGCAGAGAAGCTTCACTCCCACATCTTGTGCATATTCTCCATGTTTATATTAATTTGTTGCTGAGCATCAGCTGGGCAGAGGTAACAGGGGCCGTACTCATGTTGACGCCGTGGCTGGAGCTGTCCCTTCGCCTTTGCTCCAAACAGCTCTTGGAGGTAATGAAATGTGTCCTGAATCCTTGTGCTGAAATACAGAAAAACCAGAATGAAAGCCTTTTTCAGCGCTTCTCACCTCTGGTGAAAAAAGTAGGAAACGTTTTTAAGTCCCAGCTTAATGGAGAGCTGCTTCTTTCCTGACCAGTAATTTTGAAAGATGGAGATACATGGTGTGTGTTTTTAAGGACAGTGTCTGGGCAAACATCAAGTTGTCCCCCGCCTTCAGAACTGGATGTTCTTATGCTTCTAGACACAATTTGATACTGATAGGAATACCTAGACTTGTTTCTTAGAAGGTATCTACGACATCTAGCCGCCCGTCCAGTGGCCCTTTAACACCTGGGCGTAGGGCTCCCTCTCTAAACCATCCTCCGGGACTCCTGCAACGATCAGTCCGTCCATGTGTTCGTGACTACACACGGTTTTCTTTTGGAGCTGAGCTCAGCTGTCAGGTGACAGTCGAAGAACATGGTGTTTCTACACCAGAGGGGGCTTCTGTGTCTTCGTATCTGCTAATTCAGGTGCTCCGTCTGGTTTCCTGACCGTCGATCCTGCTGCTGCTTCCACCATTTGTTTGTTCACCTGTTTGTTCTCTGGCCGTGCACATATGTACCCTGGATTGCCATGCGCTCTGCAAGATGCCCTGTGCAAGCCTTCCTGGTTTCCAGTGATACTTTATTGCGGTGAAATATGCATAACATACCGTCGACCAATGTAACCATTTTTAAATGTACATTCAGTACATTCACATTGCATCACCACTACCCACGTCTGAAACCTTCTCATCATCCCGAACTGGAACTCTACCCTTTGGACAATGACTCCTGATTCCCCCCTCCTCCCAGTAATCCCAGTAATCCCAGTAATCCCTGTAATCCCTATTTTCTATTTTCTGTTGTATGAATTTGACAGTTCCACATACCTCAGATAAGTGGGTTCATTGATATTTTAAAAATAGATCTGAAACAGTCATGCCACGTTTCTCAAATTCATGGCTTAACTTGCCAGTTGAGTTTGTATTTCTTCTTGCAGCTGTGGCCCTGAAGGCACTCCTCATTGACCGGCCAGCCAGGCGCCAGACAGAAAGACCTGGGGAGACCCCACAAATGATGGGCCTTCCTCCTTTTAATGAAGATTGATGCCGAGGAGTCCTCTGAAAGTGACATAGCATTCTTCCCCATAGTTGTTTATCTCTTGTGACAGCAGTATTGTGCTTACAAAAACGGGGAGGGTTTCAGGTTACTCGGCTGTTACCTATGCCCCAAGGCAAGGCTCTGAGAGTTCTTAAGGGTAGACTGGGAATTCTTTAAGAAATCAGGCAGCTAGGGGCGCCTGGGGGGGGGGCTCAGTTGGTTAAGCATCCGACTTAGCTCAGGTCGTGATCTCAAGGCTCATCGGTTTGAGTCCTGCGTCAGGCTCTGTGCTGACAGCTCAGAGCCTGGAGCCTGCTTCGGATTCTGTGTCTCCCTCTCTCTCTGTTCCACCCGCGCTCGCGCTCGCTCTCTTTCTCTCTCTCTCTTTTTTTCTTATTTAAAAAAAAAATATTTATTTATTTTTGAGAGAGAGACAGCATGTGAGGAGGGGAAGAGCAGAGACAGAGGAGACACAGAATCCAAAGCAGACTTCGGGCTCTGAGCTGTCAGCACAGAGCCTGATGTGGGGCCTGAACTCTCGAACTATGAGATCATGACCTGAGCCGAAGTCGGACGCTTAACCGACTGAGCCACCCAGGTGTCTCTCTCTCTCTCTCTCTCTCTCTCTCTCTCTCTCTCTCTCTCTCTCAAAAATAAATAAAAATGAAAAAAAAAATCAGACAGCTAACAGCATCTGAAATTACTGAAGGAAACAAAATCCATTCTTGAGAAAACAAAAAATTAGGAGTTAGCTGAACACCAAGGACCTCTTCCTTTGGTTGTCTCTAAAGCTAGTACACAGACATTTTTACTTTGAACTCTCTTTTTATCTCTGTCCTTCATTTCCTGCTTGGATTAAGGGAAGAATACAGAGTTTTTATTTTTTTTTAAGTGTTTTAAATATTTTAGCATTATTTAAATTTTGACTAGATAGCTCTAAAATGATTTCTAATGTAAGATCTATTAAGTTGAAAGATACTATCATGAAATAAGAAATTATATGGCATTTGAGTCAGTAGTGTAAACCTCTTACTACCTTCTTGTGAGCAATCCATGATCCTGTCTGCCGCTCGTTTTCTTCCCAGCTTTTCCCAGTTAGGCCCGGACTCAAACAGTGTGTGTTGAGGAATGTTGTGTATGATGTGAGCACCCATTCATAGTGTTCACTTGTAATAAACGACAACATGTTCCATGTTTGCTCGTGAGGATTCAAAAGAATTGCTGTGTATTGCTGTATCAGAAGTTGGACTACTGAGGTGATAAATCTTAAGCTTTGGCAGCATTTCCGGTGACTGTCTAGAACGTTATTTCCTTGTACCAGTTCACTCAGGATGAAGAAATATGCACCAAAGAGGCACAAAAGGAGGGAAATTGGTCCCTCTCTTCCAGGGCTGGATGAACTGGAAACTAGGTGATAGAGTACAAACACTCGTGTGAAGGTCCTGGAAGACGTGGCTGAAATGACCGACTTTGTTTAAAAAAACAAAACAAAACAAAGCAAAACCAAACCCCACTGAGATGGACACATCATTCAATCTTTAGGTAGAACGGTTTGTCATCAAAGAAATGCACCGTGCATCGTTGTTTGAAAATAATGGCTTCCCGAAGAAAGTTTTGGTGTCTGTTTTGGGTGAGATGTTTGAAGTGTCAGGCAGATTGTATTTCCTAATAGTTACGTTTCCAAACCAGATAAAATTGCATGTGGTGTTTAAGATGAAACTAGAAGGCTGCTTTTTCGGGGAAAATACAAATTGTGTAACTCAAAGGAAAACTGATTTTAATCGGAAAAAAGCAGTAGTTGGTTGACTGTTGTTTTCTCAGGGCTATGGTTTTAATGAGTTTTGAGTCACAGATTATCTTAATAATCTTACAAAACCCAAGGACATTCTCCTCCTACTGGAAAGAGGCACATTCACAAACATGTGAAGTTTTCATACAGTTTCAGTTACATTTTTGGAAGGCTGTACATGGATATCAAGTTTGAAACTCTTTCTTCTTCTTCCTTCTTCTAATGTTTATTTATTTATTTTGAGAGAGAGGGGGTGGGGCAGAGAGAGAGAGAGAGAGAGAGAGAGAGAGAGAGAGAGAGAATCCCAAGCAGGCTCTGTGCTGTCAGTGCAGAGTCCGAATTGGGCTCCCACAACTGTGAGATCATGACCTGAGCTGAAATCAAGAGTCGAGGCTTAACCGACTGAGGCACCCAGACGCCCGTTGAAACTCTTTCTAGAAGGGCCGTGGTGAATTGACATAAGTCAGCTTTGTCATTCACAACACGTAGTTTTTGCCAAACAAGTTCAAGGTGGGGGGGGGGTACCTCTCAGCAAAACTCACCATATTCTTTTCACACAAAGATATCTGTTAATCATTCGCCAGTGAATCTAGCTCAGACAAATTAATACAGCTTGCTACATAAGCTTGATGAACATTCACATCTCTGTGCTTTTAGGTGCCTTGACTACCACTCTGTGTGAAAGGTTTGTCTAGGCAGACACAGTGACGTTTTACAAGTAGGATTCTGTTACCTTGATGTTCAACATTAGGCAACAGAGAATCCCCCTAAACTCATGACTGGGCAACAGGACTTTTAAAAGATTACGTTTTGGGAGCCGTCTCTAAGGGTAAAGGCTTCTTAGGCTGTGTTCATTCAGAAGTGTGTAGTGTCGGGGTGACTCAGTCGGTTAAGCATCTGACTTCGGCTCACGTCGGGATCTCATGGTTCGAGGGTTTGAGCCCTGCATCGGGCTCTCTGCTGACAACACAGAGCCCGCTTTGAATCCTGTCTCTCTCTCTCTCTGCCCCTTCTCTGCTCACTTTCCTTCTCCAAAATAAAACAAACAAGAAAAGTATGTAATGTCTCTGAATATTCTAGTCAGTCTTCATTTCTTGAATACTGTTGCTTTCAGTAACCGAAAATCATTTTAGCAAGAATCCTGCCAGACAACAAGCTACAGTTTTTACCAGTAAAAACTCATTTAAGTGTCCGACTTCAGCTCAGGTCGTGATCTCACTGTTAGTTGGGTTCGAGCCCCGCATCGGGCTCTGTGCTGACCGCTCACAGCCTGGAGCCTGCTTCGGATTCTGTGTCTGCCCCCTCTCTCCACCCCTCCCCTGCTCATGCTCTGTCTCTCTCTGTCTCAAAAATAAATAAAAAACAATTAAAAAAGCCCCTCATTTCTGATATTTAGTATACTAATTAGCAAACTTAAGCTGTTACTTGACATATTGATAACAGAAGTATTCATAGCAGCTATTTCTGGAATTGGGATTCTGGTTAGATTGCCCTGGTCTTTGTATTCTTGAGTAGGGCAACTGAATGCCCTTAGACTTGAAGTTTGAACTATACGATCATCCCCTATTTTATGCTCAAGTGTTTTATTTCATTTATTTTTTGAAGCAGTGCATTTTATTCTCTTTTTTAGATTTCATTTATTTTTGAGAGAGCGAGCACAAGCAAGGGGAGGGCAGAGAGAGAAGGAGAGAGATAGAGAATCCCAAACAGGCTGTGCGCTGACAGCAGCAGACGGGCTCAAACTCACGAACCACAAGATCGTGACCTGAGCCGATAGCAAGAGTCAACGCTTAACTGACTGAGCCACCCTGGCGTCCCGGTGCTCACATATTTTAAAGGAACAGACATTGTAATGGATAATGATTTATATTCTCTGTAGCAGTGAGGCACCGTGTTTCACACCCACCTGTTTTGAATCATTTTCCTGTTAGTCGTGGAGTTGAGTCTCACTTTCGTGTTGTCCCGCTGACCCTGTCTCATGGTGGGGTCCCTGGGCATCGCATTGTGTGTGGTTGCATATAGCGACTGATCGGCGAATTTTGGTGGAATAAGTGAATGTTCGGAATCCCCACTGAATACATTGTAGACAGTCTTTATATTTTTGAATAATTTGAGCTTTACAGAGAGGTGGCAGAGACAGAGTTCATGCATACGCTTCACCCAGTTTCCCCTGGTGGCACCTGTTGTGTCAGTGAAGCACCTTTGTGACAAGTGAGAAGTTCACATTGGTTCATTACTGTTAACCAAACACCATCCTTGATTCAGATTTCGTTAGTTTCCCCTCGTGTCCTTGTTCTGCAGGATTTCGTCTCGGGTCCTACACTGCACGTAATTCTCTCGCGTTCCCAGTATCCACTGGTCTGCTGTGGTTTCTCACACCACCCTCGTTTTTGACAGTTTGGAGGAGGACAGTTTTGTTGGAAGGTCAGCTCTTCTGTCGACTGCCCTTCAGTTTGGGTTTGTCGGATGTTTTCCTCATATTTAGACGAGAGTCATAGGTTTCTGGGACGAGGTAAAGTACCATTCTCGTTATACTGTATCAGAGGTACATAGTAAGCAATTTTATTTCTCACGTTTCCATCTCAGCATGGAGAGATGGGGAGAGCAAGAAGGTGGGATTTAAATCGGTCAGTTTTTGTGGTAAAGACAAATGAGGGAACTACATCGAAAAGAAAAATTTAAATTTATCTGGGGAAATTCAGCCCTTGGTATTCTTGTCATGTGTTACTTTGGATGTTTGTGAGCTGGTAATATTTACTTTATATAAATGCTTGACTGATGTAAATCAGACAAATGAAAAGGCCAGTGGTTTATAGATACATATTAAGGCAATAATGTTTAGAAGTCTCTCGACCAGTTTTTGAAGTGAGAAAAATCCTTAATTGGATTTTTTTTTTCTTTTCCTCTGCTACTATGTTTTTCCCTTCCCTGTGTTCTTTTGCTTTTGGGTTTATGTTTTTCAAGCCACTTAATGTTATTGAGAAACATTTCAAAGCATTTGTCACTGGAGTAGTTTATCCCTTAATTAATGGTGAGGCTGTTTTGCAGACAGGTGATACACTTTAATGTATTACAGAGAGTTGTTGGTTATTGATTACTGATGAATAAATTACTGCCATTTTTAATCATCAGAAAACTTCTTTTGAGGATAATTAATCAGATTCATGCATTTCTTAACCAGTGTAGGATTATCATCTTTTTTTAGTTACAAGAATGAACCTGCCTGCCTCTGCCCTGGGTAAATTCAGGAGAGAGGAGACAGGTTTCTAGGTTTGTATTTTGATCTTTACTTTTATTAGGCAGATGAAAAGTGTACTTGCTTAAAAATTACTTCAAACTGCCTTTCTTGTTGAGTAGGTTTTGAACTACCTGCTTGACAGATGGTGTTGGAAGTAATTACTGAAATCATGTGTTTACCTGCACGTGGACATGTGTTCACCAGATGCACCCTGTTTACCCAGTGCTGCTGATTTCTTAAAGAAATATGCACCTTCTGGATAGAGTTGCATAACTTAGGAGAAAAGCTCTCTGCCAGCCAGAGCCCTCAGTCTCTCTCCGTTGCAGAATTTTGCAGAATCCGTTGTGGTCAGAACCATTTACCTCTGGTAGAGTGGTTGGTGAGGATAGGCCAAAGAAACACTTTTGCAACATTGTTTCCCTTTCCTTCTTTTGATTTCCTTCGTCTACAGAATCATTTAAGAAATAGTCCTACCCCCCCCCCCCCATATTGTATATTCAACAGTAGTGCTAGTGATCAATCTTTTATTATGATGGTTATGGTTCAGTGTATTGTTGTATTATTTGTACTCAGTATTTTTAGAAATGCGTTTTCCAGATCACATGTTAAAGATATACTCATCCTTCCCATTTCTAAATTCTGATTTTGGAGGTCTGGCTTTTTGGATTAAGTGTTGGTTGTGTGTGTGTGTGTGTGTGTGTGTGTGTGTGTGTGTGTGTGTTTTAACAACTCATGGGTAATTCCCGTATTCGTGAAGATTGAGAATAACTGCTTTATTTTATTTATTAACCATCAAAACCTGATTTATGTTTTCCACCTCATTTCTCTTTTACTTCTGTTAAAAAAAAAAAAGCTAAGAAAAAAAGATAGTGCCCCCTTTTGAGCATGTATGCCTTGAGTGTTCAGTTTTGAAACCGTACATTTAACTGTCTGTAAACCCTGAGAGACAAGGAAAGTCATTGTTTGAAGATTTTGACAGGTGCAGAACTGTAATTACAGGCCTGGGCAGCACAGCAGCTGGCAGGCCTGACCTGTGACAGGTCTGACCTGAGTTAAGGCGCCTAAATTTCATGGCAAGCTCAGATTTGTTTTATAGTATGAAATCCACCTTCTGCCACAAAACGTTTCTACTGATTCAGACTAGATACCAGCTGCAAAGGGAGGCATAGATGCAGAATATTGAGAAAGAAAACTTGCCATTGAGCTACCTTTTGTATGACTTCGGGACCAGATGGAACTTGTATAGATGAATTCTGAAATTGATTTACACATCGACTGAAATAAATCACTCAACACCCAGTGGTACATGGCACTTACATGTGAGGAGGGTGGTCTGCTGGCTTTTTTTTTTTTTTTGTTTTTTTTTTACTTTTTATGTTACCTGTTTCTAAAACATTAAATTTTGTTTTACATATTTATTTATTTGGGGGATAACTCAATTGGGGGAGAGGCAGAGAGAGGGGAACAGGATCTGAAGCGGGCTCTGTCAGCCTGTCAGCACAGAGCCTGATGTGGGGCTCGAACCCACGAACCACAAGATCATGACCTGAGCTGAAGTTGGACTCTCAACCTACTGAGCCACCCAGGCGCCCCTAAAACAGTTTTTTTTTTTAGTCATGTGAGTATATCTGACTTTTGTAAAGAGTTATGTCTGAGTTGTATTTTTTTAGGTCTTCATAGAGAGTAAAGCAAATCTGTAATGAGATTTATCACCATCGGGTTCCGTTAGGCAGCCAGGCACCTTAAAAACACCAGCTTTGTTGCTGACCCGTAAAGCGTCCTGCTCATGGCCAGCAGTCTTCGCCTCCACACCCTGTGTTTTCCCCTGGAAAGCGGCACTTTGGAAAGCACAGGCTTTTGCTAGAGCAGAAATAAAAAGACGGTGATTTGTGGGCTCAGTGTGACCCATAGACGAGTTTTCTTGCTTGTACAGTGTTTTAAAATTTTGACCGTTTCTCATTTAGGAATCTGTCTTCCTGGCTTTCCTGGAAGCACTGACGATGCACAGTCCCGGGCCTGCATTCCTGTGGGTGGGGGAGGCGAGTACCAGGTGCCCCTTTCCCGTCCTTTGGATTGGTCCTTTCCTTCCTGCTGTTTGCTCGCTTCTGTTACCTGCCTGCACACGGCGAGCTGACGGCCCTTGTACTAGAAGAGGTGTGGGCTTAAAAGTGGACACACATGAAGAGGAAGGACAACATGAGCGATTTCTGGAACGTTGATCCAACTAACGGGCTGGTTTGTCTCGTGCTCTGTTCGCCCCGTGCTCATTCCGTTACTCCCCGTCATGCTTGCATTGTTTTCCTCTTCACTGTTATAAGAATTGAACTACTAGGAACTTTAAAAAAATAAATGTTTATTTACTTCGAGCAAGCGTGAGAGAGAATCCCAAGCTGGCTCCGTGCTGCCAGCACAGAGCCCGCTGTGGGGCTGGATCCCATGACACTGAGATCACAACCTGAGCCACAGTCAAGAGTCAAACCTTTAACCGGCTGAGCCACCCAGGTGCCCAGGAACATAGACGGTTTTAAAGTTCTGGGCATCTCGAGAGTTAGGGCAGATCCTAGTAGAACACCATGGTGGGTGACTTAAGTGAGAGCAGCACCGTGGTACCCTTTACAAAGTGGACAAGAAGGAGTGGAAGGATCCCAGAGATTAAAACTGTTCTAGAAAGGAGAGAAGAAATGGGTCTCTTTTTCCTTCTCTTCATACTCCTGTACTGTTTGGTGTTTTAGCTCTGTGGTTTTTCTTTGTCTGATTAGGAGGAGAGAGGAAACCTGGGGAAGAGTTGAGTTTCATTTATCTACGAATCTCACTTCTACAACATATGGGGGGGAAAACCACCCCCACTGCAGGTCGACTTGGTGCATAGTGGGCTCATACACCGGGTCGGTCGGAGTTTTGTTGATTGAAGTTAGTACAGAAGGAGTGCCATAGACTAGGAGTTGAGAAACGGTGGACTGGAGACAGATCTAGCTTGCTGCCTGTTCTTGTAAATAAAGTTTTATGGGACAGACACAGTTGCAACCATTAGTTTATATACCGTCTGTGGCTGTTTTCGTGTTAAAAGGATTGAGAAGTTGTGACTGATAACCGTATGGCTTGCAAAATCTAAAATATTTATTATCTTGCACTTTACAGGAGAAAAAAATGTGATGATTTTTATGTAGAAGGTTATGTTCAAAAAAGAAGAAAAACAGCCCTTTTATATGGTGTAAGTTATTTTTGTTGAAAACAAAGGGAATTAGATGTGTGATTGATTTTCAAAATTAATATGGCTTTGTGGTGATTTTGCAAATGTTTTGTATAGAGTTATTGTTCTGTTTGAATGAAATGAAAATTTTATGCCAAGGACCTCAGTGGGGCTATGATTTTATGATGTCATTTACAGCAGCTGTTTCTGGGGAAGATTATAATAGCTGATGGGAAGACATGAAGTAGGACAATTAGTCAAAACGCGATATAATATTAGCAAAAATTAGTAAAATAAAAATTTGGTTAAGTTTGGGCCACAGCTTTTTTTGGAGGGAAGAGTAGAATGGCAGTAAGTATGAAAGCATGATGTTACTTAATTAGCTTCACACGTAATATTTTCAGGAGTATATTTAATGCGCAGATGAGGACATATGGTCCGTTATGGTGTTAATTGAAACTTTGAAAGTTTTAGCTATTAGGGGAATTGTGAACGTTCATCTAATATTCACATTAGACATTAATAAACTTACGTCTCTAGTGTGGTTTTCAGTTTTGAGAACATTTAAAAATAGCAGGCCTGTATTGTGGGATTTGTTCACCATGACTATTGAGTGTGTCAAGAATGAACACTGTTGTAGGCACTAGGATTTCAGCACTGAGTAAAATAAAACACTAAATAAGCACTTCCCATTGCTGTTGTGCAGGAAAAAAACCCTAAAGATACTTCTGAGCTTCCATGGGCGGGGTGGTGGGGGGGAACAGATAAACATTCATCAACTCAAGTATTTCTTGAGCTGTACCAAGTGCTCTTTTAAGCCCTGAGGGTATAAGCGTTAGGAAAGCAAATTTTTGTCTTTTATGTAGCTTCTGTTGTAGTTGGATAAAAGGGGTACCGTAGAAGTTGGGTAACAAATGCCATGAAGGAAATGAAAGAAAGGTCTTGGGGATGCTATTTTGGTTGGGGTGGTCAAGAAAGAGTTCTTTCACAAGGTGAAATGTTTCAGCAGGCACCTGAATGAAATAAGGTAATGAGCAACGGGCACGTTTGAGAGAAGAACATTCCAGGCAGAGGCAATAGCAACGAACAAGCACTGGGATAGGTGTATGCTTGGTTGTTTAAGGAACAGTAAAGAGAAGTCATTGTGGTTGGTGTTGAAGGAGCCA
The DNA here is from genome assembly GCF_018350175.1 of Felis catus. Taxonomy (NCBI): domain Eukaryota; kingdom Metazoa; phylum Chordata; class Mammalia; order Carnivora; family Felidae; genus Felis; species Felis catus. The sequence continues at coordinate 8,685,885 of NC_058372.1, read as the reverse complement.
GAGGGAAGATGCTCGGAGATGTTTTGTTTTCTACTCGGTGCATAGCTCTGAATATATATCAGAGGTGAAGTTCCACGGGACCACGCTAAATCCTTTATAAGTCTATATGACAACAGTTTAAAAGGAGAAAATAAGGGTCTGTGGAAGATGTCCCTAGACCAGAAGTCAGGAAATAATAGAGTTAATTTGCTCATTGTTCCTCAAATTAAATCTCACTTCTGTGAATCTCTTTGTGATTTACTCTTTCAAAATGGAATTCTACACGGTCCAGTCCAGTGCCCTGAGGCCTGTGTAAATTGTTGAATTTATGGAGTGCCAATACCCATTACAGGGTGGCCATCCAGTGAATTTGTAACAAAGAGTGTGAGGCTTGAATAAATGGGTCAGAAAGCCTGACTCAAACGAGAATAACAATTCACATTCAATTAAAATGTGCACAGCCTGCAATAATTTTTCATTGCACCAGGGTTAAGGAGAAAGTGGAAGTAGGAAGATAATTAATAGTTGTAAATTTAAAAGTCAGCTCTATTCCGAGTGTTAATTTTTTCCTGGAAGTGTTTTACAAAATGGTCAAGTTCCTGAAATTGTAGAAACACTGATCATGGTATTTATAATTGTGAGGCGTGCTAGGTAGCTGACCTCAAGTGTGAACTAATTAACTTAGGGCTTGTGTAATATGCTTTAGCAAAAGTAGATATTTAAAAATAATTGACTTGTTTTTTTTTCATTTTACAAATGACAATATTTAAGGTGCTTTAATTTATTTTAATATCACCGAGCACATTTTTATGGTGATTCTTTCAACTTTAATGCAGGTAGGTATCAATAGATGAAACTTTTTTCTGGCATAATACGATCATTAGGCTTATTCACAAAATATATGTCTTATAAAGAACATCATCATTCACAAGTATTTTAAAGCTACTGTATTTGAAAGAGTGCAGGTTTTCGAAACTCAGCAGTTGTAATGATTATTGAAATGCCATACAAAGACAAGACAAATGTGTAGTGTTGGGAGAGGTATTTCTACTGGGAAGGCAGGCACCCACATGTCAACAGGTTGGGTTAAAAAAGTTCTTTTGCAAAGACTTGCTGGAATTAAGGACTCATTTTTCCTGAAGAGTAATAATGTATATGGTAGTTTGATTTTCAGGCAAACCCGGAATGTATTAGGAATATCTATTTGTTTCATGCGTTTTCACAGGACTCTGGTACTAGTTTTGAGCAGACCTAATTTCCAGTAAAAAGCTACAGATTTTCTTTCTCTTGGTGTACATGATTCGGCAGCATACTCCCTCTTAAGTCTGTTTAGGATTAAACAGACTTTTCTGTTTGCTGTTTACCCATGTGGTGGGTAAGGTAGTCTGCGTTCATAGAGGAGTTGCTTTATGAGTTGGGTTTACAGGTGAGGCGGTGAGGCTCTTACTGACATCCTCAAACATGTAATCAGCTCTTTCCAGGGCAGCGAGTCTTACCCATGGGTCTCCATGCCCATGATTACCAGCCACAAGAAGAATGAGATAATGGGGAGGGCCGTGTCCCTGACCACCCATTTGTTCCCCGTTTTCTCAGATGGTGGTTGATGGCGAAGGCTGGACACAGTGGGCTGGGATAGGTGGGCCCTCTCTGCTTCCAGCCCTATGGCATGTCCTGTGAAGATCCCTTTGCCTAATTCGGATGCTTTATCAAGGGATGCCCACCCCCTCACTAGCTGTGCCTGGTGTGGGGAGGCGAAGCTGTTGGGGCAGAACCTTGGCTGGAATGCTGTGTGGTGGAGGGGAAGGGAAGGAAAAATAAATCACTCAGTCTAACTTCTTTTGCTTTATTACGTTATGCTTCCCCCAGATGCCCGTAGGTTGACCCAACCTACTTCTCACTCTTCAAATTCTATGAAAAGTGTCCTACAAGACAAATTTTAGTGAAACTAGGCACACTTTTCTCCTTACTCCTGGCTTTATTTCAGATTTGTAACATTTACCTTTATTTACTCAGACCAAAGTATTCATTTAATTCAGCCCCCTCATTTTACAACAGAGGGAATGGAATACCCTCGAATAACTAAGTATAAATATATATGTGTTTGTCTGTGTTTGTGTGTATTATTGATCTGTGTTATACAAGTAATAAATAATCCAGGAGTACAGCGTCTGTCTTACCTGCTGTTCTCTCTATGATGTGAAGCGATGAGTCACATGAGTAATTGTATTACTTGTGTAAAGTACTTGGAAGACAGTTTCACTTGCATTAAGTCCTGTGCTGCATGTCATAAAGATGAAAAGTTTGAGCCATCTGTTACTTAAAAAAAAACACACACAACAATTTACCCTGGTATATACCACCTGGTGTTTAACTAGGCCTGGGGATCTGTTCCAGTTCTAGCACTGCTTCATTGTACAAATATTGGGGTGAGGATGGGGAGGGTATGGTGATAGCTTCTGTGACTTGGGAAGGGCCTCTTTCACTGAGTCTCGAACAATGTTATTTGGATCATTGTTATTTCCTATTGTGGCTTGCCTGTCATTAAAAACAATTTTGTCTTAATTTTGAAAATTGGGTGTGAGGAGTAACATTACACAAAAACAACATTATACAATGATGGAGATAATGTTCTGTGCAGCATGATTTAATTTGGAGCCGTGGATGGCCACCTGCTGGGCCTTTGTTCTTGGGGCAGTCTGGCCGGTGGCCCCAGTGTTTTGGGTCTTCGGTTGGTCACGTGGCTGTTGAGATCTGCCTGGGTTAGTTGCAAGCCATTAATCTGGTAGCACAGGACGATGGGATATTTGACTGCTGGGTTTTTGAATTAAGAAAACAAATCCCTTTTAAAGCTATTATTCAGCAATCACAGAATGCTTTTAACATGTTGATATAACATCAGAGTCTTTACATTTTATCTAGGGGTAGCCTATTCTTATCTACAACATAAAAAAAAAAATCCAGTACTATTTGGCATTATGGTAACTAGCTACCATATAGCACCTGTCTGCTTACCCACTGTGGTGGAGTTACCCTGTAATTCAGTGACTAACCTTGGGACACTTTTGAGAGTGACAGCCACTAATATTTTTGCTGGGATAAAAGGTGAAGACAAGGACATATGGTCACTCTGTTTATAAGGCTTGGTCATTTTTTACTGTCCTCTGTGATCAGGAATAGCCAAATATTCCATATGTATTTAAGGATAATTCTTATATTTAAATTGCATTAATTGTGGCTGATATGGTCCTTGAGACAGAGAAGGTACTCAAATCAAATTGAATAAATGTTTACATTTTAAAAAATTAAAACTTCTGCCAAGTATCTTTAAAAATGTACATTTTAAAACAGCTTTTGCACAAGACTCTTCTCTGGTTTCCTGATATTCGGGTTCAGTCTCAGGCTTCCCTATAGTGTGATATTGTCTGTTGACCTATGATGTGAACTCTTAAATCACTGTAATACATAGCATCTTAAAAGGATGGGCAAGCACTTAAAAATTGTAGTTGCCTCTTCTATCTAAAATAATTTAAACTGCATACTAGTAGAGGGAGCCATTTGGTCAAGTGCTTATTATGACTTGTCCCAGTAACTTATTTACTTTTTCTTATTACTTGAAGTTGTGAAATGATTCATTGGCTACCTAGCAATTCCTTAAATTTCTTCTGAGAAAATAGGGCAGTCAATCCATTTAGTTGTCTGATAGTATGTAGAGATTTTCATAGTATGGAAAGATGGAGATTTCGGATGCTTTTTCATGCTCAGCTTTACTCTTGTGTTTATCACTTTGGACACTTTCAACAATGTTCTCTCTCTTCACGAGCCCTAATGCATTACATATAAGACATAGGAATTTCTCTCCTTTTTTAGATGAGGTAATAAAAAAGGTGTTTGTTGCCCATCTGCCCATCTCGTGAGATGGATTGGATTTAACTGAACCCTGAAATGTGGGTTGCAGTGTTGGGGGGTTTTGGAAGTCAGTTGTGGTTTAGAGGGACTCTGTGATGCAGGGCTGGGAACTTTGGTGTTTTCTTCTGGTCCACGGTAGGTGTTTTTAAGAGAGCTGTCAGAAGATCTTGGGTTCTCGACCATGTGAATTGGTTGGTTTAAACATCCCATTTGTCCTGGTCTCCCTGTTTCTAATATGAAAGAGTTGAAACACGCTATTTAGACCTCCATTTCTTTATCCTTTGTGTGTGCACGTGTGTCCTGAGCGTTTCATAGGCTTGTTCCTTTTGTATCTTTCCCTATTGCTGTCTACCACTCTGGTCTGATTTCTTTCTCTTGATCTTTCTGTTTTTTTTCTTCTTGTTCTCAAGCCTTGCCTTTTTCACCTGAGTAAAAGAGTTCACAAAGTCTTCTTTATCTCTACCCTAATTGTTCCTAGTATTCAGATACTGGTCATGACAGAACTTGCGTGGGTGCCTCATGATTTTTATACAGTAGAACTGAATTCACGAGGAAGATGGTTATTTACTTGTTAATTATCTTTTCATTCTCTGTGGCAGGAGAAGCTTCAAGGGCAGGCGTGCTGTTTTGTTTACAGCTATATCCCCAGAGCCTGGAGGGATGCTGGGTGCCCAATAACTGTTTTAATAAAAAGAATAGATTAAAAAAATAAAAACAAAACAGTGAAAGAAAAGGACACCTGGCTGGCTCAGTCAGTAGAGCATGTGACTCGTGATCCTGGGGCCAAGCCCCATGTTGTTGGGGAGGGGGAGGGGAGACTGTTCTTAAAATAAAAAAAAATAAGAATAGAAATGCCATAGCTTTCCGATAGTTTACCAAATCAAATATTATTTAGGAAGAGTCATGGAGTTCCTTTGCTTTATAGAAACTGTCTTGAACTTTGGCTGGCACTTGAACCATTTAATGAGGGAGAAGTTACTTTGGAGTGATTCTTCATGTAATAATGCAGGTGTATAGTCTCTTTCCTTTCTAGCACTTGTAGTCCCGAGACTTGATTTGACTACTTTTATTAGTTAAGATCCTTTTTGTTGGAAGTAATAGAAATCTCAGCTGAAACTCACATAAGCAGTAAAGAAGTGGCTTATTCTCACAAGTCCAAGAAGGCTTCAGAGTGGGTTGCTTTAACTTGGTGTTGTCATAAGAGACCCAGTTTCCTTGGTTCTTTTTACTCTCCCTTTTGCTACCTTTGCTTCACCCTTAAAGCTTGTGCTTTCTGTGATTATGAGGACAGGAGTGGCAGGGGAGTCTTTATTTTCCTTGTTCGTATCTAGTTGGAAGAAGGCTGGCTTTTCTTCATTGAAGACCTGAGCAAGACTTCTTCATGCATCATTGGTCCGAACTGACTTTGGACTGCTCTCCCTGAACACGGGCAGGGAGATGGAAGTACATTTGGCTTGGACTAATAATCATCTCAAGTGAAATAGATGTTGGTTCCAACTGCGCCGCTCACGAAAATCCCATGTGAATTAACCTTTATAAATACGTTTTTAAAGACTGTTGATTTCCTGAACTCCAAGATAAGACTTCCCAGAGTAATTAGGTTCATAACCAAGAGGATGCTGGGTAAAGTCAACATTATCATCATAATCACTTCATTAGGGAAATTACAGCATTTAAATTTAAAAACGTGACAGTTTTTGTTCTGTCTTCCCAAGTTTATTAAATGTGCCACATTGTTTTTGCAAAGTAGAAAGTAGGTTTTTGTAAAGTAGAAAGTAGAAATTGGAACTATGACTCCCCCTTAAGTGTGTTGGCACTGATAACAATTGATATGTTTAAATTATTTAAGTAAAATGAAATCTTGTTGACCAGAAATACCTGGAAAAAGATAAGTAGGACATAGTGAAGCTTACTGAAAAAAAAAAAAAAGTCAATATATAAGGTAACGTGCATCTGTTACCTTAACTTACTAAAAGGTTTCTGATTTACTTGGAGTTATGGTAATGGATTATTTTCATTTGGCGAAGAATTCTTAGTAAATGTTTTTACTAAGCAGCATGGAAGCGTTATGATATTGTGGAGGAAGCCCTGAATTAGGAGCTGAAACCCAAATTTCTCTCATTTTCCCACTGACACAGTAGAGAGGATGGTCTCAGGTGAGCTCACTCACCTGTCCTGTTGCGTCTCATCACTTCCAGGACTTGAGAGCAGTTGTGTACTCATCCATGACCGAGTGAGGTATCTCGGCTTGTGAAAAGCTAATGGCCTACCACTCTCGTGAAGACCTGAGTGGAGATACTTTTTTGCTTCAGGTTTTAAAGTGAAGTAGTCGGGGTGCCTGGGTGGCTCAGTCGGTTGAGCGTCTGACTTCGGCTCAGGTCATGATCTCACGGTTCGTGGGTTCAAGCCCCGCGTCTGGCTCTGTTCTGACGGCTCAGAGCCTGGAGCCTGCTTCGGATTCTGTGTCTCACTTTCTCTCTGCCCTTCCCCTGCTCATGCTCTCTCTCTCTCTCTCTCTCTCTCTCTGTCTCAAAAATAAAACATTTAAAAAATTAAAAAAAAAAAAGTGAAGTAGTCATCCTTCTCCTTCAGAAGGTAGAACTCTCCCATAGGCGTTCTGATTTCTGTGAGCACACCAAGTGTTTCTTTTTGCTTTAAATAGTGGAGACCAATGTGAATTCGTCTCTTATTCTTTTCCTTTAAGTTTATTTATTTATTTTGAGAGAGAGAGAGAGAGAGAGAGAGAGCTCATGTGGGAGGAGCTGAGAGAGAAAGTAGAGGATCTCAAGCAGGCTCCACACTGTCAGTGTGGAGTTGGATGCAGGGCCCAAACTCATGAACCGTGAGATCATGACCTGAGCTGAAATCAAGAGTCAGACGCTTAACTGACTGAGCCACCCAGGCGCCCCAATTCGTCTCTTATTCTTGTATTCCGTTCTCCAGCTCACTTCTCTGAACCTCATTTTCCTAGTTTGTAATGTGAGGCTCTCTCCCTTAACACTTAGATTCTTCTTGAGGGTTGCATGAGGCAGCACATGATGCCTGTGGAAGTTGCTCTGGAAAAATCTAAAGCAGAATAATTTCTAGAAACATGGACAGTGAGCTGCACAGGACCACCCCTTAGGCTCCCATCTTTTGTCTTGAGACTTTTGTCTCTCCCCTGCCGCCATTAGAGACTTAGTAAAGTGACTTGGGTATTCAGGATCTTGATGTGTAGGGGTTGAAATTTGAACCCTATAAACTGGAGGTGAAAGAATGTATTGCTTGTTTTTTAATAGTTTATTATTCTAACATGCAAAACCCACAGACTTTCCCTTTTATCACCATTTTACAAGTGGATGTATGAAACAACTAGAATTTAAAATCGGAAAATGATTTTTTCCCTTACATTTGTATTTGCTAATTTTCAAATCTACTGAAGTTTCTTCTCCTATCAGCTGGGTGTAAAAAAAATTGCACATAGATTGCAGCTTTTTGGGGGGGAGTTTTCAAAGAAATTTTACTTTTTTCTTTTTTTTTTTTAATTTTTTTTTTCAACGTTTATTTATTTTTGGGACAGAGAGAGACAGAGCATGAACGGGGGCGGGGCAGAGAGAGAGGGAGACACAGCATCGGAAACAGGCTCCAGGCTCTGAGCCATCAGCCCAGAGCCTGACGTGGGGCTCGAACTCCCGACCGCGAGATCGTGACCTGGCTGAAGTCGGACGCTTAACCGACTGCGCCACCCAGGCGCCCCAGAAATTTTACTTTTTTCTAATAAAAATGTAAATATTTGGAAAAGAAAACTTTTCTACTGATGTATTTGGTATTACCCTTGTGGAATTTTGGTGGGAAGTACTACTTTTGGGGACAGATAGTTCTTGCCATAGTCACAGACTCTTAGTGCCAGAATCGGCCTCAGGGTTCGTGTTGTTTTACCATTTTCCTGTCTGTGTGAGAAAATTAAGGCTCAGAGAGGAAGATTTGTCTTCCTGTCAGTTATGGCACAAGCCGGGCCGCGAGTCGAGGTCTCTGGAGCGTCAGTTTGGGGTTTTGCTCCTTGAAGCAGCCTGCCTCTCAAAGCCCCGCTTGTGTTCTCAGGAAGAAGGGGTGCAAGCGTGCGTGTGCAGGGCGGCCCAGCAGACAGACCTGGGTCCTGGGCGCCCTCCGCCCTTTTGACGCTCCGGCCCGCGCGGTGGCCGGCCGCCGCCACGTACAGCAGATGCACAAGTCCTCTTGGGGGCCTGTCTTTGAACCCTCATGAGCAATTCTGAATGACTGGGTCTTTTCCCTGTCGTTCTAGTGACCTGTGACAGGGATGGCCGGAGGATGTGTCTGCAGACCAACTGTAGTCTTCAGCTAACCGTGACATCCTGTTTATACACCATGGGTTAAAACCACTTTCATGTGGCTTCTGAGATATATAGGAAGGTTCACAAGACTTTAGAGACAGCTACCACAGTTGTACTTTTCTTCCCCTTTTTGTGGACTGGGAAATTTCTGGTTATTTAGCGCTACAGTATTTTTTTTTTTTTTTTTTTGTATTAGATATTTGTCTTCTGTTTAACTCCTTCATTATAAAATACGGTAAGAAGTTTAGAAACCACAGAGAAGTGTACAGGTTAGTGAATTATTTTAAGTCAGACATCCCTGTAGCTACCACCTGGTTGCTTAGCCACACTGGAAACCCTTCGATGCTTCCCGCCACGGCTGCAGCTTTCTCCCTGCGTCCACAAGTGACCAAGCGCTGCCTTGACTTTTGTAATAATCACTTCTTAGATGGCTTTATCACCCAGGCTTTCTGTTTAGATGATAAAGTTCAATCTTGCCCATTTTATTTTTATTTTTTAATTTTTTTTCCAACGTTTTTTATTTATTTTTGGGACAGAGAGAAACAGAGCATGAACGGGGGAGGGGCAGAGAGAGAGAGGGAGACACAGCATCGGAAACAGGCTCCAGGCTCCGAGCCATCAGCCCAGAGCCTGACGCGGGGCTCGAACTCACGGACCGCGAGATCGTGACCTGGCTGAAGTCGGACGCTTAACTGACTGCGCCACCCAGGCGCTCCCACCAATCTTGCCCATTTTAAAAAACCTTGTATGTATTTTTGGAGCATATATATATATATATATATATATATATATATATGGAGCATATATATATATATTCCCTTCTGTGCATTGGTAAACTGTGGAGTTACTTAAAGGAGAAATTGAGTGATTTCAGTAGAATTCAGAGAAAAATTTCTGGAGGGAAATGGAACTTCAAAATTAGCCACAAACATTGCCTCTAACCTTTGTAATTAAAAAAAGCCCCCTGGGGCGCCTGGGTGGCTCAGTCGGTTAAGCGTCCGACTTCAGCCAGGTCACGATCTCGCCGTCCGTGAGTTCGAGCCCCGCGTCAGGCTCTGGGCTGATGGCTCGGAGCCTGGAGCCTGTTTCCGATTCTGTGTCTCCCTCTCTCTCTGCCCCCCCCCCCATTCATGCTCTGTCTCTCTCTGTCCCAAAAATAAATAAAAAACGTTGAAAAAAAAATTAAAAAAAAAAAATCCCTGAGAACGACCTGTTTTGGTTGTAAGGTAAAGCGAAATGGATAATTGATGGGATTATGTAGTTAAAGCAAACCAAATCTTCTCTCTTCTTCCTTAGCATGTATAATTTTGCGTCTGGAATATTTCACACTTGCTACATTGAGATCGTTCAGTAACCATTCGTTGATTATATAAAAACGTCTTAATTGTGGCAGTCCCGTCTTCCTGTGCACACAGCTTTTCGGTCCTCCTGGTGACACTGAACACAGCCTCCGAGGCACCATGAGCACATTCTCTTCTCTTACGTGCCTCTCGGAGGGAGTACGTGGTCCCTTTTTGTATGAATGCTGAACTTTCGTGTCTTCACAGTAGATGGTGGTGGGAATGAAGAAAACCTATTTTCTTGTGTATTACAGTATGGTTTCATGTGTTCACGTCAAGTTGCTAAATGGCGAGTGCCGTCTGCTGGGTCATTTCACTCGATCGTTTCAGTTGATGTTGGTGTGAGTGATATTAGCGTGATGGCAGCGTGAGTGTGGTCACATTTGTCCTTTGGCTGGCACTGCAGAAGTGGAAGCTTGGTGGCACTTTCTCCCACCCCCCACCGCCCACGCCCGCCCACCAGTTGTTGGTATTTCACATAGAATGGGGAGGCTGTGTCTGTTTCGCTGAGGTTTTGCTTGCTGGAACTAGAAGTGAGCCTTGTCACTCCAGGATTCGTCCGGGCCCAACTATGTTAGGTGCTCTTGTCAAAGAATTTTTTTTCCCTCGTGAAGTTATAAAGTAGTTGTATTCGTTATAAATACCTTTCTTATCTGAGGTCAGATTAATCATAAGCAATAGCTGTATTACTTTTGTGAAGATGTAAATAGAATTGTATTTTTTACGAAGGAGTGAGGGAAGGGACAAAGTAGAGAGTTGAGGGGAAAGTTGTGCTGCTTATAATTAGTAAGAAAATAATTCTTAAGAGTATGATAGTAATTCTTATGAATTGTTTATTTGATCTGTGAGAGTGAAAATCGTGTTAGGATTTATTATAAAATTCACGTGGAAATAAGTGGTGTTGGCACTGATCACATGTAGTTCATCTGATTGGATCATCTGTTTCTGATGTTGAAAAAGATTCCTGTTTAATGGTAGTTTTATTAAATTTTAAGAGACATAAACATGGCTGTTAATCACAACTTTAGTTAATAACTCATCCTAGTATTATTTCCTGGTCTTAGGTGTTCTTTCAGAATTTACTGAATTGCAAGAAGGGGTTTTGTTTTTAAGTTTATTTATTTAGTTTTGAGGGAGGGAGAGAGGGGGCAGAGGGGAGGGGCAGAGAGAGAATCCCAAGCAGGCTCTGAGCTGCCCAGAGCGACCGAGCCAGCCAGGCGCCTCCCCCCCAAGAAGTTTTTTGAAAATGTATTCGAAGGTGTGTAAAGTGAATCACATCTAGGCATTGCCCTCGAGGAGCTCATAGTTTCGTAGGGGGAGACATGTCTTTTGCAGGAATTACAGTTCTAGAAGTCAGTGCTGAATGTTACAAATCATTTGTTGTAGGAACAAGTACATAATTTAGGACAGTGATTTTTCTGAATTAGCTAGTTCACTTAGAATATGTTAAAAATGAGTTGTTTATGGTGCCCTGATAATATTCTCTACCTCTTGTCCCTCCGGTGAAACCTCTTGATTATGCAGGAGTTAGAGCTTGCTGAAGCCCAGTTAAGGCAGGTTTGAAGAAAGTTTCTCTTCTCTTGCCTCTGTTCTGTAGATGGGGATTCCATATTCCATTACTGTATGGATTAGTCAAGGAGACAACTCTTACTTCTACCTGGGCATGAGTGTCTCTTGGTTAGCCACTTTTTATTGTATTATTTTAAATTAAGAAAAAAAAATTTTTAACGTTTATTTATTTTTGAGAGAGACAGAGACAGAATGCTAGTGGGTTAGGGACAGAGAGAGAGGGAGACACAGAATCTGAAGCAGGCTCCAGGCTCTGAGCTGTCAGCACGGGGCCCCATGCGGGGTTCGAACTCATGAGCTGTGAGATCATGACCTGACCCGAGGTGGGACACTTAACCGACTGAGCCACCCAGGCGCCCCTTATTGTTTTATTTTAAATAACAAAGTGCTTTTCTGTTCCCCCCTCCAGAGGATCAGCTTTCACATTAACTAATGCCTCTTTGGATAAGTGACTTTGAAAAAGGCATGAAAGGTTTGGAAATCTTGTTAAGGGACTTTTTATAAGTTTCTGATATTTTTTCATTCAGACTGTGTAGCCAACTCCAAAATCCAATGGATCTCCCCCAGAAACCAGGTTGGGATCTAATGGTTACCCAGCTCAACTTGTATTCAGGATGGACTAGAAATAAGCCCATGTGTGCATTTTCCTTCTGAACTTTGATTCCTTTAGTTCAATTTTTAGTTGAATCAGAACTGTATACTTCCCTATTCGTTCCTCAAAATATAACCTAGATTTCTGTTGTAATTTAATTTTTGTTTTTCTTGGTAAATGTGATAATTAAAGTACAATGAGATGTGCAAATTGGACAGTGAATTGAATAAATGTAACAGCTGATCTCTTTTCACTGTCAGTTTTTAAAGGTCTTCTGATATACTGATAGACTCTTGAGATTGCTTTCTTTCTTTTTCCATTTTCTTCTTTCTTTTGTTTTTTTCCTCTGTCCAAGGGTATTACCATCTAAAGTGTTTGCTATGAAGAGTGTCAGGATATTGATCTTAGGGGAGGTGAACTAACAACAGGTTTGCTTTTCATTTTATGAAATGAATTCTCCATAATAGGAATACATCTGTCGTAACTTTAGGTTACTTTTTGTGTTGGTCCTTTTAAGGAAGGAGTGTCTTACTTACTTTAATTTAAAAGCTTAACAAGAAGGAAATGATTGATTTGAATGGTAACTGCTGTGTAAGTCTGAAATGCAGTTTTAAAGGTGGTGAAGTATCATGTATGTAGTGGTCAGATTTTCTGAGCTTCACTCCTCTTACTTTTTCTTGGATCTCGAAGTTACAAGGTACAAATATCATTGAACCTTAAACTTCGTAATGTAGGGGAGGAAAAAAGAAACAACATTTGTGTGTACTTTCTTAGGTTCATCCACTGGGGCTTGGGAATCAATCTGATAAAAGATGGATTAACAGGGGGAAAAAACCAAATTTAGGTATGCAGGGGTAGTTCATGAGGACACGTGACCTAAGGAGGAGGTTGCAATTTGGAGATTGTATGCCATCTTAACAAAGGGGTAAGAGTAGAGAGGAGCTGAGATGAAGGAGAAAGGGTTTGGGGTTCCTTGGAGAGAGGGAATTTATGGTAAGGTGATTAGAAATACATGGGAAATGAGGGTTGTTTAGTAGGGTTGGTTATGCAGATATGAGATGGTTTGAGTTGTCTCTGGAGTAGTTCTCTTCCTGATACTGGAGAGGGTGATGCCTTCACACATGGAGATTTATGTTCTTCGTTTAACCTAATTGTTGGGGGGTTGGGCTCTTTTCCTGAGCCTGCTATTTCTTTTTCCTTTTTTCTTTTTTAAGTTTGTATATTTTTAGAGAGAGAGAGAGAGAGAGAGAGAGTGAGAGTGTGCATCAGTGGGGGAGGGGCAGAGAGGAGGAGAGACAGAAGCCCAAGGAGGCTCTGCACCATCAGCACAGAGCCCGATGTGGGACTTGAACCCTGAGATCATGACCTGAGCCCAAATCAAGAGACATATGCTTAACTGACTGCACCATCCCGGTGCCCCCTGAGCCTGCTGTTTCTTAATTGCTTTTTGCTCAAAATAATCTTCTTGTCAAAGTGCTGCATTTTGCGGCGGCATATTCTGGCCCTCTTCAATGACTAAACAAAGTTCTGGGTGACTTGTAGCATTGTACCAGATTTTAGGAGGCTTACTTAACCTTTATTTGAGCCTGCATTAACTTCTTCCTGTTTGAACTCAGAACACTAATATTCTTTTGAAGTAATTCATCAACAATCCTAGTATTAAGGTATTTTTTAATAACATATACAACATGTTAGTATAGTACTACATGTGTATGATTTATATACAACTATGTATTTATGTATCTGGGTTATCGCCCTCTTTTTTTATGCTGGTGAGTTCTTCGATTAAAAGTTTTGGTGGCCACTTGATATCTGACGAGCCTCTAAGCATATACTGCACACACATTTCATTAACGAATTTGTGAACATCATATATATATCAAGTGAGGCTGTTGATGGTCATCATTTATTCCAGAGGTTTCATAGATCCATTGTGTAACAGTTAGAAGTGGCGGTGGGTGAATTGAGTAGACAAGCTAGAAATGACATGTTGAGAGGTAAGAGCCAACACAAAAGGAAGAGAAGAATCCATCTGTGTGGCTTCCCGAGATGATTTATCACTGGGCCGCACGGCCTTAAGATCTTGGTAACCCTTGGCTACCTACATCATTATGTTGAAGCAAAGGGCAGTGATGGATGACTGTCAGTTCTGTCTTTACCTTGGGCAAGCTATTTCATCTTTCTGAGCCTCTGTTTTCTCTTTTATAAAATGAAATCACAGGGCTAGAAAGTTTGGGGTGTCTCTTACAGATGTGAAATTCTCTGTCTGCAGTGCTGAAGGCAGTCAACTGTGGGTACAGTTGGAATCACCATATTTTGCACCAATAGGAAATGCAGGCGTGCCATACAAATATTTTAGAAACATTTCCTTTGGAATGGTTACCTATTTTTTTGACCATACGTGGTTTGGGATGTAGGCCAGTGTAGGGGATAAGGCTTCAGGAGGTGAAAGAAGGCAAATTTGGGTGAATAAGTGGGAGCTAATTAACGGGCAAAGACAAGTGTTCAGTGATTAAAAAGGCAGACTTGATGGGGTTTATCAATCTTGAAAATAACCATCCAAATGTGTATTCAAATATGTAACTGGGGATAGATACCTGCAGACATTCAAGTCCAGAGTAACTGGGGTTTCGTCTCATGATCGCGAGACTCAATGTTATTTTAACTAAACCTAGTTACGTCACCTGGAAAGCCAGCTTGACATGACATACATTTCCATTGCTCGAAAACTGAAGCCCCAATTCTGTAAGGCAATTAAGCACCCCTACTATCTGGTTTCTAAAGCTAGTGGCTTAAAAGTTGTATCCAAAGCACTAAAAGCCACAGGTTTTTTCTCTGATTCAGAAATTCAGCATCAGGACTCTTGGGCAGGATAATGGTAAGTCAGTCAACAGCAAGTCCATTCTCCCAGTTGTTTTTCCAAAAATTGTAGAATTATTCTTAATACATCTTGTTCTCTTGCATTCAGTCCGTCAGCAAAATCTGCTACCTGTACCCAGAAGAGTGCCCAGGTTCCACCCACTTTTCACAACCTCCGCTGCTACCTCCAGGAACATGTCTGCCCGGTCTCCTTCCACCTCTGTCCCCTCATGGTTTACTCTCAGCACAGCACTCAGAGTGATCTTTGTAAAGCGTGTGCCAGAACAAAGCACCCCTCTCCTCCTTCCTCGACTGCTTGTTCCAAAATTTACAAGAGGCATCGTGATTGTTGAAGTATATCATGCACACAGATCCTTATTTGCTGAGATATTTTTATGTTTCACATGGCTACATGTCTAACTATAAATACTTCAAATAGGTGTTCCCTTAAATATTTGCAGAGAATACTCAACATGCAGAGACTGAAGACTGTGCTTGCTTTGTACAGAAACAGATTGATTTGACTCTCTTTTTAGTGCTGTTGTGTGGAAGTTTTTATGAGTATATCCATGTGCATTTAGAAAGGTGAAAGATCATGGGGCACCTGGGTAGCTCAGTCGGTTAAGCATCCGATTTGGCTCAGGTCATGATCTCACGGGTTCGAGCCCCATGTCGGGCTCTGTGCTGCAGATTCTGTGTTTCCATCCCTCCCTCTCTCTTCTGTCAAAAATAAATAAACATTTAAAAAAAGTGAAAAAAAAAGAAATGTAAAAGATCAGATATATATCTAAGAAATACTTTTTCATGAAAGAGAACTTTGGTTGAAGACCGAGTCATTATCAGGAGTATTGTATCGATTAAGCATCACATCCAAGGGGAGATGGGCGTAATAGGAAAAAAGAACACGGAGAGAGAAGCAGCATTTCCTCCCTGCCTGCTTCTTGCGAAGAACTGGGTTTTTCTTGATTTTATTTCTTAAGTGTATTATTCTGCTATGAGTTCGTTCACAAAAAACAGAAAAACAGGAACTGTCGAATACTGTTTCTACTTTGAGGACCTTCGATACATTATAATCCCCATAAATTTCTGTGTGGTTTTAATCAAGAAATGTTTGCTCTAATTTTTATTACACGATCAAAACCCAAGTTGGATTTCTATTCTGAGATCTGGTGTGCAAGGAACAGGGGATCTTGGGTGCCCATCTGAGCTCCAGCACCAACTCAACGTGTGAACATTGGGCTTCAGTTACTGCATCTTCTTGACTCTCAGTTTTCTCATTTGCGAAATAAAGCAAATGATACTATGTGATCTTTATTTTTTATGATTTCTGTGAATTTTAAGGTTCTGAACAAATTATCTTTTGTATTTAGTAGTTGACGGAAAAGAGGGAAAGGTTTCTTCATGTTTTCTGCATCACTCTAGTGCTGTAGTCAAGGATATGTCTCTAATTTTAGAAGTGTGTTTCAGGAAAATAAGGATTATAGTGAATTAGTTTTACATGTAATTTTTATTTTAATTAACATTTCAAGGCTATCTAAAACGAAAACATGGAAATTCATGCTACCTTAAACTTTCTTAAGGTATTATTGTTACCAGCGTTCATATTTTGAAGGATAAAAGGTTTTAAAAATGTGTCTGTGCTGAGTACTTTCTAAAGAAATTGTTTTATGGGCTTTTATTAACCGGAACGAAGCTCACTAAACAAAAAGAACAGGATGTAAGAAGGGAATGTTTAGAACAAGAGGACTCAGAGAAATTGTGTTCAAGCCTTTGCTGCTTTATTTGGTCACATATAAAATGAGGCATTAACATTCCATAACGGGGCTGTGATTTTTGCTTTGATTCTAATTCTGGTCTACCCTAGCATTTTAAGTCCAAATTCAATAAAAGCATGAAATAATATTCTAAATAAATCACTTGTTCAAGCATCTCTGTTTTGAACTTTTCCTCTTAATTTTCTGGTGTTGTGCTTACTCCCTGAAAATCAGCCTTGGACTGTTTTATGACCTGGTTTAGTGTTTATAATGTCACTGGCACATTTTCCCTGGATTGTTGTACATATTGGCTGTACGGTTTTCAAATGTTACGGAGCTAACTGCATAATGGTTAACCCGATGAAGTGCCGTGGGAATGCCGTGTAAGTGCTGATCCTGATGATTATTGTTGTTAAAGTATAGGTGTTGGTGGTGATGTTACCTCCTTTTTGTTTTCCACACTAGTATTTTTATCCTGTGGAAATGTTTCTATAGCTCTAAAGAGCCTTAAAGTTTTGTACTCAACCAGATTGTCTCCACACCTTTCGGGACTATTCTATCCAGGGTTACCAACCATCACATTAGCTTCATTCCCAGCTGGCTGACTTGAATGTCTGGAAACCTGATAGGCATTCGTGGAACCTCCGATTAAGTGTGTCCTGTGTGAATTTGTTGCTTTCTGTTCCAGTCCTCAGCCAGCTGCTTCTTTGGGCCATATCTGACCTGCTTCCTATTTTTGTAAATGAAGCTTTATTGGAACAGACACACACACACACACACACACACACACACACACACACACACGTAATGTTATATATGATTGCTTTTACATTAAGGTGGCAGAGTTGAGACTCTTCCAACAGAGACCTGTGAGTAGCGAAGGCTAGGGTATTTACTCTCTAGCTCTTTATATAAGATGTTTGCTGATCCCTCTTAGACTCAAAACCTTGGCATCACTTTGGATTCCTCCTTGGGTTTTCCCCAAATATATTTAAGAGGAAAACCCATCTCCTTTCCTTTAATCTTTCTTTTTTCAGATCTTTCACCTGCGTTCAGGTCTTCACATCCTTTAGCCTAGAGTATTAAATAAATTTCCCCACCTCTTGGCTCCTTCTCCCCTTATGTTTCATTTTATGTCTTGCCATCAGCGTGATGTTCCTAAGATTTGGTGCCGCTCTTTGTCCGCTCTGCCACCAGAACACTTCCCCATTCCCACTAACTTCAATAGAAACTCCCCAGCCTCTCTCTTAAGGTTCCTTCCATAATATAAGCTTTGCCAGTCTCCCTCATACAGGAATTCTGTAGTGTAACACTTTCCTCTGACGGTCTTGTCTTCGTCCATGCGGGAACAACCGCCTTGGGGTCTCTGTCTCCATTTTCCACCTACTCCTCCTACCGTCTGCCCTAAAAACCCCCTCAAGTTTGTTTGGAAGTGTTTACTGTCTGTTTCTGTCTGCATATTCCTTTTCCCTCCCTGATACATATATGTATAGCCTGTGCCTCTTTCTTCACTAGTGGCATTTTATTTGATGCTGTGTTGTTGATGTCCTTTTATGTCTCATCCGTTATAAACCAGAAGCTTGTTGAGCGCAAAGTGCATGTGTTCCCTTAAACTCTCAACGTCATGTCTTAGGCGTGCTTAATAATTAAGTAATTGAGTCACATTATAGGAGGCAGGCCTTCTAATTTGAATGTAATTATTGGTGACCTCACAGACTCCCTTGGATGTTTGCAGTGATTCTGGGTGTTAGAGGGAATTCTTGAGGAAACCAGATGTCACTTCCTCATGTAGATTGTTAATGTAAATGGAAAGATTTTTTTCGTCTGATAAGGTATTTCACATTTACCGCAAGAAAACTGTTTGTGTGCGGTGATGTGTATGGTGCTGATAAACACAAGTAGAAGCAGCAGGCAGAGCCAGGCAGGAATTCTCTTGGATGTGGTAAGCAATCTACCAAACTCAGATTTTTTTGATTCCGTTAACACGTTCCCCCCAGCCCCACTCCCAGGATTCCAAGAGGAAAAATTGTACCAAAGCACTCTAATAAGTTATTGAAGTGAAACCCTTACAGATGATGTTAGAATAGTCTTTTACACTCTGCTTATCCGTTCATTCAGTCATTCCCTGCATTCCTCCTGGAAGGTTTTGATGCGGCTGTCAATTCCAGATAGCTGGTTCTGTTAATCCCAGGGTTTTTGGGGGGGACTCCTGTTCTGAGTTTGTTCTCTGGAAAAAGTTGAGAAAAACAGAACAATGTGCCAGGTGTAGAGACTTTTCACTTCACAGTGGTATGTTCCCGAAACTGGGCTGCTGATACCCTTAACTTCCTCAAATGGTTTTAGAAACAGAGATTGCCAGGGGGCGGCCAGGAAGACAGTTTGGTGTATAAAGCGTAGTACCCAAGCATGTGGCAAAAAGGAAAAAAAAAAAAAAAAAAAGGAACAAAGCATCACTATATTCCAAAACCCACACACTTGAAAAAGAATTAAAGACTTGAAAATGTAATTTTAATTGGGCAAAGGACATGCATAGTTTCCAGGAAAAGATATCCGCTCTGCTGGGTTCACCACTGTTTTCCACTGTTTTCTAGCACATAGTCAGTGTTTGCTGTATACACGCATGTGAGATAAATGAGTAACACAGATGCATAAAATATATCCCAACCTTCTTCTAAGTAAAGAAATGCTTCATAACTGGAAATGTATGCCTTTGAATCGGCATTTCTACTCTCTGGAATTTATTCTAGGGAAATTATTAGCATAGATTTCACATTTATGTTTCCATAATCGTGGAACACTTTCTCAAATACTCAAAGATGTCTATCTGTCCATCCACATGTATATGTACATATGTTGTTAGCATAAGTTAGCGTAAGCACTTAAGCTTATGCATAAGTCTCCAGGGAACAAAACTGGGAGATATATGAATTCCCAGGATAGAAAGGGTATTATACCTTCTATTTCTTTAACTTTTGTTTGATTTTTTTAAAAGTATATTTTATTTTTATACTGATCAAAAGACTGAGAAGTTATAGAATGAGTTTTAGGTACATTTTCATTAGTAATTAAAATAACTTATTTGAATGGCTAACTTGTCTATCTAGAAAGTGTTTTTTTTTTTTAAACTTTTTTTTTTTAACGTTTATTTATTTTTGAGACAGAGAGAGACAGAGCATGAACGGGGGAGGGTCAGAGAGAGGGAGACACAGAATCCGAAACAGGCTCCAGGCTCCAAGCTGTCAGCACAGAGCCCCATGCGGGGCTTGAACTCACGGACCGTGAGATCATGACCTGAGCCAAAGTCGGCCACTCAACCGACTGAGCCACCCAGGTGCCCCGAAAGTGTGTTTTTTTAAGTTTGTTAATTTTTAGAGAGAGGGAGGGAGGGAGAACAAACGGGGGAGGGGCAGAGAGGAGAGACAGAATCCTAAGCAGCTCAGAGCCCAATGTGAGGTTCAGACTCCTGGACCGTGAGATCATGACCTGAACCGAGATTAAGAGTCAGAAGCTCAACTGACCATGCCGCCCAGGGGCCCCTAGAAAGTGTGGTTTGTAAGAGTGCTTTATATCCTTGAGAATTCTGTGGAAGTACATTTTTTGGTTTTGTATTGGGATGGTAACGAAAGACATTATCAGGTTGGAGTGCTGTTGTGTCCTTTAATGGTGTGATCAATGGATGCACAGTTCAGAAGTCTTACAGTGTTTTCTTGCAGCGGTTGTAAGAAAATCCAGCTTCTTGGTAGAATGGCTTCTTATGATTTGGAGAACTTATATGCACTTACATCAGTTTCCAAGGGTATACTTGTGAGCAAAAGAACGACAATGTTTTTCTCTTCATCTTTCTAGAAAAGCTCAAGAGGAGAACAAGAAAATTGTGCTAGCTGGATGTGTTCCTCAAGCCCAGCCTCGGCAGGACTACCTTAAAGGACTGAGTATCATCGGGGTAAGCTTGTACCTGACGGGGAGGACAGAAAATCCTAGGTTGTTGAAACACGTGATAGGCCCACATTTGATTTGCTCTTTCTGTGTTATTGACAAGCTCTGTTATGCATCCGACTACCTGTCAACACACTTCCCCTGTTGCCGCTGAAATTTTGTCATGTCTGTGTAACTTTTTCACCTTAGCACAAAAGAATGTTCCAGATTTTCTTGTTGAAAACACCAAACATTACGAAGCCATAGTATGGGATTTATGTCCATCACTAACCCCTGGCCTTTCTCTGCCTGTCCCGTGCTGCGAT
This sequence comes from Felis catus, assembly GCF_018350175.1. NCBI lineage: Eukaryota > Metazoa > Chordata > Mammalia > Carnivora > Felidae > Felis > Felis catus. Next base: position 8,665,314 of record NC_058372.1, on the reverse strand, counting down.
TTGCCATGGTGTACGTATCATTGTACTTTTCCCATCCCACGGACCCATGTGTCATCCTTCCAGCACATGGATGCCTTTTTCTGGAACGCCCCACTTCTGCTCCCTCTCACATCATGACTGCAACATGATTCGTTCCGTTCAGCCTCCTCTGACCCCTGCGCGGCCTTCCGCAATCCTGTGCCTCAGTTCCTGGGTCACAGCTCACTGTGCGGTTACCTGTCATCTGCTCTCTCATCGCAGCATTCCACAGAGTTGTGATTTTACCTTGACTCTGAGAATTTTTTGATTAAGGCCACCTTTCTACTTAAATCATTAACTTTACAGGACAGCTTTTCAGTCTTTTTTAAAACTCTAACCATGTTACTCCAGCCTTTCCCATGATGCCTGACATACAGTAGGCACTCAATAAGTGCTTGGTGACCGGCTGAAGGAAAGAATCTTCCTACTGTATTTTGGTCATTGGCATGCCTTCTTCCCTGTGGGGCACATAGCATTGTGAAGTCACGACACTTCCTGTCTGTTCCCTCTCTCATTCTTTGTGGCCATCACTGTTCACAAAAGGCCCAAAGGTAGCTGGCCTTCAGTCGGTATTTGTGACCACATGGTGGTACTTCGTCCTCCTCACCACCCTCCAAGGGCTGTACTCAACCGGCTCAGCAATCTTCTTTTAAAGTAGGCTTTGTTGATTTTTTAAAGAAATATAAAAATTCAGTATGCGCATAAAAAAATCACATGAATAATTGGCACCTGGAATGAGGTTTATTGGATTTTTATTTATTTTATATACTACTGACAAGTTTTGTTTGCTTTTAAGATTTTATTTTTTTAAGTAATCTCCATACCAATGTGGGGCTCGAGCTTATAACCCCGAGATTAAGAGCCGCACGCTCCGCCACCTGAGCCAGCCAGGCGCCCCGTTATCGACAACTTGTTATAGTGTGTTCTCAGTGTAATGAACTTGTTTTCTGCTGTCGAGTCCTTGCCCCACTAGCAAATTTGATAATCTGTGAGCAAACATTCTCGTGTTAAACAGAACTTGAATGTTTGAGAAGTTTAGTTTGTTTTCACCATTTGTCTGTTTACTTTATGATTTCTCCTGGTTTAAGGGATGAAATGAATATGGACTCCCACGTTATGTTTTCAGGTCAGACTAACTTTCTCCATAAACATAGTCCTGCTGTGTTAGGGAAATAGGAAACTCGTTAGAATTCGGATTCAGAGATGGAACGTGGCAAAAACATAGGATTCCTCTTACATTTCACCTCAAGGAATTCAGTTATCGGAATAGCATAATTTCCTTAGTATGACAAAGCCTCTTCTCTGTGTACAGTTTGGTACCATTTTCCTGAACTCCGCTGTGTGCGGCGATGGGCTCAGAATATGTTAGGAGGTAGGGGGGATTCTAAGGGAGGATGCCCGGTGCCAGCAATGGGGAAGATTATCTCAGGGGTGATATCGTCTCATGGCTTGGCGACTGACGTCTCCCTCTTCCCCATTTAGTCCAGTATCTTTTGTGTTCTCTTTCCTAATCGCGTTTAATTACCACAGAAGTTCTTAAGACTTACTTATTTTGCTCCTTTATGAGAATGGAGAAATAAGGTCACATGTTTTAAAAAGGGAATACAAGGAATATTCATAATTCCATCCCTGAAACACAGTAAGTATAACTTTTTTTTTTTTAATTTTTTTTTTCAACGTTTTTAATTTATTTTTGGGACAGAGAGAGATCATGAACGGGGGAGGGGCAGAGAGAGAGGGAGACACAGAATCGGAAACAGGCTCCAGCCTCCGAGCCATCAGCCCAGAGCCTGACGTGGGACTCGAACTCACGGCCCACGAGATCATGACCTGGCTGAAGTCGGACACTTAACCGACTGCGCCACCCAGGCGCCCCTAAGTATAACTTTGCTTATCCCCTTCACTCTTTTCCCCTCATTGTGTCCCTCGTCTGTTTCTTTTTAATGTAAGCTCTATGCCCAACATGGGACTTGAACTCATGACCCCGAGATCAAAAATTGCATGCTCTACCGACTGAGCCAGCCAGTCACCCCACCTTTAGACTCGTGCACATTTGACTTACTGTAATCTCCAAACCATTTTTATCCTTATGTCTCCATGAGCTTTTAAACCATTTTAAATCTTGTGCTCTCTTCGGTGTTACGTGTACTAAACCACTTTAAATCTTGCATTAGCACTCTATTGAAGGATATGCCATCATTTACTTAACTATTCTTGTTGGATATAAGGGTTTTCTAGTTTTTAGGAAGCATACATCATATATCGATGTCCACAAAGGGCTTTTTATTTTAATTGCAAGTCAGTATATTGTGAGAAGTTTCTGAAAGTGGATTCACACTATTGGTGACACTGTTTGAGTTGTAAGTTAATTGTGTCTTCAGTAGTTAGTGTTCCAATGAAACTATGAGATTCAACTACTCTTTGTAAACATCATTTTTAGAGCAGTTGTTAAGTGGCAGCATGTATATAACATGTATCATAACTGACTGTATATAAAAACCTTGTCCATAAACTGAGAGTTGATGGTGGGAGGGAGGGAGGGGAGGGTGGGTGATGGGTATTGAGGAGGGCACCTTTTGGGATGAGCACTGGGTGTTGTATGGAAACCAATTTGACAATAAATTTCATATATTGAAAAAAAATTAAAATTAAATTAAAAAAAAAAAACCTTGCCCATAGAACCTAAACTTTAAAAAATCTGGAGTAGGAAACCACAATCATCTATAACTGGTGTTTGAAAAGACCTGTTTCTGAAGATAATTGTTAGAATTGCTACAAAAATAGAAACCTTCTGAGATAGAGTGAGTTTCCCTGAAATAAAGAAATGAATTAATTGATTTATACAAAGAAAAAAATTCTGAAGTATAAAAAAAATATGAAGATGTGTAAGTTCATTGACTCAATAGGAAACTAGTTTTTGAGGGTGTTTGGCATTGTATTGCTCAGTTGATTTACAGACCGAACGAAAACTGATATTCCTTAACAAAATTCCCCTTACAGAATATCTGTGATGGAAGGGCTTTAATAGAAGGGGAAGAAAGAAGCCTTGTAACTGCAGTAGGTGTTTTTGTCGTCTGCTAGGATTTGTCTGTGTCACCGCGCAATACAGGGAGGACGTGTTGATTCTTTTGACCAAGTGATTGAAATAAAAAGCTGCCTTTAGGTGGGGATCAGTGGGTGAGCAAGCTACTTACTGTACACCTGAATTAAAAGGGCACATTATCCTCATGTTTGCAAGTACTCGTGGAGTAAGCAGTTAGGAAGATATGTAATATTTAAAAAGGATATTACTACTGTTGTAACGTGTGAATTTCCATCCGTATCACCCTTTAGAAATGGTGCATTTAATTTGTTTTCATTATCAGGGATAGCAATGTAGTGAGGGCACTTAGTTATCAGTTGTTTGACCCCTGAGTGTTTTATTGTCATCTCTCCTACTGTCTCCTGAAGCGATCTAGTTGTAATTAATATTATTTGTGTGGTGGTGAATGAAGAGAAGATAACAGAATATATCAAAACCTACCAACCTCTGGGTCCATAAGAATGGATTTCAGTGGAAGTAACCTCTAAACTGATCTCATTCTGGAGCACAAAAATGTCTAATTTTTTTACATTGGGAGAGGAGAGAGAACAGATTTGAAAACATACATGTCTTAGATAAAAGAGTCTTTTTTTTTTGTAATCAAAACTTGTTTCATAGCATGATTAAATGAAATGTATATTTTATATCTAGAATATATGTATTTGCAGGTAACCAGTATGGAATCAGGATCTTTTTAATAACATTTTACCTGACAGTGAAAAATTTTCTGTCCCCTGGGGGGGGGGGGGAATAGTTATGGTTAGCCCATCCACCTTGGAATGAGTTTTCATGCAGTGCCCCTCTTGTGATACCTACTGAATGCTCCTTTCCTTCTCTTCAGCTCATGTATTGTCAGGAAAGTTTCTTTTAGATTAGTCAACCAGAAAGTAGACTGTGCTCTGTTAAAATCTGGTAAAAAAAAAAAAAAAAAAAAGAAAAAGAAAAAAAAGAGCAGACTTCAGGATTCCAGGATTTTCAAATCCCAGGGGCCGCCCCATCATTTTTCTCCAGCAGGTACTTACTGAGAGCCTATTATGTGGCAGCACCTGGAACAGGTATGCCGCCGCATGTACTATTATCAAAGATCACTTCCCTCTTGGAGCCTACGTTTCAGTTCTTGGATAACTGGTGTGAGCCTAGAATGTCTCTTCCCCAAGAGAATGTGGTGGGATGGGTTCCTAAGACCATAGGGAGATTGATTAGTCGGGAACCTCTTGGTAAGGCTCAGGTGTACTTTGAGAAATATACTTTGTGTCCGTTAGTTAGAAGTTGTGTTAAGAATAGGTACATGAAACAATATTTGCTTGAGTTCTTCTTCAGGCAGTGTTATCTCTCCATTATTGCAGTTATTATTTATAGGCGTGACGTTTATTAGGAGGGTTGGTTTTGAAATTTTTAGGAGGGAGCATGTTTACAGAACTGTACATTTTGTGTTGATTTTCTGTGCTAATTAATAAACAAGGACTGCATTTGAACGTGGTGTTGATTCATTAGGCTTATCTTTGTAGTTGTATACTATCTCTAGAAATCCTGAATAAAATGTGCATTTTAGGTTATCACATTTGGAAACATTCAGTTCATAGCAGGATATATAACTTGATGTTGAAAATTTGTAAATGACAAAACTTCCTGATTTGCCAGCTGTGAGCCCCGCAGGCAGGTGCACACTTTTCTTTGGATAGCTGAACAAAAATGTTGTTCAGCACAGGTGTCCACTTATCTCAGGGACTATTAACCAGGTTGATTTGCAGTGGCTTAAACATCTTTTCAGTCAGCCTGCCCTAATACTGAAAAGTCAAACAGCACGATGAATATTTCCAACGTGGAAATATTTTGAAAATTACGTGTATAAATACAGCAGCATTTGAAAGAGACTCTATCTGAGAATATTTCTGTCCTATATCTTATTGCAAAAGGTAAATGAATTCATGGAGTGGAGCAAAGTGTCACGGTAATAGCGGCATTGATATCGAGGGCAAAGCGTGAGAAATTGTGTCCTTCTGGTTTGTCTCTGCTTCAAAGATGTATTTCATCTTGTTATATTGCTTTTTTTTTTTAACTTTAATTATTGAAAAGGCAGTATCATACCAGAATGACATGTAAATTTAAAAGGCCACTCGTGTTTGTGCCTTTGTTTTCATTTCTTTTGTGGCCTCTTGTAGTTTTTTCCTGTATGTGTGTATATTATTGCGTCGTTCACATATTTTAAGAAAGTAGCACATATTAGTGGTTAAGAGCGTGGATTCAGGAGCTAGATTGCACAGATTCATATCCCTGATGCACCACTTACTTATTAGCTATATGGCTTTGTACAAGTCATTTCACCTCTCCGTGCCTCAGTTTCCTCCCCTGTAGACGGGAGGTAATAATAGAACCTAACTCTCAGTTTTGTCAGGGTTAAACCAGTTAATACGTGTAATGTGGTGAGCACGGTGCCTGGCACTTGGTAAATGCTCTGTCTGTATTAGCTTTATTATTATTATTTCTTTAATTTTTTTTTTTTAAATTCACTTAACTAATAGAGTCAACATCGAGCAACATACGCTGTGCCTGGAACAAGAACTCTTTGCTAGAGATACAGAGCTGAATAAAATGTCTTTCCCCTGAAACCCGTGAAATCTGAAGAGAGGCACAAATAATCATGATGAATACGCAGAGGCGATAAAGTCCCCTGTGGGGACACACATTGGATGGAGTCGTCCTACACTTGGGCCTCAAAGCCAAGAGTAGTGATTGGATGGAGAGAGGAGAAAAGGCTTTTAGCAGAAGCCACAACACATCTAAAGAAGAGCACGTGGGCTTACGGGTGCCTGGAAGGCAGGGGACTAGCAGGAAGTGTAATTCAGAGAGGGTAGTTTAAGAGGTGTAGTTTGGAGGAATGCAGATGAGGAGTAAAGAGGGCCCTGTGAAGGTGGAGAGAACGGGTTTGCATTGCACGAAGTGCTCAAGTGAGACCCAGTAGGACCGGGGGAAAGACTGAGCAGTAGCACAGCCTGGAAGAAGTGACACTTATTATAACGAAGCGGTATAATCGAGTGGTTGTTTCTCTATGCCCTGTACTGGGTATTTGTTCATTATCTTCTTGTATGTTATTTATACTGGTCCTTTTTCTTGCTTTAAGACAGATTCATTGAGGCATAATTAACATATAGTGAAATTTATCTTTGATGAAGTGTGACAAACGTACTCTGTTGTGTAAGCACGATCACAGTTAAGAAACAACATTTCCATTGCACCAGAAAGTTCCCTGTGTCCTCTTGTAGTCAACCCCCCACCCCGCAACCTAACACACATACCCACGGTCTTTGGCAACCGTGGTTCTGATTTGTCTTACAGTTTTGCCATTTTCAGAACGTCCTAGAAATGGAATTACGTGTTACTTTGTGTCTTGCTTTTTTCACTTCGTGTAATGCCTTCGGTATTCATCCCTGTTGCTGTGATTATTACTAGTCCGTTAGTGTTTGTTATGTAGGATTTTTTCACTTTATGGGTGGACAGTTTATCTGCTCACCAGTGGAGGCAATTTGTGTTGTGTACAGTTCTGGGCTATTAAATAAAGCTTCTGTGAGCATTCATGCACGGATCTGCGTGTGGCACTGTTTGCACCCTCTCGGGTAAATAACCCAGAATGGTATTGCCTAGTCATATGGTAAACATCTGCTCAGTCTTTCCAGAAACTACCAGAGTATTTTCCAAAACTGCTGTACCCTTTCGTTCTGTAGCAGCAGTTGACTTGCTTCGCATCCTGACCAAAAGTTGGCATTGCCGGCTTACAATCTTAGCAGTTGTACTGGGTGAGCTGTGGTAGCTAATTGTGGTTTTAATTTGCTTCTCTCTGTTGAGTGATGATGTTCAGCATATCTTCATGTGATTATTTGCCATCGCTGTATCTTTGGTAAAGTGTTGAAACCTTTTACCACCTGCCCCTCTTTTTTGGTGACCTTGAGCTAGGAAACTATTTCTTAGGATGCCTGGGTATGCACACGCATACTCACATGTGCGCACACACGGACACACACGAGCACACATGGGCACACACGGACATGGACACAACTATTTCTTAGGACTGAAAGAAAAGAAATTGATAAATTGGACTTTATCAAAAGTAAGTACTCTTGCTTCTCAGAAGATGTTGTTAAGGAAATGAAAAGGCAGGCCACAGACTGGGAGAAAATATCTGCAAATACATGATCTCCTAAACAGTTTGTATCTAGAATATATAAAGGACTTCTACAACTGAACAGTAGGAAATCAGTCTCTCTTAACATGGGGGAAAGATTTGTCTTTTTATCACTTTTCATTGCCTTTAAAAGTTTTGATATGGTAGAAACTTGAAAATTTGGATGGGAGTAGTGATGAGTGGATAATGAGGTTTGAAACTTAAAATGTATATTCCCAGGATCTCAGAATAGGTCTGATAAAGTATGTATTTCTGTCTCTTTTAACCCCCTTCTTTTAAAGTAAGAAAAGGATTTATTCAACTTTTTAGTTTATTTGTTTACTCTGATGGACCCTCCTTAGGGCCAGGGACTTTGTTTATTATTATTTTAGATTTTTAGGTATTTTTACATTACTTTCAGTGCTTATTAGTATAGCATCTAGTGAATGTTAAATACAAGGTATGCCTTTAACTCAATTTTTTTCTGTATTGTTCTCTTTTTCATGCAGCATTTATCTTTAAATTTTTCTTGTCCCGTTTTATGCTCTCATATTGGCCTCTTAATTAGTGCATTAGTTTTGTATGCCACATGACAAATGACCACAAAAATGCTTAACACGACGTATACTTACTATTTTATAGTCCTGGAGATTGGAAGTTGGACGTGGATTTTACTGGACTAAAATCAGGGTGTTGATACGGCTGCATTGTTTTCTGGAGGCCCTGCAGGAGACTCATTTTCCTTGCCTTTTGCAAGGACTTGTGACTGGTGGCCCATTCTTCCGTGGTTCAAGCCAGTAGTGACTTCTCTCTCTTACGTTTTTATCATTGCCTTTCTCTCTATCCCAGAAGGGGAAGACTCTCACCTTTGAAGGACTCCTGTGAGGAGATTGGGCCCCTATTAGGTAATCCAGGTTAATCTCACCATGTCAAGATCCTTAATCTCATCACATCTGCAAAGTCCATTTTCCAGGGAAGGTAACATTCATAGGTTCTGGGGCTTAGGAGGTAGACATCTTTGAGAGGCCAGTATCCTGCCGATGACACATATACCATTATTTATTACCTGATGTTTTACATCTCTAATGTGTATTTGTGTTTTGGTTCTATTATTGCCCTCTTTTTAACTTTAGTGTCACTTTAAAAGTAATTTTTTACTTCGTAGTATTGTCCAAAATAACGTGTCTCTATACAGTTGTGTTTTTAGCATGTTGAGTTTTGTCACAATTGCAGAAAGAGTTGTTTTTTTCCACCAAAGAAAGTTTTAGGGGTATTTTCATTGGATTTAAGAGGAAGAAGTTTCTGGTACGATACTGATTTTGCTTGGCATCCATCTAGCCTGGCCTTATCTGTCTGTTAGTAATTTTTATGTCTGACTGAGTGTTAGTCACTCACTGGTACCATTCAGGTGGAAAATACACTTTTAGTGATGTGTGGAATGTGCTGCCATATCAACTTCTGATGAAAGGACTATTTCTGCCATCGGGGAGAAATTTTTCTCAATGAAGAGATGCAAGAAGATAAAACTATGCCGGAAAATGAGAAGGTTTTGTTGAAAAAGTTAAACCACACGTAGTATCCAGCATTCTTTGGTGTATCTCATTAGCAAATTTGTTCACAGGCTTGTGAATTCAGTGATCTTTCTAGTAAGGTTAGTTTAGTGACTACTATGGACTTCCCAACATTTCAGAGGTTTGGACATTGAGCTGTCTTGCAAAACCATGGTAGGGACTTTCCCTTCACAACTTGGAGAAAACTTTTGGGAGAAAAATGCCTTTTGTTTTTGTTTTTGTTTTTTTTTTTCAAGAGAGAAGTCCATATTGACCTTTAACCTATCAGATGCTGATTATTGAATCAGACTCCCCTTATGGTAAAAGTGAGTTTTTTATAGTATAGTTCTTAACAGAGAAAGAAAGGCTTTTTTTCTTTTTCTTTTTCTCTTTTTCTTTTCTTTTTCCTTTTCCTTTTTCTTTTTTTTTAAAGGTTGATAGGGTGTATAGGTGATTTTGAAGTTTTGGTCTGGTATTGGTATTTTTAATTAGAATGGTAATGACAGGACAGGTTGTCCTAGTTTATTTACATACAGTCAGTTAAAGGAGACAATGAGAGAATTCCTCTGGATCTGTGTGACTATGTACCTATAACGTATTCACCTTTTTTCTGAAAGGATTTGAGGTGCCTCGGGATGAAGTCTGGAAATAGTAAAGCCCCAGCCAGATCCGTGCAAGTATAAAAGCACTCATACCAAGTAATAGAGAAATATGGGTACCTTTTCAATAGAATTAGCCTCAGTGCTGCTGTTGAAGGGGTTCTCTTGAGCCCACAGTGACGTCCTTGTGCAAGCAGAGCGGGATCTGGACAGCATAGCATTTGGTACAGCGTTTCACCGGCCCCCCCCCCCCCCCCCAACTATCTGACCGCCTCCCCTGTCGCTCTGCCCCTCACTCACTGCCATTTTGTCTCTGCCCTGGAGGTTCACATTGATGCTCCTGTCATATGGTTCAGGTCCCAGGGTTAGTGCTGCCTGTTGAGATGTTTACTGGACCACTGTGGCAGAATTGCCCTCTCTACCTCCTGCCACTTCCAGATTTTATTTTCTTCGTGGTATCTGTCATGACAAGAAATGAACATTTTCAGTTGTTGAACGTGTTTTGCCCCCCTTCCCCTCCCCATTAGAATGTAAGGTCCATGAAGCAGGGACTTTGTATTTTCCACCATCGTGTCCCCAGTTGCTAGACAGTGCTTTGTGTTTAGCTGGTGCTTAATAGATACTTGTGAAGTGAGTGCATGCACGCCAGTGGTGATTTGTGGGCAGAGGTTGGGGGAATAGTTGTTACCGGGGTCTCTTGAAAGTCCAAGTTCAGTCTGTGATCCTTTAGTGATGGCCTCCACGTGCATAGGAAAAGGAACAGTCATGAAACGTACCACCCACATCCCGTGTGCCACTCCCGGATGAGATCTGCCAAAAACACCTGGCCAGACTTTCGCCAGGTACCCTTGTGCCTTGGTTCCTTTAGCCTCCGAAATAACAGTAGTACCTCCTGCCTAGGAATGTCTGAGGATTAAACGTGATAGAGCATGTGACGTGTTAGCGCAGAGCCTGGGACGTGGTAATTGCTCAAGAAATGTTAGCTGTCACTGTGCCATTACTAGTCATTAACGTACCTTGTGGCTCGTTGTTCGGGCAAAAGCCGCTAGGGCAAGAGCCGCTGACCTCCAGACGGTGTCAGCCTGCTCCCTGACGGGACTTTTTTTAAGCCTGGCTGGCAGAACTGTGTCTGAGGTGTGTCGCGAATTGCCGCAGGTTGGGTGGCTGGCCGAGCCACACTCTAAACCTGCACTTTCTGGTGTGACCTGCCAATAGCTGCATCTGACTGTTGGAGTTAATTCACGTTGAAAGCTGGTCGGTCCCAGTAGCCACACTTCAAGTACGCGGTGACTACAGGGGGCCATTGGCTGCCTGCCACATTGGGTGGCACGACATAGAAACGCTTCCATCGATGTAGAGAGGTCTGTTGGACGGCACCGCTCTAAACGAAGAGCACTTTGATTTGCTTTAGGTGACTTTGTATAAGTTTGTTTCTTCCGTGTGTGTTTAGTTATAAATTTGGAGTAGTTCGTAATAGCTGAATAAAATATTTTGATGGATTTCTTTTAAAAGTTCTGCAGCAGAGTGACTCGTTTAATGTTATTTATGAATTGTTTGTTCACTAACTCCTTTCTTCATTGTCGACAACATATGGAGTCAGTAATAGAACATACTGCATGCCTTTTTTTTTCCTGTATATTTATAACTAAGTGCCTGAAGGACACGAGATACTGTTTTATTTATTTTATTTGAATTATATGCCAGAAACTAAGCTCTTGTGTATTCAGGGCTACAATTTATAGTATTAATTAAGAACAGCTTTCCTTTTCTCTCCAGAATGAATTCAATATATTCTTCATTACCCTACGTGGATCTTGAGTTTGTTCTCTCGTAATTGTTTTTTCTTCTCTCCCTGCCTCCCACGTGTTGGTGGTTTTTGTTTTTGTTTTTTGGCCTTCTAACTCCCCTCTCCCATTTAACTGCTTCCCCCAACCCCCGTCTCTTCTCTCCCTTCCTTCTCTGCTTCCCCTTCTTTCTTTTTGTCCCACCGCTTCCTCCAATATCCACCTCACTAGAAATGGAAGCAACACAGTATTTTCTTTAAATCGCTCACTGAACTTTCTCCCTGCGTGTTTGTAATCAAGTGCTGTTTTTATTTTCTTAATGTTTGGTAGACGCTTCTTTTTCAAGTTCTAGAGGCCCTCCACGCACCTAATGATTAAATTATGTGTAGGGAACATTGATTTTTCTGCCATTAAGCAAATGGAATTAAGTCCTTCTTTGAAAAGATGAGACAACAGGGGTGCCTGGGTGGTTCAGTCGGTTAAGCATCCGACTTCGGCTCAGCTCATGATCTTGCTCCTTGTGAGTTCGAGCCCTGTGTCCTGCTCTGTGCTGACAGCTCAGAGCCTGGAGCCTGCTTCACATTCCGTCTCCATCTCTCTGCCCCACCCCGGCGCGCTTTCATTCTCTCTCTCTCTGTCTCTCAGTATAAAATAAAACATAGGGGCGCCTGGGTGGCGCAGTCGGTTAAGCGTCCGACTTCAGCCAGGTCACGATCTCCCGGTCCGTGAGTTCGATCCCCACGTCAGGCTCTGGGCTGATGGCTCAGAGCCTGGAGCCTGTTTCCGATTCTGTGTCTCCCTCTCTCTCTGCCCCTCCCCCCTTCATGCTCTGTCTCTCTCTGTCCCAAAAATAAATAAACGTTGAAAAAAAATTAAAAAAAAATAAATGAAATAAAATAAAACATAAAAATAAGATAATATATTTTCAGCTGTGTACATACATTCAAGCAAATTCTGTGTGACTATCAGCATAAACAAAAATTCTCTTTATTTGTTCAACATATACATACGCATACACATGTATTTTAAACTTTTATTTTGACATAGTTTCACACTGACAGGAAAATTGCAAACAAAAGGAATTACCATATACCCTTTACCCAGATTCTGCAAATGTTAATATTTTAATACATTTGCTTATAATTATCTTTTTAAAAAAATGTATATATACATTTCTTTCTGATTCTTTGAGAGTAAGACGTAGACGTGATGCCTCTTTACTTCTGAATACCTGTATATTTAAAAAATGAGAATATTTTCATACACTCTTAGAGTATAATTATAAAAATCACGAAATTAACATTGGTACACTGTAGGCTTATGTGAAGACTGTATTCAGCTCTTGCCGCTTGTCCCAGTAATGTCCTCGATAGGAAAAGAAAAAGCCCCATATTGGAAGTTGCATTCAATTCTCAGGTTTCTTTAAGACTCCTTTAATTGGCACTATATATCCTCACTTTTTCCTTGAGGTTCATGACCTTGGTATTAGAACGTTTGACCGCTGTCAACCTGTATTATTATTATTATTATTATTATTATTATTATTATTATTATTGTAATAACAGCCTTTTGAGATATAATGGGCACAGCATACAGTGCTGTCATGAAGCATGTATAATTTAATGATTTTTAATATATTCAGAAGTACGCCACAATCCACCAGAGTCAATTTTAGAATATTTTCAGCACTCCAAAAAGAAACCCAGCCCTCCCTGGCAGCTTCTCTCATTTCTTTTACTGCCGTTCACAGGCACTCAGTGATCTACTTTGTCTCTGAAGATTGTCCTATTCTGGCCAGTTCATATACATGGAGTTGTACGGTATTTGACTAATTTGGTCTGGCTTTGGATTGGCATGATGTTGTAGCATATAGTATTCCCCTCTTTATCCATGGGGGGGGGGGATGTATTCCAAGACCCCCAGTGCATACAGAAACTGTGGATTGCCCTGAGCCCTATATATACGGTGTTTTTTTTTCCCCTATACATACATACTTATGCTAAAGCATAGTTTATAAATTAGGGACAGTGAGAGATGAGCAACAATTACTATTACTAAAACAGAACAGTTATAGTCATATGCTATAATAAAAGCATAATGTGATGTAATGTATTACGTAATCTCATGCGTGAATGTGATCTCTTTCTCACACTATCTTAATGTACTGTACTCATCCTTCCCATTGTGATGATGTGAGATGATAACATGCCTACGTGACGGGAATGACATGTGCACCGTGACGTAGGATTAGGCTGCTGCTGACTTTCTGATGATATGTCAGAGGGAAGGTCATCTGCTTCTGGATTGCAGGTAAATGAAACCGTGGAAGGTGAAACTCCTGGTAAAGTGGGGACTACTGTCTGTTACGTTCCCCTTTACGGTTTAATGATATTTCATTGTATGGATGTTTACCCTTTTGTTGATGTCTTCATCAGCTGATGAAACTTGAGTTGGTTCCACCTTTTGCTTATTAGGAATAATGCTGCTTTGAACATTTGTGTACTAGTTTTTGTGTAGGCATGTATCTTCATTTCTCTTGGGTGTATACTAAGGACTGGAATCCTGTTGCAACTCTGTTTAACTATTTGAGGCTCTGCCTATTTTCCAAAACGGCTGCACCCTTTTACCACATTCCCACTAGCAATGTAGAAATGTAGAAACGTTCCAATTTCTCTGTATCTTCGCCTACACTTGTTATTGTCTGCCCTTTTGATTATGGCCGTCCTAGTGGGTATGGAGTAGTATCTCATTATTATAAAGTATATATAACATTAAATTTACTCCTTTAAGTATTTGTTTTTTTCGTTATTGAGTTGCAGGAGCTCCTTATGTATTTTAGATGCAAATCTAAATCCTATCGTGTTTATGATTTGCAAAAATGTTCTCCCATTTTCTGTGTTGCCTTGTTACTTTCTTGATGGTGTCCTTTAATGTACCAAGAGGTTATAATTTTGTTTTATCTTTTTTCTTTTGTCATTCATGGTTTTGGTGTAACGTCTGAGACACCAACGTCCAACCTAAGGTTCACCTACGTTTATGGCTATGTTTTCTTTTAAGAATATTACAGTTTTATCTTACCCTCAACTTTTTAATGTTTTAACTGCTTCTTCTACAGGTTATTCTGACTCTTTCTCAGTCCATGTGCTTCCGGGCTGGGTGCAGTGGTCCCTTTGAGCGATTAGGTCTCCACCTGCGTAGGAAGGCTTCTGTGTTTTTATTCCACCATTGGATCATCTCATCTTGCATTACTTTTATTCTCTGTCTTGTATCCTCATCTGATACACCCACATTCACTGGGAAATTTGACCAGCTCGTGTCTCCTCTTCTTTCTATCCATCTGTCTGTAGAGTAGTCTCTATTTGCTGTCACTGTTTTTTTAGTTATGATTCATTACTGCTGAGCTCACTGCTTCCCCTAAGTTTATCGATTCCCTCATTGTTAAATCAGGCATACGCATTCCAGTCTTTATGTTAACTCACTATCTTCGTACCATTTGACCCTACTGGCTGCTTTCCTCTTCTTTGAACTCTGATATTTTGACTTTGATCACATTCTGTAAGGAAGCCACATGAATTCTCTTCATAAAACCAGAACCTGGTGGTTCCAGCAAGGCAGGTTTGTTTGGGACTAAAGATCCAACAGAGATTTACTTTGCCTTTGGCAATTTCTCAATAATTATTGCTACTCCTACCACTATGCTGGGCTGAGTGGTCAGAAGCAGAATCAAGTTCAGGTGTGTTCTCGCAAGTCTTTCCTTATTTCCTGTAAGACACTGAGGCCAATGGAATATTCAAAAGAGGGTTGCCATTGCACTTTTATTAAAGTCTTTTTAGAAGGTTCTTATCTCATTTGAGTTCATTGCAGCATCTTTGTATAATAGTGAAAGAAATAACGTAAGGGTCCATCAGTTGGGGAATGAATGAATGCATTATGATAGATCTCTACATGAGATACTAGGCAGCTAGTAACATAAATGAAGTAGACCTTATGTATTGATGATGTATAGAGGCAGGATTGTTATTTTCGCTCTCATCTATCTGTGTACCTATTTATCTCAAAATTTATAAGGAAAAAAGTACAAAACAAAGCTATATGTAAATATTCTGTACTGACAAATGTCTTGGTATCTACTTATTGAACTATTATGAATGATATTATCTTAGGAGCAGAAATGGAGGGTGTAGGATGTTACAGTTTACTTTATTTCCTTTTTGCATTTCTGATTTGTTTGAATTTTTTCGATGAGCATGTATTCTGTTATAAAGTTGTAGCTTGAGGATTGTGCAAGGTGTAAGTAATATCAACTTATGATTTTTTCCTTTTTGACTTTCTCCCTTCCCTTAGCTTCTTGCAGTAAGTACAGTCTTTGCTTTTTTCCATTTTCCTTCTACACCCTAGCCACTCTTAGAGTCCCCTTTGGTTCTCTGAGATGCACTCTTTGATTTTGTATTCCTTTGACCCGAGCACAGCGCCTAGCACATGGTAGACATTCATTAAAAGGTGTTTCAGTGTTAGAGTAATAAAGCATAGAATAGGGGGTAGATCTCACTACCAGCATGTCCTTTTGCGTAGGTTGTCATTTTGTGCCATTTTTCTTGAAGAATGAAAAGAAGAGAATGTGTGTGTGAAGAGACATGTTTTAATTAAACTTCAGTTTATGTCCCTGGATCTGTTGAGTTGATGTTGATAGGCTATGCTAACAGAACGCCAGGAGGTTCATTTAAATGTATTAGTATTTCTTCAATTATCATGGGAGGACAGGAGAATGGTAATTTCATACTTCACTGTAACATAAAACATTAATACACAATTTTTTTTATAGTATCTCCAAATGCATGAATTAAAGGAAACCTGAGTTCGTGGGCTTAGAAAAATGTGTTTCATTGACTCAAGCAGAAGGGTCAACACTAATTAATGTTTCTTGTCTCATGTAAATAGCTTATCTAACCATTTGTTTTCTTTTCAGGTTCAACAGATAGATCGAGTGGTAGAGGTTGTGGAGGAAACCATTAAAGGTAATTGTTGCGAGTGGGATAAGCAGATGTATACAGTAGTCCCCCTTGGTCTGCAGTTTTGCTTTCTGGATATGGTTAGCCACCGTCAGCTCATGTCCGGAAGCAGATGGTCCTCCTCCTGACTACCATCAGAAGGTCAGTGGCAGCCTGACCCCTCATCACATGCCTGCCTCGTTCACCTCGCGGCTCATCTTACCATCATAAGAAGAAGGGCGAATACGGGATAGGAAGACATTTTTTTTTTTTTTTTAATTTTCAAATGTTTTGTTTGTTTGTTTGTTTTTGAGAGACAGACAGAGAGAGAGCATGAGTAGGGCAGGGACAGAGAGAGAAAGGGAGACACAGAATCCGAAGCTGGCTCCAGGCTCCGAGCTGTCAGCACAGAGCCCGATGCGGGGCTCAAACTTGTGAACTGTGAGATCATGACCTGAGCTAAAGTCAGATGCTCAACGAACTGAGCCACCCAGGTGCCCTGAAAGTAAGATACTTTGAGAGAGAGAGACCATATTCACTTAACTTTTATTACAGTCTGTAGTTGTAATTTTTCTATTTTATTATTAGTTATTGTTGTTAATCCCTTACTGGGGCTAATTTATAAATTCAACTTCATCAGAGCTCTGCATGTGCAGGAAAAAACAATACATCTAGGGTTTGGTACCATATATATATATATATATATATATATATATATATATACACACACACACACACACATATATGGATATATGGAGATATATATCTCTATATAGATATATATAGATATATAGTGTCAGGCATCCACTGGGGGTCTTGGACCATATCCTCTGGCTGGTAAGAAAGGGAAGCTACTGTATTGTTTGAACTATATTATAAAAATATCACTTAGTTAACATTTATTTAGATATAAAGTTGTAACATTTTGTCCTTGACTGCTTCGTCCATTGACCAATCTAATGCAGGAGGCATATATCTGATTGGCTTATAAATGAGTCAGGTCATAATCGTTTTTTAATCTCATTTTTATTTTTCAGCAAAATGGATTTTGAGTTTCAGATCAGGAAGAGATAATTTAATCAATTTTAAGATAAGGAAATGATTTATGTGTATTTTTTTGCCGTTTTATTTAGATATAGTTGATGTTATTTGCAGGTTTTTATATCACCTAATTGGTTGTAGTTAATGATTTTTAAAAGTACTTTTCGGGTGCCTGGATGGCTCAGTCGGTTGAACGTCTGACTTTGGCTCAGGTCATGATCTCACAGTTGGTGGGTTCGAGTCCCGGGTCGGGCTCTGTGCAGACAGCTCAGAGCCTGGAGCCGGCTTTAGATTCTGTGTCTCCCTGTCTCTGCACCTCCCCAACTCATGCTCTGTCTCTTCCTCTCTCAAAAATAAGCAAACATTAAAAAAAGAAAAAAAAAAGGACTTTTAAGGGCCCTGGGGGGCCTGGTTGGTTCAGCGTCCAGCTCTTGGTTTCTGTTCAGGTCATGATTTTGCAGCTTCGTGGGTTTGAGCTCCACATCAGGCTCTGTGCTGGTGGTTTGGAGCCTGCTCCTTCTCCCTCTCTGTCTCTCCCTCACTCGTGTGGTCTCTGTCTCTCTCAAAATAAATTTAAAAAACTTAAAAAAAGAAAGTACTTTTAAAAGTAGTATTCAATTTTGATACTCTCTTGTGTATAATTTTTGTAGTTACATTAGAAAATAGAATCATGCTTTATTTTGTTAGTCACTGTTCTTTGAACCAGATTCCTTTTGAAGTCACTGAGAAATAAATTATCCTCACTTATATGGTTTAATTTTTAAATACTCATAGTCTATTTTCCCCTTTTAGATTAGTACAAATAAAAACCAATAATATAATATTGAAATATTAAATGAATTGAGCTTTTCACCTAAAATTTTAATTGCTTTATTACAAGTGGGGATTGTGTGTTTAAAAAAAGAAAACACTGCTTTCACCAAGTTGAGATTTTAACCCCATAGTTTTCCAGCTGGCTTGTGTCTGCTACCTTCCACATGCTGTTCCTCATTTATTTTGACTCATCGATTTATTAGATAACCAGAGAATAGGAGAATCAGAGTCTCCCTGAATCTTCTTTGAAATTTCAAAATAAAATGAAACATCATGATTAAAAAGCAAACCGTGTGCCCACGTCCCGTTTTGAAGAATGCAGAAACAGAAGTGCTGGTGTGTATTGTGCAGGTCAGGGGGACAGGCTGGGAGGGACAGGCTCCGTGGGACAGGCGCTAAGCGCATCATATGCCTACGCCTTTCATCTTCACAACAGCCCTGTGAGGTGAAGTGGCTATAAATATTCTCCCCATTTCTTGGTTGAGGAAGTTAAGATCCAGAGGCACACGGCTGGTGAGCGCAGAGTTGGGATTTGTATCCAGGCTGGCCTCCTCCCTTGCCTGTGCTCCTAAGTGTGATCCTGCATCCACGTGACTGTACCCTGACTTCCCTGACCTCTCCCGCTGGAGACTCACTGTGTTAGCAGTTCTTTGATCTTCTGAAAGCAGTGCTTCAGGATGCTTGAGGGTTTAATCGCCTTACTCATCCTCTGTCTTAAGTACCAGCTGCATACTGGCCACTCCATATATGTACACATACATATGTATACGTATATATATATATATATATATATATATATATATATATGTATATGTATATATACGTATACATATGTATGTATGCCATGTATGTATACGTGTATATATGTATATATGTATACACACACACACACACACACACACGTATTTTAATTAATGGCGATAAAGATAGCCCAGAAGAAAATGTACGTGACCTGGGGTGTGGATGGCTTTTGTAGATGCAACAGCAAAGGCTTGATCTGTGAAAGAAAGAACTGATAAGCTGGACTCCATTAAAATTAAGAATTTCTCCTCTGCAAGAGAAGACTGTCAAGAGAGTAAGAAGACAAGTCAGATACTGGGAGAAAATGTTTGCAAAAGATAAATCTGATGAAGGAATATTATCTAAAATACATAAAGAACTTTTAAAGCTCAAGAGTAAGAAAATAAAGTACCCAGTTAAAAAAATGGACTAAATACCTCATCAGACACTTCACCAAAGAAGATACATGGATGGAAAATAAGCACATGAAAGATGATCCACCTCATGTGTCATTAAGGAAATGCGAGTGAAACAAGGACATACCACAACACATTTACTTGTATGGCTAAAATCTGGACCACTGACAACCCCAAATGCCGGTGAGAGCGCGGAATAACAGGAACTCTCCTTCATTGCCGGTAGGAGTGTGCAATGGTGCAGCCGTTTGGGAAACCAGTTTGGCAGTTTCTTACAAGACTAACGTACTTTTAGCATATGATGCAGCAACCATGCTCTTTGGCGTATACCCAGAGGACTTGAAAGTTTGTGTCTGCACAAAAACCTGCATACAGATGTTTATAGCTGCTTTATTAACCATAATTGCCAAAAGTGCAAGCAACCAAGATGTCCTTCCGTGAAAGGATAAACTGTGGTACATAGAGGCAATGGGATGGTAACCAGTGCTGAAAACAAATGAGCAATCAAGTTATGAAATGGTATAGAGGAAACTTCAATCTCATTACTGAGTGAAGGAAGCCAATCAGAAATGGCTACACATTGGATGATTCCAACTCTGTGGCTTCTGCAAAAGGAAAAAACAAAGAGATAGTAAAAAGATCAGTGTTGCCAGTGTTGGGGAAGAGGGGAGAGAAATGAATAGGCAGGCTACAAAGGAATGTTTTAGGGCAGTGATACTATTCTGTATGATACTATAGTGGTGGATACATGGTGTTACACATTTTTCCAAACCCGTAGAATGTTTAGTACCATGAGTGAACTGTAATATGGTCTTTGAGTTATAATGATGTGTCATCATAGGTTCATTGATGTAACAAATGTACCATTCTGGTGGAGGATGTTGATAACCGGGGACAGCTTGGTGGTGGGGTGGTATATAGGAACTCTGTTCTTCTCGATTTTGCTGGGAACCTAAAACTGATCTGAAAAATAAAGTCTAATAAAAAAACCCCAGTAATATTGTGCTCTGAATGTGGTCAAATGGCTTGCAGGGGTATAATTTCTGTAGGAATCATAGAAGGTAAAGATAAAGTACGTTTTTCTATAATGACAATACTTGGGGCACTGAATATGTAGGTTTTCTACACAAAACAATTTTTGTTATTTAAATATCACAAATCATTTTTTTTATTTGTCACCATTAAATGTCAGAGTTTTAATTTTAGTATATGTGCTGCCGAAGCGAGCACTAAATGTCAGAGTTTTAAACGAGATTCTTGGACCAGGGGCTCACATTCCATCAGCTTGTTCAACTTTAGCACTGGTGTCATCCCCAGGAGCTTTTCCAGAACCTTTACCATGAAGCTTAATCAGTTTTACCAGTTCATACTTTCCAATGCTTTTTCAGCATTTTTACTTTTCTGACAGAGACATCATGGAGTGGGTAAATAGACTGACAAGCCTTTTCTGATGCCATTTGGAGTCTATTTATCGACCACTCTTTTCAAGTCATTTGTCTGTACCTCTTGGGTCATGACTTCCATCATCTTTTTTGGAATTTGGCAGACCTATTGGTGCTTAGCATAAGAGGTCTTCTGAATATGATTGTTGCATTTTTAAGTAAAAACCAACACAAAATAGATGAAGCAAATGACCATTCCTAGTCATGGCATCAATGTGAGCTTCAGTCATGGTCTGCCATTTTTGACCATGGAGCACCATTTGTCAGTGGTAAGATCCATGCCATGGAACTTAGACAGGAAGTTTTTGCTCTGAACATCCTCAATAATTAGCTTGAATTTCCTAATGTAACTTCATTGTTCTGCAGATCAGCAAGGCTCACTTCTCAAACACTGTCTTGGAGGCCATCAGATGCAATTTCGATTCCTTGAGTTCTTGTGATTAGTGTTTTTTCCAATGTTTCTTAAAAAAATTTTTTTTTAATGTTCGTTCATTTTTGAGAGAGAGAGAGACAGAGCGCAAACAGGGGAGGGGCAGAGAGAGAGGGAGAGAGAGAATCCCAAGCAGGCTCCAGGCTCCAAGCTGTCAGCACAGAGCCTGAAGCAGAGCTCAGATCCATGAACTGTGAGATCATGACCTGAGCCAAAGTGGATGCTTAACTGACTGAGCCACCCAGGTGCCCCCTCCAATATTTCTTCTATTGAACATAGTTGGTGCTTTTACATCCTACCAGTCTTTCTTAGAAAATGGATTAGCCACTTTCTTCTTGCCTCCCTTTTTGCCCCCTTTCATAATGCACTTGTTTTTCCCAACCACCATGGTGTTGCTCAGGGAATCAAAAGGGCTGTACTGAGCAGTTTTGACATGAACTGTCTGGAGTTAGTGTAGACTTCATAGGTTAAGGGCTCAGTTTCATTAGACTACCCACCACTCTAGATGTCCATTGTAAGAATTGTCACCTATACTTCTGACCAACTGTAAATTTGGTTCCCATGACCCCCTACTTAGGTTTGATGACTTATAGAATTCAGGAAAACCTTTTACTTATTATTACTGGTTTATTGTAAAGGATTCAACTCAGGAACATCCACATGGAAGAAATGCACAGGGCAAGCCATGTGCTAATGGAAGTGGAGCTTCCATGCCCTCTCTGGGTATGCCACCCTCCCAGCACCTCAGTACATTCACCAACGTGGGGGGTTTCTGTGGAGTCTACATTACCTAGGCATGATTGATGAAATCATTGGCCAGTGCTGCTTGAACTCCCAAAGTGTGGGGTTGGGGATGAAAGTTCCAACCTTTTAATTACATTGTTGGTTCCTTTGACAACCAGCCCCCATCCTCTTAAGAGTTATCTCATTAGCATGAATCCAGATATGGTTGAAAAGGGTTTATTAAGAATAACCATAAATGCTCCTCTCACCCTTATCACTCAGGGAATTATAAGAGTTGTAGGGGCTCTGTACTAGGAACTGAGGATGAAAGCAAATATATACTTTCTGTTATGTCACAGTATCACAGAAGGCCTATCACCTGTAGGTCGAGTTGACTGGAGATGGTCTCTCACTGAAGAGTTTTTGCTTGAGTGCATTTGTTGGGGAGACTGAAATCAGATTTAATTTGAGAGTTCACAGCCAGGGATGAGTTGAAGATGAAGTTGATGGGGATGTTCATTGGCAGATTGACTTGAGGGTGGCAAGGCTGATGAATTAAGTATTAATATTGCAACAGGAAAACTTTAGAGATGGAAGAAATAATTTTGGTAGGTGCTCTTAGTTGCAGATAAGGAAGGTGAGCTAGGGAAGGGGTCAGGTGACTCATCTGAGATCTCCTGGTTGATGGAGTTCTGGACCTGTCAATGAACTTCTGTTTTTCACTTTCTGTTGCCAATATTTCATTTAGAAAGCACAAGTTGGTGAAATATTGTGGCATTTGTAATAGCTAATTAGTTCTGGGTTGACTTTTAGCAGGTTACTTTCTTTTTTCAAAAATATTTATTTTTGGGAGAACGCAGGTGGGGGATTGGCAGACAGAGGGAGACAGAGGATTTGAAGCGGGCTCTGTGCTGACAGGCTGACAGCAGAGAGCCCGATGTGGGGCTGGGACTCATGAACCGCGAGATCACGACCTGAGCCGAAGTCAGAGGGTCAACCGACTGAGCCACCCAGGTGCCTCTCAGCAGGTTAGTTTTCTGAGGCTCAGGTTTCTTAGTTCAAAATAGAGAGGATTAAATGGATATGCTTTTTTAGATACCCAGGACATACTACGGGATCAAGTTTTGTTACTGTTTCTTACTACTTCCTTAATACCGAGGCTGCTGGAATCATCTAATTGCTAGAAGTGACTCTTCTTCCAATCTGACTGTATACACTGCTGCCATTATCCTGGGATTATTTTACCTTCCTGCATGTGTACCTTCAAACTGTGACTTCTTAGTGTGATCTTAATTATCTTTTATTCTACCCTGTCATTTTCACTTTTTCTTCCATTGATTCCATATATACAGCTTCTGCTCCAGCCAAAATGTGCTGTTTGATGTTCCTGGTATATTATTTGTAGCTTTCTCTATGTTTGTGTTGGGGTCCTGCACGAGTGGATAACTTACGTTTACCCTTACAGACCCATTCTGTACCTTGACGTGTGCCCAGAGAGGCTGACCTGTGTATGTATTGCATCAGTAGGTTCCTTACTGTTTGGTATCTAATTGGATTTTTCCAGCTGGAGGTTGGAGGCTTGACTAGAGTGTGAGATGGGAGTATTTGTTAACACTTCCTCACTCTCTTCTTCTCTGCTTATGCTGGTTTTGGGCTTCCCTCAACTGCGGCCACAGATCCTGCCAGGTGGCCCACTCTCTTCATCTGTTTCTCCAGGTTCTTCTAGTTGTTCCTTCCTTTGCTTTTTCAGGCCCAGGGGTGGAAACAGCACCCCATTGTTGCAAGCCTGAGAGTATTGCATTGTCTCTTGTTGGTTTTCCTAACCTTGCCAAACCTTAGTAAATAGTCCCTTTATTAAAACCTCTTCAATTATGCAGTGTACCATCTGCTTTGCTGGGACCCTGATTGATAAATGCTCCATGGAGAAGCAAGTCTTTGCCCAGAAAGGCCAGATGGAATACTGCCTGACAAGAGGATTGTGCCATAACTGTCTTGTTTCCACATTTGATTCCTGTTGGGCTCTCTTCATATGTCTTCCTTGAAGGGAGTTTGGACATACAGCCTCTGCCACAGCCTGTTGGCATTCTTCTTACTGCTTATGTTATACCCAGTAATGTTTTAAAAAATGAATTAATAAGCTACATTGATGCCCCAAAGCATTTAACTATTGTAATTAACATAAAACCATATAAAGCATATTCCATTTATATCTGTCTTGGTTGGAACGAAATGGAAAATTTCAAGTTATTCTGAATGAATCTTCACTATTTTAATAGTGGCCTGAAAATTCCATCCATTTATAGCATTTACTTTAGGAGAAACCAGACTATAATGAATTTAGGATTTTTTCCATATCATCTCGGTAATTCAACAAGGCATATAACTGATTCTGAGAGAAGAAGTACAGTGTTTAAAGTATTTATATTTATTTATTTATTTTAAAATATTCATGTACCTTAGTCTTGGTTTACATGGTCGTTAAAAAAATTTTTTTTTGTATGAAATCTGTGAAGGGAATATAAATCTGTATTTCTTCTGATATGTGTTCATTAAGTCCTCCAAACAAAGAATCCTTTAAATTCTTCTCTTTGTAAAGGTAGTCTACTGGATAACGTAAGACAAATGATTGCAAATAAACATTGCCTATTGAAGTTAGAAAAATGTTTTTACTATTAAGTCATGTTTCTTCCCCTCTAATATGAGAGGCCTCCGTTGTTAATAATACGTTTGCTGGTATTTCATTCAGTCTAATTCCAAATGCCTCCAGTGTTGGTAATTCAAGACTTTCCCAATATGGCACAGTCTGCAAGTTTAATTGATTTTCCGTTTCCCTTAACTTCTCAGTAATTGATGCAACCTTGGATTAGACTGACCTAAATTCCCAGGGTACTTCGCCAAATAGCTCCTCCCTATTTAACACATTGCTCTTCAGTGTGTCAGATTTTGTACTTTGCATTTGATACTAATTCAAAGTATAAACTTGTCATGAATTGAGACTGGAAGGCCAAAGTATTATATCAAGCATGGTTTTTATCAGTGTTAATAACTGAGTAACCTCCCAAAAGTCCCGTGGAGATTTACTTGAGGATGTTTTCCAAACTTAATGAGTAAGTGAATTGAGCTTGGATACGTAACATGGTCCATCTGGCATGGTGTTGGTTGGACCATAAAAGCACATCTACTTTTTTCAGGGGTTTCCAGTAAAATCATTTTATTCATTTTCAAAGTATGCTTTCAAAAGGGACACTTCTGTGCATCCTCTCAGTGTGTGTAATCGCTGACACAGTTATATAGTTGGAATGTGGTGGAAAATGTTGCACATTGGTTTTATATATTGGAAATACTTCTCAGTCTCACTGGTATAATTAAGTGATAACTTCTATCTCGTAATAACTAAAGAAGTCAGGAAATTATTGCTGTTGTTTATTTAGTTTTTTTTTTTTTCCAATGAGCCTGTTTAAGTTTATGTACCTTGTGAATAAGTGGTTATAGTTTCGCAATCATTGTATTTTGCTACCTTCTTAAATGAGTCAGTTTATGTTTTTTCCTCTCTCCCCCTCTTTTGGTCCCCGAGATTAGCAATAGGATTTTAACTTATTTGTTCTCTATCCTTCCATATCCATTATTTCTAGAATGGATATGTTTTATCCATTGTATCTTTCTTAGCCTTTTCCAAATCATAATAGTTTTCAAAAGATGAATCGGGAACAATTCCTTATGGTCTCCAACAACAAAGTTCTACCACGAGACCTTAAGTTGGTTTCTCATGTCACTTTATTTTGTAATGGCTGGTTTGGAATAATGACTGGAAAGGACCATCTATTAGAGAAACCACCATGTTGTATCTTGTCTGTATTTTCCTAACTTCATTAGCTAAATTGTCAGTTCTATTTCCAGCCACACATATACAGTTGAGCAGCCCTAGCTGCAAAGTATCCAACAGATGCTGATAAGGATCTTCTTTAAACATTATAAATGGTCATGTTGACCGTTTTGAAAAAATGAAAATCTAGTTAAATAACTTTCATTTTGTCTAATATTTTTCTGCTGTTAAAGCTTTTAAAACTAAAATAAATGCTTTCCTGTGCCCCCCTGCCCCAGGTGGATTCTGCTATTTTATGATACCTTCAGAATTGTTTTATATGTTTTTGGTTTGTCTTCAATTACACTGCTTTAGTGTGTTCATCACGTATATTTCCTTTTCTGTTCAAAGACTCATTTTCTTATGGTTTGAACCCACCTTTCTTTATTAACAGAATTAATTTTTATGAAGTCTTGGGTATTTCATTAACTTTTGTTTCTTCATTCTGGTGGTAGGGCTACATGGGAGGTACATGGGGTTGAATAGTTTGTTAGTTTGACAGTCTTACCGGAGTTTTCACATAATAACACTGTTAAAATGGTTCAGTGGATTTAATTGTTCAAAACAAGAAAGGAAATTACTTTGAGCTTGAACCTCTCAGGCTTCCCATGACCCAACCCTCCTATTAGTGGTCCCACTGATCTGTCTGCGAAAGTAGCCCCATCCTTCCTTGTTTAAATATTAACAAGGAGTTGCCTACTGTGGAAATTGGACTTATACATTAACTCTTGCAATTTTGTGTGTTTTTTTTTTTAAACACAGGTGGGACCATGTCCCTCCTTTACTTCCGTGGTGTTCCCCCCCCCCCCCCCCCCACTACCTTACCTCACTCAGAGTAAAAGCCAAACCTGTACAGTGGCCTCTAGGGGTCAGTATGAGCTGGTTCACCTGCAGTTTCACTCCTCTTCCCTCCTTCAACTCTGCCCCCTTTTCATTCTGTTTTCGAGGCATTAATCTCTCTGATGTTTCCCTCCCCCCCCACCCTTCCAGTTTTATGGAGAGATAATTGACGTACATCACTGTATAAATTTAAGATGTACAGCATGATGATTTGATTCCTAGATATTATGAAATGAATACCACACTGAGTTCAGCTAACCTGCACCTTCTCATATAGATACCATCAAAAGGAAAGAAGGAAGAAAAGAGCAAAGGGGAAGATTTTTTGCTTTGTGATGAAACTCTTAGGATTACCTCTCCTAACAGCTTTCCTGTATGCCATAGAGCAGTGTTAGCCACAGTCACCGTGCTGCGCTTTACATCCCTAGTACCCATTTATCTTCTAACTGCAAGTTTGTACCTTTGACCGCTTTCCCGCAATTCCCCCTCTTCTCTCCTTCACCAGCCCCCTTACCCATAGTAACCACAGATCTGATCTCTTCTACTATTAGTTTGGTTTTCATTTCCTCTTCGTCTCTTCTCCATGCCCCCACATAAGTGAGATCACACAGTATTTGTCTTTATTAGTTCAGCAGAATGCTTGCAAGGTCCACACGTGTTACTGCACATGGTAGGATTTCTTTACTCTTTTTTGTGGCTGAATAATATTCCATTGTGAGTCTAAAGCACAACTTCTGTATACATTCATCCATTGATGGATACTTAGGTTGTTTGTATATTGTAGCTGTCATAAGTAATACTGCTTTAAATATGGGGTGCAAGATATCTTTATGAGTTAGTGTTTTAATTACCTTTGGATATATTCTTGAAAATGGAATTGCTATATCATATGGTAGTTCTATTTTTAATTTTTTGAGGATTCTCCATAAATGTTTCCCATAGTGGCTGTATCAGTTTATAATCCTACCCGCAGTACACAAAGGTTCTCTTATCTCTACAGGCATGCCATCATTTATCTGTTTGTGTGTGTGTGTGTGTGTGTGTGTGTGTGTGTGTGTGTGTGTGTGAATGCTTATTCATTTTTTGAGAGAGAGAGACAGAGCATGAGTGGGGAGGGGTAGAGAGAGAGGGAGACACAGAATCTGAGGTAGGTCCCAGCCTCTGAGCTGGTCAGCACAGAGCCTGACATGGGGCTTGAACTCATGAACTGTGAGACCATGACCTGAGCCAAAGTCAGACGCTTAGTCAACTGTATCACTCAGTGCTCTTGTGTTTTTTGATGATGGTCATTCTAACAGGTGTGGGATGATATATCATTGTGGCTTTAATTTTCTTTTCCCTAGTGACTAGTGATGTTGAGCATCTTTGCATGTACCTGTTGGCCTTTTGTATATCTCCTTTGGAGAAATGTCTCTTTATGCCCCCTGACCAGTTTTTCATTGGGTTGTTTTTTTTGTTTGTTTTGTTGTGTGTGTGTATGTGTGTGTGTGTGTGTGTGTGTGTGTGTGTGTTTACTATTGAGTTATATGAGTTCTTTATGTGTTTTGGATATTAACCCCTCAACAGATAAGATGGTTTGCAAATATTTTTTCCCATTCTGTAGGTTTCCTTCCTTCCTTCGTCCATTTGTCCTTCCTTCCTTCCTTCCTTCCTTCCTTCCTTCCTTCCTTCCTTCCTTCCTTCCTTCCTTCCTTCCTTCCTTCCATCTACCCTCCTTTCTTCCCTTTCTTTCTTCCTCTTTTCTTTTCTTTTCTTTTCTTTTCTTTTCTTTTCTTTTCTTTTCTTTCGATGGTTTCTTTTGCTCTGCGGGATTTTTAGTTTAATGTAGTCCCACTTGCTGATTTTTGATTTTGTTGCTTGTGCTTTAAGTGTCATATCCAAAAATCATTACTAAGACCCATGTCAAGGAGATTTGTTCCTATTTTTTCTTCTAGGAGATTTTTAGTTTCAGGTCTTTAATACGTTTTGAATTAATTTTTGTGTGATGTAAGATGTGGGTCCAGTTTCATCATTTTATGCATAAATATCTAGTGATCCCAGCACCATTCATTGAATAGATTGCCTTTTTTTCCATTGAGTATTGTTTGCTCCCTTGTCAAATATTACTTGGCTCTATAGGCATGGGTTTATTTCTGGACTTTCAGTATCATACTGTTTTGATGACTATATAACTGTGTAGTATAGTTTGAGATCACGAAGTAGGATACTTCCTGCTTTGTTCCTCTTTCTCAGGATTTCTTTGGCTATTTGGGATCTTTTCTAGTTCCATATAGATTTTAGAAGTGTGTTTCCTACTTCTATAAGAAAAAATGCCTCTGTAATCTTACAGGGAGTGCACTGAATTGATGGATGGGTTTTGTTAGTATTGACATTTTAACAACATTAATTCTTCTAATCCATGAACATGGGATACCTTTCCATTTATATATGTCTTCTTCACCTTATTTCATCAGAGTTTACAATTTCATTGTAGAGGTATTTTTAAGTTTATTTATTTTTGAGAGAGAAAGAGAAAGCATGAGAGAACCCCAAGCAGGCTCCACACTGTCAGCGTGGAGCCCAATGCCGGGTTCAAATGCACAAACCATGGGATCATGACCCCAGCTGAAGTTGGACGCTTAACTGACTCAGTGTGCCTCATTGTAGAGATCTTTTCCTCCTTAGTTAAAATTATTTCTAAATACTTTATTGTTTGTGATGCTGTTGTATATGGGGTCAATTTTTAAAATTTCTTTACAGAAATTTTGTTCTTAGTGTACAAAAAAGGTTACTGATTTTTGCATGTTAACTTTGTATCTAACAATTTTACTGAATTCGTTGATTAGATCTGACATTTTTTTTTTTGGTTGAGTCTATAGGATTTCTATATATAAAAGCATGTCATCTGAAAATAGACATAATTTTACTTCTTCTTTTTCAACTCATATATGTTTTATTTCTTTTTCTACTTTGATTGCACTATGTAGGTCTTCTAGTAGTATATTGAATAGTAGTGGTAAGAGTGGGCACTCTTGTCATGTTCTTACAGGAAAACTTTCCTCCTTTCACCATTGAGTATGATATTGATTGTGGGCTTGTCATGTATGGCCTTAATTGTATTGAGATATTTTCCTAATTAAGAGATTATGTGCCTAATTAAGAGAGATATGTGCCTAATTAAGAGTTTTTAATCATGAAATGATGTTGAATTTTGCCTAATGCTTTTTCTACATCTATTCATAGGATTATGTGATTCTTTTATTGTATTTTATTAATGTGATTTATCACAGTGGTTAATTTGCTGATGTTGAGCCATCCTTGCACACTAGAGATAAATCTCATTTGATCATGGTGAATAATCCTTTCAATGTGCTGCTGAATTGGTTGTCTAGAGTTTCATTGAAATTTCTTGCATGCGTTCATCAGGGATATTGGCCTATAGATTTTTTTTTTTTTCCTAGTAGTATCTTTTTCTGGTTTGGTATCAGGATAATGTTGGTTTTATAAAATGAGTTTGGAAGTATTTCCTCCTCTTCAGTTTTTGGAAGAGTATAAGAAGGATTTATTTTAATATTCTTTAAATGTTTGTAAAATTCACCAGTAAAGGTATCTGCTTCTGGAATTTTGTCTGATGGGAGATTTTTGATTAGTGATTCAATCTCCTCACTAGTAATTAGACTATTTAGAATTTTTCTTTCTTCCTGATTCAGTCTTCGTAAGTTGCATGTTTCTGAGAATGTTTCCATTTCTTATAGGTTGTCAGGTTTGTTGGCATTTAATTGTTAATAGTAACCTCTTGGGATCCTTTGAATTTCTGAGATATCAGTTGTAATTTTTTTTAAGTGTTTATTTTTTGAGAGAGACAGAACTCAAGTGGGGAAGGGGCAGAGAGAGAGGGAGACACAGAATCTGAAGCAGGTTCCAGACTCTGAGCTGTCAGCACAGAGCCCGATGTGGGACTTGACCCCACAAACTGTGGGATCACGACCCGAGCCGAAGTCATACACTTAACCAACTGAGCCACCCAGGTGCCTTCTGAAATATCAGTTGTAATGTCTCCTTTTTCATTTATAATTTTGTTGATGTGGGTCCTTTTTTTTTTTTTTTTCCTTCCTCTGGTTAGTCTAGCTATGTGTTTGTCAAGTTTGTTCATCTTTTCAGAAAACCAACTTTTAGTATGGTTAATCTTTTGTTTTTCTCTTCTCATTTTTAATTATTTCTGATCTAATCATTGTTTCTTCTAATGTTAAGTTTGGGCTTTTTCTAGTTGTTTAAGGTTTAGAGTTAGGTTGTTTATTTGGGATATTTTTTGTTTCTTAATGTAGGTTCTTATTGCTATAAACTTTGATTTTAGAATAGAATTGCTTTTGCTGCATGCCACAAGTTCCAATATGTTTTATTTCCACTTTAGTTTATCTCATGAAGCTTTTTTATTTTCTCAGTTTTTATCATGATTCATTGGTTCAGGTGAGTGTTGTTTAATTTCCATGTGTTCGTGACTTTCCAATTGTCCCCTTGTTAATTTCTAGTTTCATACCATTGTGGTCAGAGAAGATACTTGGTGTGATTTCAGTCTTCTTGAATTTGCTGAGGCTCGTTTTGTGACCTAACATGGTTTCTTCTCTTAAGTGTTCCACGTGCACTTGAGAACAGCGTGTACTCTGCTGTTGTTGCGTAGAGCGTTATGCATATATGTTAGGTCTGTTTGCTTATAGTGTTGTTCAAACTTGCTGTTTCCTTATTGATACTCTGTCTGGCTTGTCTATCTTTTGTTGAGAGCAGGTTATTAAAAGCCCCCAACTATTACTGTATTATTTTTATTTCTCACATTAGCTCTCTGACATATAAAATATATAAAACTTTTTGCTTTATATATTTGGGTACTCTGTTAGGCATATAAATCTTTATAATTCTACATTTTTGATGTATGACCCCTTTGTCATTTAATAATGGTATGCTTGGTCTCTACCAGTGTTAATTTAAGTCCATTTAGTCTGATACAAGAATGGATACTTTTATTTTTTTTAAGGCTAAAGTGAAGTCTCTTATAGGCTCTGTGGATCTTATAGGCTCTTATGGATCTGTTTGTTTGTTTTTGTCCATTCAGACATTCTGTGTCTTTTGAATGGAGAATTTAATCCTTTTACATTTAAAATAATTATTTTTGGGGACATCTGGGTGGGGGGCTTAGTTGGTTGAGTATCTGACTCTTGATTTTGACTCAAGTCATGATTTCATGGTCATGGGATCGAGCCCCGTGTCAAGCTTTACCCTGGGCATGGAGCCTGCTTAAGATTCTGTCTCTCCCGCTTCCTCTGCCCACTCAGGTTCATGCACGTGCTCTCTCAAACTATTAAAAAAAAGAAAGGAAATAAAATAATTATTGATATGCAAGGATATACTGTTTCCATTTTGTTAATTGTTTCCTGTTGCTTTGGAGGCCTACTGTTCTTTGTTTCTTATTTTTTTTGTGTGTGTTTTGATATCTTTTTGTATCAAGATGCTTTGGCTTCTATATCTTGTTTCTTGTGTTATTACTACACGGTTTTCCTTGTGGTTACCATGAGGCTTACATAAAATATTGAAAACTTTTAACACTCCATTTTAACTGATAATGACTTATCTTCAATAAAATTTGTATACTTGACACTTTTATTTCTTTTCCCTATCACACTTTAGGTTATTGCTGTTAGAATTTACATGTTGTATTGTGTGCCTAAGAAGAAGTTGTTGTACTCATAGTTAACATAAATTTATGGTTACATTCCTCTTGTTTTTTTAACATTTAGAGTTTTAAGTGAAGTATTGCATCACTGTTACCATATTGCAGAGTCTAACTATGACCTACATTTACTGTCTGTTATTAGTGTGATTTATCTATCTTTTTGTGTTTTTATGTTAATTAGTGTTCTCTTACTCCCACTGAAAGAATAGCATTTTGTCTAATGCGGGTCTGATGGTAATGAACTGTCTCATTTTTTGTTTGTGTAGGAAAGTCTTTATTCCTTGTTCTTTTCTGATGGATGGCTTTGCCAGGTACAGATTCTTAGTTGAAAGCAGTTTTCTTTCAACATTTTCAGTATGGCCTCTCAATCTCTCCTGGCCTAAAAAGTTTCCTTTGAGAATATTATGGGAGTTCCCTTATATGTAACTTCTCTCTTTTCTCTTAGCTGCTCTTAAATTCTTTTTTTGTCTTTGATTTTTTAAGTATGTATGTATGTATGTATTTTTTTTTGAGATAGCAAGTGGGCATGTGCTCCCATGAGTGGGGGAGGGGCAGAGAGCGTTCCTAGCAGGCTCTGCAAGGTCAGCTCAGATTGGGACATGAGGCTCTATCTCCTAAATCTGGAGAATGTGGCCTGAGTCAAAATCAAGAGTTGGACACTTAACCAACTGAGCAACCCAGGCACCCCTGATTTTTAAAAATAATTTAATAATAATGTGTGACCCTCTTCTGGTTCAACTTACTTGGCGTCTTTTGGACCTCATTGATCTGGATGTCCATTTCTCTCCCTAGGTTTGGGAAGTTTTCAGCAATTTTTGCTTTAAATTTATGTTTTGTCCTTTCTGTTTTCCTTTTCCATAATGGAATTTTCCATTCCATAATGGAAATATTGTTTCTTTTCATTGTGTCCCATAATGTGCATAGGCTTTCTTCACTGCTTTTTATCCTTTTTTCCTTTTTGCTCCTTGGATAATTTCCAATGTCCTAGGTCTCTGATTTTTTCTTCTGCATGGTCAAGGCTACTTTTGAAACTCTCTCTCTTGAATTCTTCAGTTATTGTATTTTTCAACTCTGGGATTTATGTTTGTTTTATTTCCACCCTCCCCCTTTTTTAGTGACTAAGGAAATTAGTGCACATATATAAACACTGTTTCATTTTTTTAAATGTTTATTTATTTATTTTGAGAGGGAGAGGGAGAGAGACAGAATGTGTGTGAGCGGGTGAGAGGCAGACAGGGAAAGAGAATTCCAAGCAGGCTCTGCGTTGATAACGCAGGGGCTTGATTCCACGAACTATGAGCTGAAATCAGGACAGAGCCAGCCAAGTGCCCTGTGTTTGCTTTTTCTTAACGGGTGCTGTTTCCTTGTAGAAATTCTCATTTTGTTCGTGCATTATTTTCCTAATTTCATTTTTCTGTTTTCTTATAGTTAACTTCCTTATGAGGCTTATTCGCAAATTTTTGTCTGACGGTTCATAAATGTCCATTTCTTTAGGGTCAGTTATTAGATCTTTATTAGTTTTCTTTGGGGGTGTCATAATAACCTGATATTTTGATCCTTGGTTTCTTACATTGCTGTCTGTACATTTGAGCAGCAGGCCTTTGCTTCCATAGTTGACACGTTTCCTTTGGCAGAGAGAGTTCGTCCCCAGTCAGCTGAGTTTGTGTGTGGGTGTGTTTGCTGATAATGTCTTTGGGCAGTTGTGAGGCCCGCTATTCTGATCGATCTTTGGGTGAGACAACTCTGAGGATGGAGATGGGGGGCTGAGAACACGCGGATAGGACTTGGCTTGGTTATCTACCCAAATGAGGCATCTGTAGGAGGGGCTCTGTTGTTGCCTCAAGTCTCTGGTAAGGCTTACTAGGTTATAGATGTGGCTATGAACTAGCTTCACTGCTCCGGCAGAGGGCAGAGAAGGGCCTAGGACATATATAGCTCATTGCTTGGGGGCCCGAATCAGGCCCGAGTGGACAGTGAATTTGCTGGGCAGGTAAGCCCACCGATTTTGCTCTGCAGGTGGGCAGAGCCCTCCGTGCTGTATTCTGTGTGCGACTGTCATTTTTCACAGGACTTTTGAAGGGGCCATGCAGCTTCCGTGTGGCCTGGGTAGTTTCCGTGGTTGGACAGGCTGAAGCTATATTCAGCAATGAGGAAGGCTGTGAATAAGGTTCCCTGCCCAGGCACAGTGGGAGAAGCAGCTCTAAAACCGGGAAAGCTCTTTGGTTTTTGCCTCAATTCAAGCTGGCTCGCAAGTTCCTGGCTGCGCAGGGACTGGCTCTGCCCCACAACCTCTGGGGTCTTCCTGCCCTTCTCTTGGCTCAGGGCTACCGGCCTCATGGCTTCCAGGTCTTGTCACCAGCCCGTCTGTTCAGGTGGGACTGGGAGGCACTCTCCATTCCAAGTCAGTACCTTGCCTGGTCACGGGCAAACTGGATCTAGGTTCGCAGAATCCCTCATTTGAGGTCGGGGATTAGGTAGACCCGCATGCACGTGGTCCCCTTGCGCAGTGTGCTGCGGAGTTGGTTCAGTAGGTGAGCATAGCTGCTTTGTGGAATTGCTGCGTGGGCATTGAGGGTATGAATTCGGGCTGCCAAAATTCCTGGTCGTTGTAAAGCCCTGGCCCCCCTTCCCTGTCACAGTCAAGATTCCCTGGGACTGGGCCCCACAGATTGTTCAGCAATCCCTGTGGTGTGAGACCAGAGTAGGGGCTCCCACAAATGACCCACGATACGGGGGAGGTTGGTTGACCCCTCGGGGTGCTCTTTAACCACTGGAGATACGAGAGGCTTGGGGAGCCTCTCCTCTTGTTGCTGTGCTGAGTGAGGGAGGGACAGTGCAGTCAATGTAGTCGGTCTCTTACCTCCTAATGCAGTCTGGCTTGGTCTTTGATGTGCATTGGGGTACTTCAGCCTCACCCCATGTTCTAGAATCATCTCAATGATTTCTTGCTCTCGAATGATTGTTAGTTGTTCTCGTGAGGGGCAGTCAAGTCAGGAGCAGCTGATGTCGCCATCTTGGTGACATCACTTTCCCACTCTTGCAAATCTTTGTAGTGTCTTAGCAGATTGCAGGAAGGTCACACCACAAATATTGTTGAAGTCTCTAAAAGTGTATATAGTGTTGTAGTCTAGATTTGGTGATACCGTTCACGCACAACAGGTTTTCAGTTTGAGCATCCTGATTTTTCTGTTTGAATATTAATCATTTTTGTTTCAAATATTTGGTGTTCTCAGGTATACCAATTTCTGAATCCCAAGGTTCTGATTTCTATTTACTGTAATAGGATTATTTAGCAAAATATGCCAAGGAGATAAATTACTCTTCTTTTGAAGCTCTCATAGAAACATGGCAAATTAATATAGTTTTTAAAAAACTTGAGGTAAA
Organism: Felis catus; assembly: GCF_018350175.1. Lineage (NCBI taxonomy): Eukaryota > Metazoa > Chordata > Mammalia > Carnivora > Felidae > Felis > Felis catus. Next base: position 8,629,699 of record NC_058372.1, on the reverse strand, counting down.
AAATTTTCTTCATGTGATGTTCTTTCTTTAATATGATTAACTTTTAAGAGAATCAGCATGGAGCACACCACTTTTATACCCTGCATGCATAGCATATGTGCTTTATATTCATCCGGAAACATTTTAATCTTCATTTAAAGAATATGCAGTTTTTGGTAAAATGTAGGGAGAATCGTTGAGACTATAAACTTAAATAATATTAGCAGCTCCATTACATTTTTCACATAGAAGAGGGTGAAGTTGTAGGTAGGTTAATTGTGCAATTTTTCTGTTTTCTTAACACAATAGTAAGCTGTATTGGTAATTCTCCATTAGTACTTTATGGCTGGCTTCCATAAAAACGGAGATATAAAGTGGAAACCAGTAGAAATGTAAAGTAGAAGCCAGGTCATGTTAGAGGTGTATTAGAACTTCAATATCCAAATAAAATATATGTAAAAATCATGATCACCCTTGAGAAATGTATTAAAAACAAATATATATGTATTAAAAAACATATATGTATATATTATACATATGTATGTATAATACATATATATACATACGTATGTATATATATAATATATATGTATATGTATATGTATACATATATGTATATATGTATATATATGTATATATGTATACATATATGTATATATATGTATTATACATACATATGTATAATATATACATATATATATATGTATAATATATGTATATATAGTCAAATGAAAGCACTGGCAAGTTTATAAGTCAGATGTGAGCACACAAAAAATTTAAATCTGATTTTCTCTTTTTCCTAAAAATTTTCTTTGACAGGAACATTGATTTAATCAGACAGTTGTAGGATGTCGTTTGTTAGGTAATGCCGTCGACCTTTCCCTGGAAAACCCAATATTGGTGATCACTGGCACAGAGAAAGCTGCTTCTCGACTTTAACATTTTGTATATAATGTTTGGAGATACACAGTTTTAAAAGTTCATTCTGTAACACTCTACAAAGCATGTACCATATACATAGCAATTCTGAGACTGAGAGAATAAATATCAGTTTCCTGTAATTATCAGTTGGGTGGGGGGAAAACTCATGTGCAGAATCTCCGGTTGGAATGTGAACTATGCATGGATTTTTAAGAAGAAGTTTATCAGTACTACTGGCTTATAACAAACCTTACCTTGTATTGAACAATAAGGTTGTAGTAATTGAAATGTTTTTATGAAAGTGGGATTCTGACACATGAGATCTGTAACTCCCAATGTTCAAGTGCACCATTCCTTGACGTCCTGCTGCAGTTGGCCGTCGTAAGGGGTAAGAATCCTGGCTTGAGCATGTGATGAGCTGTGTTGAAATATCTCGCTCTCCTGTTAACAGTGTCCTGTTTAGCACTGCACACAACCTTATTGGTTCTGTTGCTTGAGTTGTTAGTGGTAAGACGTGGAAAGTCCCTTCCACTCTGAAACTCTGGAGGTGTTTGAGTCTGTGATATAACACCGACTCTCAGAGTCTGTCGTTAGGATGAGATACTGACATTTTGGACAGTGATCTCTAGCCAAAGTTTCTAGAATGTGAAAAGCTTTTTCTCGCATCCACATATCCTTCTGCCAGATTCTACTTTTCCTTTCCCTATGCCTCCCTACTTAAAAAAATGAGGTTGAAATGTTTGCAGTGGACCTACCATGCATTTTGCTTTTGCCAATCTCTGTATTCTGGAGTGAAGAGGGTCTGGAATTCATAAAGCGCAGTTCTCTGACTCATTTGCCTTTACCTCATTCATCGTAATGGCATCCTGGGTGGTGATGGACAAGTGTACTTCTTGCTGTTGCTTAGGAGTTTTCTGCTTCTTTGAAGCAACTTTCATTTCTACCCTGGGGCATGTTTGTTTTCGGGACTTTGAGACAGGCTGCTTTAGTCTTGACGACTAGGATTGCTGGAGAAAAAAGTAACTTGAGAGAATTTCACGTAAGGTGAAAACATTACCTGGAGCAGGGATTCTCAAGGGTGTTTGCCGAGAGGGGAATTGTTTGCTGAGAGGAGAATGGTAGCTGAGAGAGGAACAGTTTGCTGAGAGAGGGAGCTGGCAGACTGGTTTCTCAGAACTTGGGGAGGCTGAGGGTTGGAGGTTCTGCCATATGGCCCTTCACCTAGATTCATTGCCCTGTTGCAGCCTGGCAAGGATTCTGTCACTCAGGTGTCCTGGGCTGGGAAAACAACACCGTTCTCTAGGCATATATGCTGATATTTACCCAGGATCCTGTGCAGTTCCTGGCACGACTGCTTACACTTTCTTCCTCTCCCCTCATATTCAAGAAATGGTATCAGGATGCGAGTGAGCGATTTAAGAGGAATGACCTTGAATCTACATTAATTTATATATTTAAAAAAATCACTCGCAAATTTGATTATCATTATCCCTGCAATTATTTGTGACCTATTTCCTAGCCCTCCAGAGCTTAAAAAATAAATGGGATCTGACTTTAAGTGTGTGAAAGTTTTGAAAATCTCCTTTGCTTTTTTGCTTTTGGAAAACGTCATTAGGGCCATAGATCTTGATAGGATTACAATTGCATTAATTACAGTAGCAACCGCAATGAACTTCTCCCTCGCTCTTTGTAGCTTACCCTTTCCGTGTGCGTGAATTCATCTGTCCTCTGGATCACACAGCCAGGCAGCAGTGTGTTATAATGCGAACCCTCATCCTCCAGTCTCCTGTTCTTTACTTCCTGTTAAGCTGCTTACCTTGAATGGAGGGGAGTGAGAAAGTGAGGTGCGTGTATTACTTCCTTTCCTCGCGCCTGTTGTCGAATGTCACTGCTCACCCATTTCTGGTTCCCTTTCTTAATGTTGCCTTAACACATTTTGTTCCTTCACGTTTCTTGGCTCCTCTGTGATCAGTTTTCCTCCTCTCCTCCCTCACTTTTACAAGCTATCCCATTTTGTGCCAAAGGGTTTTTTTTGTAAGGAGGGCTTTTTTTGTTTTGTTTAAAAGGAAAAAAAAAGCCTCTGAATAGAATATTTGAGTCTTACCTTGCTTTAAAGGTGCTTAATTTAGGAAATGAGAGAATGGATGTATACCTTAACTGTAAGAAGCCAATAAAAAGTTGATCTACCCAATAAAAAGCTAATGAAAAGTTTTTACAGGGAAAATTCTCTTGGGTGTGTTTATTAGGGGTAATTTTCGAAGATTTTTTTTTTTTTTGAGATACACTTTATATAGTTTTCATTCTAAAATGGTTAGGTCAGGAAAATCCTTCCATGTTTTTTAAGGATATGGACTGTGTTTTCTATCTCAATTTTGTATTTATCCTAGATAAATAATGAAGCTGTAAGCAGAAGGATTTCGATGTAGTTAGGACTTTCGATGTAGAAGGACTTTCGATGAAGTCTTTAGTACTTCATAATGAACATTAATTGTAATTTCCTAAAATTAAGTTTTAAAACTAACGTTTGATCACTCTGAATTGGAACTAAAAATGTGTCTCAAGCCCATATAACTTCTACTTCATAAACCACACTTAGAAATATTTTCATTTTTGAAGGTGTGGTTTTTCACAGTGGGGCTCCTTCATGCCAAGTCTTAATAAATCTTTTCAGTGAAATCTGGTTTTAGCGATAGGCTCTTAACTAGATTGGTTTTAAGAAGTGGAAAATGAGCACCAAGCAGGAATTCTAGCAAAAAAAGTCGTCTTGCTGTGTTGGTAGTGTTATGTCCAAGTGTACCGTGAAGTACGCATAATTGTGTATTTGAGTTGTATGACGCTTGCCCAGCACCCCCACACCTGGACATCTCTCTTCGAAGCCTTTCCTCATCTTTCTTGGGAAAGTGGACCCTCTTTCGTGGTGTCCCACTGTTCCTAGAAACACCTGTCAGACCTTTTCTGACACTTCATTCCAGGTACTTGTTTGCCAGTCTGTTTTCCTCGGGACCTTACATCGCTTTAGGACAGAAGTCAGTGTGGTGACTCAGGACAGAATAGGGTTTTTGTTTTTGCGTGTGGGAAAGGTAGATATTGGAAATCTTTATGCATATTTTGGAAGCATGTAATATTGATAAAATAATATTTCATACGTCTTAAAATTTTTTTTGTGTTTATTTAGTTTTGAGAGACAGAAACAGAGCCTGAGCAGGGGAGGGGCAGAGAGAAGGGAGACACAGAATCCAAAGCAGGCTCCAGGCTCTGAACTGTCAGTACAGAGCCTCACATGGGGCTTGAACTCATGGACTGTGAGATCATGACCTGAGTTGAAGTTAGATGCTCAACTGACTGAGCCATCCAGGCACCCTTTTTTAAGTTAGTTTTTGAGAGAGAAAGAGAGAGCGCACATATGAGCAGAGGAGGGGCAGAGAGAGGGAGAGAGAGGGAGAGAGGGGATCTGCAGTAGGCTCTGTGCTGACAGCAGAGAGCCCAATGCCAGGCTTAAACTCAAAAACCATGAGATCATGGCCTGAGCTGAAGTCAGATGCTTAACCAACTGAGCCACCCAGGTGCCCCTCATACCCTCATACATTATTTTAAAGCTCACCTGTAACATGGAGCTTTTGTTTCTGTTGTGAAGACACATTAAGGTATTATGATACAAAATGCACATCTTCTTTGTTTTTCTTATACTTTTGTGCTTAATACGTTGTCGTCATTTTATAGAAAGGCAATGCTAACGCCTGTCACAAGGGGCTGAGGACTAAGAGTGGGTCAGTGTAAAGCCAGCAAGTAAGCCCCTGGTGCCCTGTTTCCTACCTTCTCCCATTTAGGTTGCCTTCAGACAGCCACAGTGCAAGTAGGTATGTTCAACTCATGATGAGAGGTGAAATGCAGACAAAGTGTGCTTCAGGATCCATAGATGGGACAACTGTCCAACTTACTCTGCTTCCGGTCTCTCTTCTGTCACACTCTGTGGGGGCTTGAGTTGAATAATAACAGGCGAAAACTTGAAACTTTCATTGGTGATTCACAGTGGGACTTTGCACTGCAGTGTTCAAAAGTTCATAAGGGGCTTGTGGCTTACAAGTTCCTTATGTCTGTGTTTTACCATTCTCATTTCGTAGCAGCCTGAATGCTGTGTATTGTAAGGTCCGCGATTTCTGCTTTCGTCGCCTGGTGCAGTGATTTTCCAAATGTAGGTTTGAGCGTGAGCAGTGATTAAGTTCTGTATTGCTACCATGGATGTTTACATGCTGAAACTGAAGCATTCGTAGCTTTATTGCCGTAAATACTAAAGCCTTGGAGCTATTTAGCAAATTATAGTTCAGAAGAGCCTAGGATAGCAAGACAGTCAGTGACCTAAGGAGTTCATTTAAGGGTTCTACTAATGTGGAGTCACTGACATGGGACTGCCTTCTACTCTTGAGTGTTTTGATGTACACTTGATTTACATTTGGAAAAATGAATCGGCACTACGCAAATCTCCCACTGTCATAAAAAGTACATCCGCTTGTAAAGGATTTAATTAAAACATAAAATTAAGTGCTTATGGGAATTTGCCCCCAGAAGGTGTTTCCATTAGGGTAAGAAGACATTTTGCTTATGTGGATTATTTGTTTTGTGTGCCTTTTGTTTAATGTGATGACCTTAAACTAATTGTCATCATCAGTTGTGCCAGTAATGCTGGGAAAATGGAAGAAAAAACTGTCTTAAAAAATGTTCCATTGCAGCAAATGCTTTCATCTTTCTGTCTTACATAGTTGTAGATCATACATAAAGTTTACATTGTTGTAATTACAGTGTAGGAAGGAACTCTTTTTGTGCACCAAGGTGTTAAATAATCCTCAGACTTCTAGGGATTTGCACTTTGTATTATGACCTTATCTTAGCTTCCTCTCCGACTCACCTGCGTGTCGGGTAGGATGCAGGCTTCATTACGCCTTGTCCAGCTCTGGAATACACGCTGGTAACTGTGCGCCTCCGTAGGCCCTCTCCGCCTCTGTTCTGATTCACGCTTCAAATTCTGCCTCTTAGGACAGTTGAGTCTTACTGTTCTTTCCTTATTCTGATATCTTTTTCTAGGTGTCATTGTTCTAGTTAACGTTTAAAGTTTTCATACCTATTCAAAATCTTAAAAGCTAAAATTTATGCTTGAATTGGGATGATTTTGGGTGTTTGAGCCCGTTCTGGCCCTTTGTGTAAAGTTTTCCAGCTTAGGTGTGGTGCAAAGCTGCTCCTTCCACTCAATCAAACTTCCTAGTTTTACTTCGCTTTCTTCTTTTAAAATGAAATCATTTCAAGGGAAGGTCACACTTGAGTGTGACTGTCCAACGGTTCTTTCTTGTTGGAGTGGTGCCTGCCTATGAGGAATGACGTTGAATTGAGCAGAGTCACATTTCTGGCCCCATTTTGTTTTTCTTCATGATTAAGCAGTTAAAAGTGTCTGTGCAGGGAATGTCAAGTACGAACTCCAAACGTTTTGTAGAAGAACAGATTAAATTGAGCGTTCCTTGGTAATAGTCTTAAATAATATTCAAATGGATGTGACTACATTTCCGTAAGTGAGAATTGGTGTCTGCACTACATTTATTCTCTTTTCTTTTTGCTGGAATTTTCTGCCAGTCTTCTCCTAGCCTCTGCCCCTTGCATCTTGGTGGGTTGCTTCACCGGGACATTTTCCAGCAGTCTGACCCAGAGCTTGGGGTTCAGACAGGTCTGTCGAGTGGGTAGTTAATAGGACTGAATTTGGGTGAAGTGAGAGCAGTTTGGCACGAGACCTCTCTGGTGGTGGTGGAAGGTGGGCGGCCACACATGAAGGAAACCAGGGCCTTTGCAATTAGATGGGGTGAATAAAGTATGGAAGGAAACTCTGGCTGGTTACGGAGCCTTTAGAAGGACAAGAGAAGTTAAAGAGGGGGAAATACACGATCGGAGTCCACATTGCCAGATCACGGGTGCTTCTGTGATGTGTCATGATATTCCAAAGCTAATTTGTGACACCCACTTGAGCTGTGAGAACCAAAGGAGAGAAGATTGGTTTGTGAGTAGAAATGTAATTTAATTAGTAAATATGCATTTGGTAGGCAGTCCTGTTGTCTGTCACTCCGTTAAAAGATGTGCTTATAATCCAGAGGCTCATCCTTTTCTATTTGTAAATGACCATTATAATTGCCATTCTGACACGTTGACAGGCTGTCTTTCTAGTATCCACGGGTAGAATGTTTCCCCTTGATTTTAATAATGTTTTCAACATTTGGCACTGTGGGATTTGGAAAAGACGTTTTGCTCTTGAAGATCCGTAAACAGCACTGAATATTGATTGAGCTAATAGAGCAATTACTGTACATGACTGTTTTTCTCCCACATAGATTTTCTCAGTATTATGAATTTACAAATATGCATGTAGTAGTGGATTAAATTTAAAAATTAGCTTTTGGTTCAAAATTTGATAATGTGTAATTTTAGCCAATAAAATGGTTTAGTGGATTCGATCGAATGTAAAAACCAGCACAGAATCAAGGTTTTATAGCTGATTTAAAAATAACTGCTGAAAGCCTCAGGCTTGAAATTAAATTTGGTTTTAACAGGGCTGAATTTTATGTGACATTTGTAACAACGTAGGGAGTTGTTTATTAAAGATGGTTAATAAACTCACTGAGACACATTTGACCATTATTTATAGGAGATGAAATGTAAATTTACATATAAAATGGAAAAGATAAAAGATCTCAGAGATTGTGACTTTGAGTGTGTCCCATTCTACATGTTAAGGCAGTTTGGTTTTTGTTCTTATCCTCAGATTAAAATTGCTTATCTCTGTTTTAATCACTTCACATCATTATCACTGACTCCTCAGTGGTCTCCTGTTGTCATCTGTAGATCTGGTCACACTGAGGATTATTCTACCGATCCGTTCCTGTTAGTTCCTCTTATAATTTCGGAATAGACGTGTGATTGAAATAATGTCAAAACTGGTATTTTCACACTCCCATTTTTCTTTCAGACTCTGTTGTCCTGATTTCCTCCTACCCCTTTCTCTCCTGTCTAGCCACAGAGGGTGCTGAAATTCACAGTAGTCACAAAATAAACCAGTATTCCTTGAATGGCTCTTCTTTTCCCATCGTGGTGTGAGGCATCAGTGGCCAGAAGGGATCACACAAAGGAGCAGTGTGTGTTGAGTGTGTAATTGGGCTCCTTGCTCCCTGGTCCCTTCATAAGTGTGGTGTGTTCATTTCCAACACAAATTTTCCCAAATTTTCCTTTTTTACCTTTCATATCTTTATTCCCTGAGCCTGTTTCGCTGTTCCAGACCCCTTGTCTCCTTTTCTTCCCAAAGACATCCCCTCCAGTTTATTCTTTAGCCTGTCAAATTTCAGTTTATTTTAGATGGTTATAGTATTGATAACCACACATAGAACAGGTAATGATTTGCAGTGTATGTTTTTATTCTGTGGTCTGTGGATTCAAGGAAATAATCTGAAACAGCAGCTCTGTTTGCAAAAGGATTCTTAAAAGAGCTGGTTTATAACAAGTAACAGTTTTATTCCTCCAGTCCATTAAAAAAAAATTGTTCTGTGGTTAAATTTTCTTTTTTTCATCTTTGGCTGGGTATAATGAGGGACTTTTATATTATTTCCTACTTTGTCTTCAGTGTACTATATTTTTCAATTAAAAAAAAAACCAGGCTATTGTTAGTTCTCTCTCTCTTTAATGAATCATTGGATTGGAAAATAACTCATTATATAATCAGGCAGAGATATGTTCCTTTATTTGCATGTAGATAGTGAAGATGAATAATTTATCAAATGTTATTAGCGCGGGCTGCGTATTACTGAAATCTCAGCAGGATGTAATGGAATTTGTCTCGTGCTAGTATGAAGATAGCATGCCCTTGCCTAGTCATTATTGAACTTGTGGCATCTCTCAGCGAACTATTATGTTAGCACTCCACTCTTGCACACCTCTTCATTAACTGGACTTTTGATTGAAGAGTTGAACTTATCTTGAAAATCTGAAATCTGGCATGCCAAATGCTTGCTTGACTCTAGCTGTGTTTTTACAGCACAGCAAGAATTTTCAGAATGAATGAAGGACTTAATGTTTCTTATTAAAGTGATTAGTGCAAAAAGGCTGTGACTGATGGTTTTATTACTTCTGGTCATGAAAAGCTGTCTGTACAAGAGACGTTGAAGCAATGTATTTTTCTGAAACGAAGGGTGATGGAACATGTATATAATTGCCTTAGAATCTTATGCCTGTACTAATTATGTATTTGAAGTTATTTTAAATGATTGCTTTGAAAAAGTTGGCTTTGATTTGCTTATGGCATGATTGCACGGGGAGGTCAACAGATCTCACAAGCAACAGTGAAGCTGGACAGTCAAAAAAACAATCCCAGCACTCTGGAAATTGCCTAAAAGTTTTCAGCAAACTGAGAAGTGTTTCTTCATGAAAACAACTAAACTTTGGGTAAGAACAGTGTGAGTCCATGGCATTTGTGCCTGGGGCTACTCCCATTTTCCTTCCTCAGCTCTTCTAGCAAGGTTGTTCAAGGCAGAACGGGCTCTGAAAACCAGGGGCTTTGCTGCTGCTTCCAGGACAGCTCAGTGGATTTGAAGAACTGTCAGTTAAAGTGGAGATTTTGATGGCAAGCGACAAGGGAGCGTGTGTGACTATACGTGCCCGAAACTGTGGGACTGTTCTGTGTGGACAGGTGGACTAGCCCAGGGATTTAATGGGGACTTGTGGAAGTGATTGGAGGCTTGCTAAGTCCCCATAGACGGTTAGTTGACCTGAGGTTGTGCACTTGCACAGCAGAGACAGGAGTGGGCCCCACCACCCACACGCATCTGCCTGCTGGAGCCTGCATGCGTGTCCTGAGAAGGTGGCAGAGAACCTCAGAAAGCACAGGAGGAAGAAAAGGCCGGGGGAAGCGCACTTGGAAATGTCCCTGACTCTGAATAACCTCACTGGCTCATACGCAGTTCCATCAGCAGATAGAAATCTTAATGGTTTATAGGGTTTGAACGAATGTGTAACCAGTCTTTCCTTAATAAAAAGGTATGCAGATACAGGGTTGACCCGGAGGAAGTCAGGCTTGGTGGTGGGGGGTGGTGGAGAGCTAAGAAGTGACATCAGTAGCCCTTCCTTGTAGAAGAGATAGACTTAATAGATTTAGTCCAAGTAAGCTAAAACAACAAAAACAAACAAACAAAAAACCCAATCCCTGGTGGGGGGAACCCGAATGGAGAATGTCAGTATATAATCTAAAATGTTCTGTATTCAACAAAGTATTATGATTCATGCAAAGAAACTAAGTATAACCATATTCAGGGGGGAAAAAAAGTACACATTATCTTTGACCAAAAATGTTGGATTTGACAAAGAGTCCCAACTACTAAGCGAAACCGTGTTAAAAGCCTTTAAGGAGGAGTGTCTGGGTGACTCAGTTGCTGGGCATCCGACTTCGGCTCAGGTCACGATCTCACAGTTTATGGGTTTGAGCCCCATGTTGGGCTCTGTGCTGACAGCTCAGAGCCTGGATCCTATTTTGGATTCTGTGTCTCCCCCTTTCTCTTTCTGCTCCACCCCCATTCACACTGTCTCTGTTGCTCTCAAAAATAAATAAAAATGTAAAAAAAAAAAAAAAAAAAAAAAAAACCTTTAAGGAAAGGATGATGACATTGACTTGAATGTAGAATCACAAACAGAAATGATAAAAAAGAACCAATGAGAAATCTGTAGTTAAAAAGTACAATAACTGAAATGAAATGTTCATTCAAGAGGCTCATTTGCAGGTTAGAGATGGCAAAAGAAGAACAATTAGTAAATTTGAGGATAGATCAATAGAAATGATCCACTCTGAATAACGAGAAAAATCACCAGGAACTCGAAGACCTGTGAGACAACATCTGGCACACCAACAAGTATGTCATGGAGCCACAGAAGAAGATACAGAAAAAATGCTCCCAATTTTTTTTTTAAAGTATTACATGAAAACTTCCCAAACTTGATAAAAAAATTACTTTATAGAGCCAAAAAGATACGTGAACCGCATGTAGGAAAATCACAGTGATCCACACTTACATACACCATAGTCAAACTGTTGCAAAAGAGAGAAAAATCTTGAAAGTGTAAGGCAGAAGTGACACATTATATACAGAAGAACAACATTAAGATTGACAGCTGACTTCTCAGAAGCAACAGAGGTCAAAGGTGTGGAGTGCTATGCAGTTGACCCCCGAATGACATGGTTTTGAACTGTGTGGTCCACTTTGACGTGGAGTTTTTACAATACAGTACTGTAAATGTATCTTCCTCATGCTTTTCTTAACATTTTCTGAAGCTTGCTTTATTGTAAGAAGTATGTAATACATATAGCATGTAAAACACTTGTTGTGATCAACTGTGTATGTTATCAGCAAAGATTCCAGTGAACAGTGTAAGCTATTAATAGTTAAGTTTTGGGGGGGGGGGAGCCAAAAGTTATACATGGATTTTCAACTGTGTGGGGCTTGATTCTGCTCAAGTTTGCATTGTTCAAGGATTAGCTGTATTCACTGCTCAACGAAAAAGCTGTCAACTGATAATTCTGTATCCAGCAAAGGTATCTTTCACAAATTAAGCAAAATAAAGACTTGCCCAAGTAAGCAAAGAAACTGTTGCTAGTGGGTTTCCTTTACAAGAAATAATAAAGAAAGTTCTTCAGGCAGAAAGGAAGTAGTATCAAATGGTACGTTGAATTCTTAGGAGGAAACGAGTGCTAGAAATGGTTAAATATGGTGGGTAAATATAAAGTCCTTTGTAAGTCTATATTTTTCCTCCTTTTAAAACTGTATAGTTGTATGAAACTAATTACAGCACTGTTTTGGGATTTATGCAGCTGTGTGTTAATATGCGTGACAGCAATGGGACAGAGAAGGAAGATGGAAAAGAAATAGCACTTGGACAATTGAATCCATATGAAAAAATGAACAGAGACCCTTACTACACACAAAAAGTAAAAAAGTGGATCCTAGACTTAAAGATAAGAGCTAGAATAGTACGACTTTGAGAGGAAAACATAAGAGAACTCTATGTGCTAGGGCTAGGCAAAGAGTTCTTCCATAGAATGGTAAGAATATGAGCTATAAAAGAAAAAAATTGATAAAGTGCACTTCGTTAAATTGAAGAACATTTACTTTTTTTTTTAATGTTTATTTTTGAGAGAGACAGAGACAGAATGTGAGCAGGGGAGGGGAAGAAAGAGGGAGACACAGAATCTGTAGCAGGCTCCAGGCTCTGAGCTGTCAGCACAGAGCCTGATGTGGGGCTCAAACCCATGAACCGTGAGATCATGACTTGAGCCGAAGTTGGATGCCTAACCGACTGAGCCACTCAGGCGTCTTGAAAAACATTTACTTTTTAAAACATAATATCACAAAAGTGAAGCTATAAGCTACAGACTGAGTAAAATATTTAAAAATCATGTCTGAAGAGGGTTTGTAAGCAGACTAAATAAATCTTATAACACAATAATAAGGTAGTTACTCCAATTAAAATATCGGCGGACTTCTAGAGTAGACATTTATATCAGCAAACGTTCTCCAAAGAAACAGCCAGTAGTAGTAGTGTGTGTGTGTGTGTGTGTGTGTGTGTGTGTGTGCGCGCACGCACGCACGTGAGTATGTGTTCAAAAGAAATGTATTAAAAAGAATCGGCTCATACCATTATGGAGACATGATGGAGATTGAGAATTCCAAAGATATGTAGTTGGCAAGATAAAGACCCACGAGCATTTGTGTGGTTCCAGTCCAAGTCCAGAGGTCTGAGACTCAGAGCTGGTGGTGTTAGTGTCAGTCTGCACTTGGGCAGAAACAAGACCCAAGAAAAGCCTGTGTTTTAACCAGAATCCCAAGGCTGGGAAAGGACAAGGACCCAGCTCAACAGTCAGTCAGGAACTGTTCCCTCTTAGCTTTCTTGTTCTATTCAGGCCTTTGATTGGTTGGATAAGGCCTACCAGTGTTAATCTGCTTTACTCAGTCTACTGATTCAAGTGTCAATCTTTCCCAGAAAGACCATTGTGGAAACCCAAAATAATGTTTGGCTAAATGGCATTCTGTGGCCCAGTCAAGTTGACACATAAAAATTATTACATTTACCAAACAAGACATACATTTGGCTAATAAACACATGAAAAGGTGCTCAACGTCATTAGTCATTATGGAAATACATGATTCATTTGAACCACAATAATAAATTACTTCCCCCTAGGATGGCTATTGTCAAAAAAGTTACAGTGTGAGGTCTTGGTGACAATGTGGGGAAACTCAAACCCTCATACGTTGCTGGTAGGATATAAAATGGTACCCCACTTTGGAAAACCGTTGTTTCATACAAAGGTAAGTATAAATTGACCACATGACCCAGCAATTCCATTCCTAGGAATCTATCCAAGAGCAGTAAAAACATATGTCCACATAAAGACTTGGACGTGAGTGTTCCTAGAAGCATTATTCTAATAGGTATTAATTGGAAACAGTTCAAACATCTACCAGCTGGTCAACAGATTAACAAAATGTGATATATTTTGGAATGGGAGCAAGGGTGGAGTACAACTAAGCTTGGGACAATTTGGGGGGTGATGGAAATGTTCTAAAACAGGGTTTTGTGAAGACGGTGCAGTTGTGTGTGTTTCTTTAAAAGTCATTGAGTTGTAGACTCGTCATGGGTGAATCTTATAGGATGTTAAAGTTATAAAAAGTTACAGAAAATACTCTGTGTAATAGGCAAAGGACAAAGTAAACATGGAGAACAGTAATTGGAGAATCTGAAGGGGATGGGAATTCTTTGTACTGTTCCATATTTTCTCAACTGCAATTCAGACTTTCCAAGTTATAAAAATTTTTGACTCTTAGAAATAGTCTGATTGTCTTTTGTTATATTAAAAAAATCAGTTTAAAAACTTGTGTTTGTTTTTAAAAAAACCAACCCTAAAGTGTCATTTTATCTCAGCTCTTTAATTCTTTATTTCTTGGATTTGCTGTTTGCTCTCAGCAGATAATCTGCTTTTGCATTTTTTTTAATCCCCCAGCGGTACAGTTGGCTGGCAGGCACAGTGCTCCGTGAGCCCTCCCTGCTTCATCCACGCGTGTGGTTGACGCTGGAGGGCGTGCCTACCTTGTGGAATGCCATCCTGAGGGTATTTTTGGTTCTGTCATCTGTGCAGTAGAAAAAGGTGCGGATATTGTAGGCAAAGCACTTTTGATGGCAGGGTATGCACACAGCTGTTTTTCTCTTTGGCATTATTTCTTAGGACAATGATCATATCTTCTGTTTTTTTTTTTTGTTTTTTTTTTGGTGTTTGTTTCATAGAGGAAGAAGGTAAATTAATACATTTATTGAGAGCAGTAAATGAAAGTGAAGTTCTGTAACCCGTGCTGATGTGTGTTTATATGCTTTGTTTGAAGGTCATTCTGTGAGACTACTGGGTCAGAAAAAGAATAACGGAAAGCGGTTGGGTGGAGCGCCATTGGATTTGCCAAAGATCAGGAAGAATCCACTGATAGAAATCATTTCCATTAATACTGGGTAAGTGTCTCTCAAACTTGCTCATAAAATATTCAGTATACTCCATCCACAAATTCAGGTTTTTTTCCTATCGGACATGTGACAGAGTAAAGCAATTGAACGTTTTCATGGGAAAGAAAAATCAAAAATCTCTAAACCACATGAATGTAGTTCCCGCTAAAAGATGTTCCCAGGGTATAAATTACACTTATATCAGGAAGACTTTAGGTTTTTGATTAATATTATTCTGACTTCTTTTTGGTAATAGACATGGATTTCGTTTTCTAGCCATGCACCCGGGTTAAAATATTTTCTAAAAGAGTGTTTTGGGGGTGCCGTGTGGCTCAGTTAAGCGTCCAACTTGGCTCAGGTCATGATCACGCAGTTTATGGGTTCCGGCCCCGCCTCAGGCTCTGTGCTGTCAGCACAGCTCATCGAGTTATATACTTGCAATGGGTGAATCTTACAGGATGTTAAAGTTATAAAAAGTCATAAAAAACATTATGTAATCGGCAAAGGACAGAGTAAACCTGGAAAAACAGTAATTGGAGAATCTGTGCTGACAACTCAGAGCCAGGAGCCTGCTTTGGATTCTGTGTTTCCTTCTCTTTCTGCTCCTTCCCACTTGTGCTTGCTCTCTCTCTCTCTCTGTCTCTCTCTCTCAAAAAATATATAAACATTAAAAAAATTGTTTTTTAAAAGAGTGTTTTGTTGTTGGAATGGTTAACATACCCAATCATCTTTGTTTTTTTTTCAATAGGGTTATAAGTAAATAATACCCAAGATACTAATCATGGTTTGATTATTAATTCTCTGAAATACATGTTTGAAAATGTTGCCCTTTTGAGCTTTAAACTGAAAATGAGCATGGTAACTGAATATTAAGCACTCTTAATTTCCACATCTTTGTCTGAAGTTCTTCTCCCTTACTGTAACTCTTGGTGAGCCCATTTGTACTTGGTTTTATTTGCATTTACTGAATTTGCAGTCAATGTTAGTGTAGTCTGAAAGTCTGATGAGGCTGATTCCCTCCTCCATTCATAAAACTTCCTCCCACAAAGGCAAGCTGTCCTGCTCCTCTTTGATTTCAGCTTTCTTCCTTCCTTTCTAGAATGGTTTTCCTTGTCCTTTGCTTCCTTCATGCCGTTTCCTGTGGAGAGCAGGCGAACTTGTCTCTTGCTTCTCCATCATTTTCTATGTCTCTCTTAGCAGTTGCCTTCTCTTCCTCCCGCACAGTTACAGCTAATGTTGTTGGTCATCTTTCCTCTAGTTTTACCACCTTCTGGTTAACCCTTCCCGCCGCTACCAAAGATCAGGGAAGGTTGAAGAAGTCATTTGGTTTCTCCTAAAAGGCCCCATGGGGTCAGTTTCATTTGACTTGGTGAGTTTGTCCTGGACCAGCATCTGGCCTTTGGGGTGGAAGATTCAGAAACCTGCACTCATCGAGCTCATAGAGTGATTAAATCAGAGTGGAACAGTGAGAAATGTAGTTATCGCATTGACTAGAGTATCTAATCTATTCTCTCTTTTGAGCCTGAGCCAAATTATAAACATAAGGCTGTTTGCTACTCCCTCTGTCTCAATTATTCTCCTTCCTTCAGATATTGCAGGTTTTTCTTTTTATTCCCGATTTCCTGCATAAAACTCCCATATCCCTACATTTCCTGTCCTCCATATTTGCCTTATTTTCTTCTACAACACTTCTCACTATTGAAACATATAGGAGTTCGTTTATATTTTAATTGTCTCCCCTCATCGGTGTGTAATGAGCTCCAAGATAGTGGGGAATTTTGACTCTTATCTACCACTGTAGCCTTAGTATACAGAAAACTGTACACAGCAGGGATTTAATAAATATTTACTTGCTGAATGAATGAATCATTGATTTTTATAATTTGAAAGTTTAATGGGTTTATGCTAAATTCTCTTCACAGTACAGATGGCCTTGCCAGTTGGACAGTAATACTTGGAGTTTGCTAAGCATGCTTTCTCCCGAACAATGCCTTTTAGAAGGGCAAAGTCAAGTGTTCCTGAGAATCTCTCTCTTTTTTTGGTAGAGAATTGATCAACACCTCTTTGCCAAGACAAATTTCTTTAAGTGTGTTGATGGTTTAGGGTCTTTGAAATGCTCTCATATTTAGATCCATTTGGTCTCTTCGGGGTGACTTTGCAGCTCTAGACGACCTACTGAGTGTTGCTTCTAGCTGTTTGTTTTTGAAGATGCTTTGTTTTTCTAGTTTCTCTGTACTTTTTCATTTTGTCACTCCCTGCTTCACCCTCCCGTGTTCAGTGACACTGGACTACTCGACACGCAAACTCAGGGTTCTCCTCTGTCTTGGCTGCAGGCCCCTGTGCATGCCATCAGGTGTGCCTGGCACGTCTTATCTTTCCCCTGCTCATCTGGTTGGCAATCCTTCCCTATGCAGTTCCGTGCTTTTTTTGGGGGCAGGGGTGGCTTCTTCTTCCTCTTTCCATGACTGAGCTGAATACATCCCTCTTTCCAGGGTGCGTTTACCACGTTCCCTTGTCTCATGGTTATGGTACCTTCACACCGGATAGTTTATATTTCCCAGTAAATTGTAAGCTTCCTGGGCTCTGAAAGCATTTCAGTTATCGTTATATTATTATCTCTGAGTTCGGTGTCTAGTACAAAGTGAGTACTCAATAAATATTTGTGAATACATGTTTTAAGGCCATCACTAGTTTTCACTGCTGTAAGAAATTTTAAGAAGTTTGCTTTATTTTATTTTATTTTATTTTATTTTATTTTATTTTATTTTATTTTATTTTATTATATTATTATTTTTAATGTTTTTACTGATTTTTGAGAGAGAGCGAGCGTGTGAGAGAGGGAGGCACGGAATCTGAAACAGGCTCCAGGCTCTGAATTGTCAGCATAGAGCCCGACATGGGACTTGGAGCCACGAACTGTGAGATCATGACCTGAGCCGAAGTCGGATGCTTAACTGACTAAGCCCCCCGGGTGCCCCTAGGTAGCCATTTTAAGTGGCATTATGTTAAAATTTTTCACGTATTTGGAGTTTCCCTTTTCTTGGATTTATTATTTCTTAAAATGAGGCTACCTTGTAAACTTTTTAATCCAGCTCCCTGGATATTGGCTGTCACTGTGTCACTTCCTATCCCCGATTGCAGTATAGAACTCACCCTTAGTAAGTAAATTAGCACATACGCCCCGCATGTTAGGAGAAGTCAGTCAATCTATCTCCAGTTGAGAGAAGGATTTCTAACCTTCCTTGACTACTAGTCACTTTCCCAAATCAGGTGTGGCCTTATCATCTGCTCTCCGGTGAGAGCATCCCGTGAGCATTTGGCACAGTATCACTCTTAACATCTTAGCTTGGATTTTATTTCTGACCTCTGGTGGAGCTCATTGCTTGTTGTTTTGTTTTGTTTTGATTTTTTTTTTTTAGCTTACATTTAAATGTTTTAAAAGCATTCTTCTCATAATTATTTCTTACAAGAGAAAATGATCCTTCTCATCAAAATCTTGACAGAGTTTTTTATTGCTTTCAAATTAAATAAGGACATATTAAATTTTATATCAGTTTTTCATTTGGGAAAAAGCTCACACTTGCAACACAAATGTTAGTAAATTGTTGAGGTTACTAATTAGAGTCTACAGAATTGTTCTGATTTCTTACATTTCTATAGAAGTATAAGGAGTACATTAATTGCTTAGCCAATGAAGAAGTTAACATTTTCAGGTCTTGCCAGATTCTGGGTGATCTGAGAGAAGATTATTTATTTGAGAATGCCTTTTATTTATTTCTTTTTTTTTTTTAATTTTTTAAAGTTTATTTATTTTGAGAGAGAGAGTGAGACAGTGTGAATGGGGCCGGGGGCAGAGAGAGAGAGAATCCCAAGTAGGCTCCGTGCCATCAGCACAGAGTCCGATGTGAGGCTCGAACTCACCAACTCCGAGATCATGACCTGAGCTGAAATCAAGAGTCGGATGCTCAACTGACTAAGCCACCCAGGCGCCCCGAGAATGCCTTTTATTTCTTCAATAATGTTTTATCTTCTCTCCTAAACCCTCTCTCCAGTGTTTGCTTACTCCTTTATCGTTATATTTGTTATGTTGAGCATATAAATGTTGGTCCACATGATTCATCGTGCGGTTTCCGGTGCTCTTCTAGTTTTCTGAGCTGAGCTGTTTCAGCTTCACTGCCGCCTGTCTTAAAAGCTCTTATTTCCAGACGGTCTCTTGGGTGGTAGAGACTCCCCGCAGGGGAAACGTGAATGGCACATGTCTGTCAAATATGGTGATGAGATAGCTATGTGGATGTGATTCCGAAAAACGGGTGAGAATGAAGTTAACGATGATTGCTAATGCATATTGAGTGCTTCATGTATGCCAAGCACAGTGCTATGAAATGTATATTCTTTCCTATATTTAATCCTCAAAACAGCCTTATGAGATTTTTTTTTTTTAATAGATGAACAAACTAAAGTGCAGAGAAGTTAAGGAACTTCAGTTGTCATGTAGCTGGTGGTTAAGACCAAGACTTACCTATTAAATCCATCAGATACTTTTGTGGGTTAAGAGAAGCAAGGAATCCTATCCAGTGTAGTTGGCAGAGAGGGATCGTTTGGGAGCAGAACAATCTTTGCATTGTAGAGACTTTTGAAATGGGCCCTGAAAGACAGACAGGTAGAGTGTGAAATTACATATGGAGGTGTATTCAGTTTCAAATTACCATGAACTGGCTGGCTTAAAACTACACACATGTATTATTTTATAGTTCTGGAAGTCAGAAGTCTAACACAGATCTTTTTTATGCTAAAATCAAGGTGTTGGTTGGACTGTGTTCTGTAGGCTACTGGAGAGAATCCATTTACTTCCTTTTTTCGGCATCTAAAAACCACCCATTTTATTTGCCTGTGGTCCCCTTCTTCCCTCTTCAGAGCCTGCAACATTGCATTTCTTTCTGTCTTTTTTCCCTCGTCTCATTTCCTCCCACCCTGACTCTCGGTCCCACTTTTAAATGATTACACAGTAACCACCTGGATAATCCAGGCTATACTCTCTAATTTAATGTCGCCTGATTAGCAACCTTAACATCAGCTGCAACCTTAGTTCCCATTTGGCATGCAAAGTTCCAGGGACTAGGATAGATATGATGAGAAAATTGTAGGGAGAGAAAAGAATGAACAAAGCCATCTGAATGGACCATGTAAGTTGTTGGTGAAGAAGACAGTTTTCTCCAGGCAGTCTGGTGTTTCCAGTGTATGTAAGGAAACGTGGGATTAAATCATCATCTGTGTGAAAAATCGAGTTGCCCCAGGGTGAGAAATTACACTTAATTCAGTTGGTAAAGGAGAGTCACTGAAGTCTAGAGCAGCGGTGAGAAGTAATCATAGCTGGGCATCAGGAAGATGATTCTGGTACCAGCTGATAATGTGGGTTGGTATTGGAAGACGGGTCCAGGGAGACTTCTTCTGAGGCCGTTACAGCAGCCCAGCCAGCAAGGAATGAGGGCCTGAGTGGTAGTTTGAGGAAAAGCATGGATAGCAGAAACGTGTCATGGTTAAAAAGATGGGCTTTGGTTGGGGCTCCTGGCTGGCCTAGTCAGTTAAGTGTCCGACTCTTGATTTCGGCTCAGGTCACGATCTCACAGTTCGTGAGTTCAAGCCCCACATTGGGTTCTGCTCTGACAGTGCAGAACCTGCTTGGGTTTCTCTCTCCCTCTCTCTCTGCCCCTCCCTTGCTCTCTCTCTTTCTTTCTCTCTCTCTCAAATAAACAAAAAAAAAAAAACAAAAAAAAAAGAAGAAGAAGAAGATGGGCTTTGGCATACTCCACTGGAGTTGTTTGTAGATGTCGATTTGGGCTTTGCCAACCATGGTTGGAGATGGCAATACAAAGCCCCAAAAGACGCCTTAGTTGGAGAGGCGTGAGTGAGGTCACTGAAGGTGAGTGGTCGCTGCGTGTGTACAGGAAATGGGAGGAGTCCTCTATGAACTAGAAGTAGGCAGAGACGAAGGTTTATGAACATGGTGTGTCGTACTATCAATTGCTTCAGGCCCCTTCCAGAGAAAAAATGTTGGGACAGGGAGCTGTTTCAGGGGAGTAGGAAAATTAGAAACCAGATTCAGAATTAGTTTTGATCCAAGAAGATTACTCTTTTGAGGAGTTTAACTATGAAGGAGAATAGAAAGATTCTTCTGTCTGAGCCTGTTTAGAGGCAGAGGGGTAAGGAGGAGAAGTAAATTGGCGGGAGAAGCTGGTTCAGCAGGATCGTGTGTACGGATGGGAAGGTAAGCCTTGGCAAGGGGGTAGGACACTTCTGTGCCTCCTTGGATATAGCAGTGAAGGATGTGAGTAAGTCAGAGTGTAGAACTTAGTTCTTTTTCTTAAAGGTCTTGACTCGTTTATGTATTTGTTTATTCATTCATTTTTGAGGGAGAGACAGAGAACGAGTGGGGGAGGAGCACAGAGAGCAAGGAAGACAGAGAATCTCAGGCAGGCTCCACACTGTCAGCTCAGTGCCTGATGTGGGCCTTGAACGCAGAAACCATGGCAATCATGACCTGAGAAGAAATCCAGAGTCTGACGCTTAACCCACTGAGCCACCCAGACGTCCCGGATCTTGGCCAGTTTCACGTACGGACAGTGTTTCAGTTCTTTCATGCTAGCAAGTGAACTAGACAGCAGTGTGTCAGTGTTCTGTCCCAGTACTTTTTAGTTACTGCACCACAATCCTGTGATGGCCCTGACTTGGGATACAGCCAGTTCTCGATTGCAATTCCAGCCCCATCCCCAGGACTTGTCAGTGCCCTTCGTCCCTCCCTTCCTCTCCTTGGTGTTGGTGTCAGTTGTTCGCCTACACTGTGTATTTTCTACAAACCACAAGTTACATCTCATGATAGATTCTAATGAAATCTCCAGCCAGAAATAAGCCAGTATCTTAGGTAAAGATAAAAATTTGAAGATTCATGCCAGAGTGTTTGATTTTTCTCATTAAATGGTGGAATGGAGTCATAGTTCTGAAATAACAATATATGGAGATTCATGTAGTTCTATGTGGGCATATGAGGATATTTATGTAGATTTAACAAAAGGATCACTCCCGCGCTGTAGTCCCTATCATACGGAGTCTACGTGTGTATAAACAAAGAAGTGAGCTGAGGTTGGAAGGCTCCTTTTTTGTTAGAGGACCTCATTTGTGTGATTGCCTTATTTTTTCCCTAGTACTGAGCATGGAGATGGAACCTAGGTAGTGTAAAGACGAAAGGTAAAAATTGGGAATTGGGCCATAAAGAAAATCTGTGCCTCATTTTTGCCTTCCCTGTCACCTGCTTTAAAGTCATCAGTTTTGACAATTTCTTGGCAACCGAGTTCTTCCAAAGCCAAGAGTTGGACGCTGGGTAGCAGTTGTGATAGAAGTTGTATCATCGTTTAGGTACTACTATCAGATTATCCCTAGTTTGAAGGGATAATCCTCCCCTGGGCTAAACACATCTGAGAAAATACTGTCTGACCCTGTAATATTTTACTGATACTTTCTCTTTTAAGATTTATCTCATTTTTCTTATTACTTGCCATCTGTCAGACATAAAATGATGGTATATGCAAACCTTTAAGGGGGGATCTAATTTTCTTTGAGATTATGTACTTGAATTTATTATCATTTTTTAAAGTATCTGTTACTTTTTCCCACCTATAACATCATATCTTTGTGAAAAAAGCTAACTTGGATGTTTTCACTTTCTTTCTCTAATGTCCAGAATTTATCATGTCTATTCCAGTGTTGGATTCATAGGTGTGCTCAATGTTTGAATGAATGAATGAATGAATGAATGAAACAATGATAATTTATTGTATATAAGTGAAATTATTTTTAGAGAAATATAATCACAGTAACAGTTCTTTTTCTGGTTCTAATGATTAAAACATGAAATAGTATTAACTGGACATAATCATAGTACGTCTGAAAATAGAACTATGCTGAGCTTACCACATTACCAGGTATTGTGTTAGGTGCTATGATACATACAAAGGTAAACATTTCCCAAGTCAACAGGTAACTAACATTGAATGGACTAATCCAAAACATGCAGCTCTAAACACGGTATTAATTGCAGCTCCTCTCTGGGGAAGATTTGGATCTCTTTCTATTCTATATTCTGGGGAATGCTTTTAGATCTCAGCATGACTGTCTTTCTAGGGGCTAAGGGAACACAGCAAGGACTCCTTAGACCTCTGAATTTGAGCTGTGGGTTACTCAGACGTTTTCTTACTGCCTTTCTGTGAGATGCTGTGGCAGCAACACACTTAAAAAGTTTCCATGGCCTTGGACATCAAATAAGACTACTGCCATCATGAGTACTTGGTGGAAAACAGAAGCAGCAAGTATTATCTTTTTATGTTACCCTTAAGTTACAGCTTTCAGAAAATTACATTGCGTAAAAAAAAACCAAAAAACCAAAAAAACATTTTTAGAGGTATTTAATTAGAAGTGCTCTAAAAAGTTTTTAATTAAGGTTCCAAGGAGATCCTGTTAGCAGTTTGAATATCTGTGGTTTCACACTCATACTAGGGTGAATCTTTTTAATATTGTGGGAGAATAAAATTTGGGAAATCTTATCATCTCTTCGAAATGACTGCATATTTTAATGATTTGTTGAGTTCTTATATCTCAGCATCATGTGAAGAATAAGCTGTTATTTTTGTAGTTTATGCTAGACTGTTGTTCAAATGTCCTGATTATATAAATCATGGCCGCCTTCTGATGGTGCTGTCTTGAGAAAGCTCCTTCAGCTTCGGTGCCCTCCTCAGAGACAGCTGTTAGAAGGTCCTAACACCTCTCTCTTCAAAGAGGCAGAATCCCAAGATAAAACACTGTCCAGAAAGGATTTGGCAGACTATATATAGTCATTCTCTAACATAAAAATTGTGGGTCAGTATTGGCTTTTTATATATCCGCACTGATGCTGCGAATCAGCCTAAGCCAATTTTGTTCTGTACAACTAACTCTTAGGGGTTTTTTGATCGACAGCAGTCGCTACCAATAGGGATTAGTTGTTCCTTATAACCCAGCTGTCAGATTATAATGAAAGCAAGTCCCAGTCCAAAACCTGTAATAAGAACTTATTAAGCAAGCTGGCACAGTCCAGCTGTTCTTGTAAGCTTTGTGAAGTCCTATCTCTCGCCCCTTTTGGGTGATTAAATCACACCTTGCGTGAAAGGTTCGCTGGAGCCCGATGAGACAGCATGGCCAGCTTCCATCCACCAGAATCTGCTACCAGTGTCCGAGCACCGGCTGAGTAGGGGCCAGGCCAGAACAGTCTCCTTAATGTTCGAAGCCAGGGCTACAAAGTGTGATTCATGGACCAGTGCTGGGTCACCAACTACTGATTGCTGGTCTGCAACAAGAGTAGAAATTGAGAGCAATCATTTTAGAAGCTTTTAAAGCCGTTTAACATTGCTGCAATGTCTTGGAATTCATTTTCATTGTATTTCATAAAACTAGCAGTTTATAAGAGGTTGGCAATCAAAATCCTCGTCTGTCACTGTAGTTTGAGAAACACTGGTCTCAGCCATTATGTTGCAGGATCCTTCACCCTGTTGTGGAGAATATTTAGCCAGTCCACTTATCTTGAGTGCCACTGATGTCGCTAATTAGATGCTGTTTCTGCTGTCTTTTATGCTAGTAGCTAACCACTTGTGCTTACTATAGTAGTTAAGCACTACTTTTACAAATGCAGATTTATTTCTGTCATTTATTATGCTAAGTTGCAAAGCCTCTTCTGTCCTCGGAAGATAAAGAGCTAAAACATTCCCGTAATCTCTGGAAGGTAGTCTTTCTGATTAAATAACTAGAAAAGAGAGACTTTTCTTAGAGTTGTAGCTTAAAATGACTCACACATTTTATATAATGCTCTCTATGTTAAATTCTTTCAAAAGTAAACTATTGTAGTCCTAACGTATGGTTTCCACGAAACTTGAAGCTAGAGATTGTAGCATGTCCCCACGATGAACAGAGAGCTGTTATTTTTCTCTTCTTCTGTAAACTTAGGGAGGCCAGGAACCTATGTCTTGATCAGGAACCTGGAATGTGACTCCGACTTATTCTGGAGAAGGCACTGGGGTCTGTGGCACGTTGGAGAGAGCGCTGCACTTGGGTCTGGAGGCATAGACAGTTATTTTCTGGCTTTGTGACTCAGGTACATTAGAGACCTCTTAGAATTGATTTCTTTTCTCATGTGGACACGTGCTGCCTACTACATGTGTCACCTGACTTAGTATGGGTACTTTAATAAGTGTTTTCCCTAGAATTTTGATGTTGTTTTATCCTCCACTCTACCAACATTCTGCATGACTCCTTCTCCTCTTCTTTCCTCTTCTTCCTTTGTACTATTTATGCAAGATAGTTTCTGGTACTAGGATTTAAAGTTCAGAGCTTGTTCAATTCATCATCAGCTCATCAATCTCCTACTTCACTCGTTCAGTGTTAAGTAAATGACAAACTTTAAAAAAAAGTTAGGGCGCCTGGGTGGCTCAGTCCGGTAAACATCTGACTCTTGGTCATCTGACTCAGGTCTTGATCTCAGGGTCGTGAGTTCAAACCCCATGTTAAAAAAAAAATTAATCTTCTTTTCCCCTGTAGCTTGTGTCTTGCATAAATTCACTTCATAAATATTTTAGTATTTTAGTGACAGCAGTGTTACTTAAATGCAGAAATTTTTTTTCTGGCTGGAGTATAATTCTAATTACTTCTCTCTTGCAATAGATGATTGTTTTGTAGAAAAAGAGAAAATGATAATTTGGACTATGAATGAAGTAAAACTCAAACAATTAAATGTGTGAAATTGAAGTATTTATGGCAATTTTGAACTTGTTACATTTTTACTTTTGTCCAAAAACTAGCTGTCCTGAAATTTGCAGCTTTTTTGATATTTTCAATGAAATCACCAAATACTTTATTTCCACTTAAATACATAGAAATGAAATTTTAAAGTGATCTTATTTTTAGTGGATTATAAAACTGTATTTGGGAAAGATCATTCATAAGAACAGTGGATGGCACTGTTGGTTCATACCCGCGAAGTAATTATCACTAAGGAGAACTTTTAAATGCTGGTTAATAAATGCCTTTAAACAAGTGGCCCAGTTAAAAATTTTAGGCAGTATTAGAATGGGGATTTCACCTCCAATTTTGTAAATTCTTCTTTATGTAGTCATTATTTTGTATAAACTTTGAAATGCATATATAACTTTTTTAGTAATGATATATAAAGAAATGGTTGGTTTTAAAAAATCCTTTCAAATTCTAGCATGTACCATTCCCCTAACTAAAAAGTGTATTTTGCTTACCGCTTTTCTGATTCAACAAAGCTATTTAACTTGAGGAAAGGAGAATAAAAAACTGAAAATTTAAAGAAACTCAAATTTAGGCCCAGCATTAAGGGAACCTTAGATTGCAGTTGATTGAGTAGAGTGGTCCACGCTTTGTTCAGGTTAGTTCGTAGAGTCTGTGGTGAGAGGATGTACATTAATTTTAAATAGTTATAGATGCTTTCACAGTTTTATAAAGTTTCTTTTTTTTTTTTTTTAAATTTCATGTGTGGAAGTATCTTATGCTTGTTCATTAAGAAAACCAAAGAAGGGGCGCCTGGGTGGCGCAGTCGGTTAAGCGTCCGACTTCAGCCAGGTCACGATCTCGCAGTCCGTGAGTTCGAGCCCCGCGTCGGGCTCTGGGCTGACGGCTCAGAGCCTGGAGCCTGTTTCCGATTCTGTGTCTCCCTCTCTCTCTGCCCCTCCCCCGTTCATGCTCTGTCTCTCTCTGTCCCAAAAATAAATAAACGTTGGAAAAAAAAAAAAAAAACCAAAGAAAACCAAATGTCCAAATAAATTGGACATTTATTTACTCAAGATATGTGGTTGAACACCTGTTAAGTGCTGAGGATAGATAGATGTGTTCATTTGGTATTGGCGTCTGCCCTTGAGAATCCCACAGGAGAGCGAAACAAGCACAGAACAATAATAACATTGTGAGTAGGACAGAAGGGGTGTAGACAAAGTTAATTGAGGACCACCAATGGATTGTTTGGATGGATTAGGTAGGGCTTCCAAAGAAAGTGGGTATTTAGTCTGAATGTCGAAATTTATCTCCTAGGTGGGTTCATAAGGCCATCTAAGCAGGTGGGGAATCACCCAGACAGTGGTTTTGAGTTGTCTCACATAGGGAATGCACACAGGCTGTGCCCTGCACAGGGAATGATGAATTGGGAAGTGGTGGTGTTTCGGATGAGGGCCTAGGAGAAGAGGGGTGAAAGAGGTGGCTCGAGATTGCTTAGGTTCAGACCTTGGCCTCATCATTTCATCATTTGCTGTGTGACTGTGGGCCCTAGAGTTTTCAAGAGAACCGGCTGCCAGCTGGAGGTTCGGAAGAGTCTAGTTGTGCACTTGTCAGGTGCCTCTTAAGGTGCATTAAGTTCATCCATTGGAATGAGATTTGAATTCCTTGTTTTGATGGTTACCATTTGGGACTGTTAAATCATACAGATTTAGAGTTAGAGGACTACTGGATTGCCTGTCTTTTCTTCTCCCCTTCCTTCCCCTTCCCCTTCCTTCCCCTTCCCCTTCCCCTTCCTTCCCCTTCCCCTTCCCCTTCCCCTTCCCCTTCCCCTTCCCCTTCCCCTTCCCCTTCCCCTTCCCTCCCCTCCCTTCACCAGTAGTTAAGTAGGGTGCATGAAAGTGAGTGGCCCTGGGAAGGGCATTTTGGGAGTGGATGATTGGCTGTGTCCAAAGAGCTACCATCTGTCAGTTTTCCTGTTGCTTCAGGAAAACTCATTTTCCAACCCTTATCGGGAAGGGGAAAAGCCTCCAAAACTTGTCAAGTGCAACTTTAATTAAGGATAATTGGATACACACATGATTGGGGATAAAGTCTTTTCAGTTTTTTTCAACACGAAAATAGTACATATCATATTTATTTCAGAAATGACTTGAAAAAATTCTTTTTGCTACATCTCAGCATGGTAGCCCTGGTTGTCTTATTTTTTCTAACCCTGACAAAGCAGAATGTTTTGTTTAGCTTTTTAAAAAGGCAATAGTGCATGTAGTTACGACCTCATTTACTTTATCTGATGAAGCAGTCTCTGAGGAATGTCTCTTTTTCTGTAAATTGACGAAGAAACCTGGATTTAAGGCAAGGTCATTTTTTAAAGTCCTGCTTTCTGTTTCCAAACAACGTATGTGGCTTTGTGAATTGTAATGTATATTTTATGGTTCTTTTTAGGTTCTCCTTGAAATGGCTATTAATAGTGAGAGGTAATGTGGGTTTAGGAAGATCTTTTTACCTTGTAAAGGACATTTTATGTGTTGTTCCATTACTGTTCTTGAGGAAAACGTAAACTGCCTGAAATGGGATTTTTAGTCTGTTCTCTTCCTCCCCCAACTCCTTTCCCCATTTTTGATGTTCTCTGCCTGCCCATGTGCCTGTACAAATTTATGGCAGTGGTACGTAACGATGGACTTTTTTTTTTTTTTTAACGTTTTATTTATTTTTGAGACAGAGACAGAGCATGAACGGGGGAGGGGCAGAGAGAGAGGGAGACACAGAATCGGAAGCAGGCTCCAGGCTCTGAGCCATCAGCCCAGAGCCTGACGCGGGGCTCGAACTCGCGGACCGCGAGATCGTGACCCGAGCTGAAGTCGAACGCCCAACCGACTGAGGCACCCAGGCGCCCCAACGATGGACTTTTTTATTTAGGACCTGTAGCACCTTGTGGCTGGAAGATAAAAAGATTGGTGGTCTGCTTTATTTATTGGTTTGTTCATATCTTCATTGTACTCATTCACTCATTTATGCAACAAATATTTTCAGGATATCCGTATGTATCAGATACTCTTAGTGCAGTGACAGAAACGAGGCTCGCTTATTTCATCCCTGCCCCTGAGAGTCCCAGTCAGGTTTAGTTAACTGGTAAATAATTCTGTTTTGGTTTTCATGGAGTATAATAACGGTCAGTTCTTTTTTATTACATGTGTGGCTTAGGGTTGTGTACCTAGAAATGACCACAAATACAGAGATTGTATAAAATAGGACTTGTATAATATATGGTGACTGAAAATGGTCTTGTCCAATTTCATGTTCAGCATGTGGGATGTGAGAGCTGGTGGGACCCTCTTTGGTAATTGATTACCTTTGAGAATTCAATCACCGTGGTCACCTGCTGTCCTCACTCTGGAGTTTGGGCAACGCATGACCCTTCGAATGTTGATGTTCTGATTACTCTGTTAAACTCAACGCTCTGATTTTACTTCCAAAGAGTGAAACTGTTAAGACCCCTTTCTGTTTTACCTTAATCTCTTTCTCATTCTTGTTTCTACTCTTAGGTTTATTTGTTTATTTTCCTAACTTAATTTCCAATTATATGCAACGTAAGAAGCAAAGCAATAAAAATAAAGATGCTGTGTCAATAGCAGCACTGATGTTGACGTGTTGAACTGATAAATGGAAACAAGACGTCTGTCTGTTTCAGATTCCTTGGACGGAGGGCTCTCGCTGCTGCTGCTGCGAGGTTCAGTCGTGTGCAGTGACGCCTAGTAGAGGGTCCTCGGTGGCAGGATATGAGTCCCTTACCTTTAAATTCTAGTGGTAGGTTATCCTAGGTGAATGATGGAAGAGGGCATAACTTGGGTGTTTCCAGGTTTACTTTGTGTTTGATTTTTAAGTTGCCTTCTTCTTTCACGCCATAATTTAAAATTGCGCAGTGATCACGACAGGAGGTTTTCCAGATGATACTCCACAGTGCTTTGTAGAAGCAGCATCACTATGCTTCATTTCTTAGTTCCCGTCCTTAACCCAGTGTTGCTTTACTCATCTCTCAGTGGTTTCTGGACGACTTCAGTTGAGTGATGCTGCCATATCTGTGTTTCCTGACTTAACTTGCAGTCTCTTTATCCTCTTTAAATCGTTACTTAGTCCACTATTCTTCCATCTTTGTGTATCCTGTCTATCCACAAGGGGCCATACCACCACTGTGCTGTTTTCTTGTTTACATCTGCTATAGAATGATTAGTCGTGTGTGTGTGTGTGTGTGTGTGTGTGTGTGTGTGTGTGTGTGTGTATTTTTTAAATTTCTTTTCTTTTAATATTTATTGTTGAGAGAGAGAGAGAGAGAGAGAGAGAGAGAGAGAGAGAGAGAGGCAGTCACAGAGAGAGAGAGAGGGAGACACAGAATCCGAAGCAGGCTCCAGGCTCCAGGCTCTGAGCTGTCGGCACAGAGCCCGATGTGGGGCTCTAACCCACGAACCGTGAGATCATGACCCGAGCTGGAGTCTGACGCTTAACCGACTGAACCACCCAGGCACCCCAGTGTGTGTTTTTAGAGTGATCATTGGAAGAGTCTTTTTTCCTGAATTTAGATATACTGATAACAGCCAAAAAGTAACTTTAGTAAAGCTAGACAAGAGTATCTATTCCTTTCAGAATACAGTTCTTCATAAATTTACCCTCGTCTTTTTATTTTCTTTTCTGATGGTTTTAACTGCAATTACCGTTAGCATATGTAACATATTCTACAGCAGACCCTTGAACAAGGCAGGTTTGAACTGCACATGTCCACTTGTATGTGGATTTTTTTAAATTAAATACACATACAGCTCTGTAAATGTATTTTCTCTTCTTTATGATTTTCTTAATAATATTTTTTTTCTCTACCTTAAAGTTTTGGAAGAACACAATATATAATACACATAAGCTACAAAGTATGTGTTAAGCAACAGCTTATTTTACGGGTAAGGCTCCTGGTCAACAGTAGTTAAGATAAGGCTCCCAGTTAACAGTAGTTCAGTTTTGGGGGAGTCAGAAGTTTTATGTGGATTTTTGACTATGCAAGAGGTTGTTCAAGGGTCAACTCTATACTAAAAAGCATAGATTTTCAAATATATTTCATTTGGATGAGTTAACAGAAGTGGAATTATGTCGGAGTTAAGAACCATTTTATGGGTCTTGGAATATAAACTCAAATTCCTTTCTACAGGCATTTTTTTTTTTTTTTAAGTAGGCTCCACCTTGGGGCTTGAACTCATGACCCAGAGATCAAGAGTCTGCTGACCGAGCCAGCCAGGCGCCCCTCAAATTGCTTCCTATAACATTGCCATTTACAGTGCTGACAATGACGAAGATGCCTACTTTATTCCACTATAAAAATTGTCCCCATTTTATGGAAACTGAGGTTGAAGAGATTAAATAATGTAATACCGTCTTAGCATAAAAGTAGCTAAAAAGTGTAGCCTCATGTACTCAGTGTGAGAGGCCATTTCGCCTCGTGTGAGGAGCATGATTCTGGTACGGAACTGCTTGGGTCCGAACCCTGGCTCCACTGCTTATTGTGTAACCCTGCATACGTTTTTTTATGTAACAGTTTTCATCTCTCTGGGAATATTAATAATAATAACAATATCTGTTTCATAGGCTTGTCGTGAGGATTGAGTGTATCTGTGCATTGCTTAGGATAGCATCTGGCAAATCAGTAATTATAAGTGGTTGCTGTTATTATCATCCTCATTAATTAGATTACGTTCTCTTTATTTTTTTTTTTTTTAAACCCCATGTATGTTTATTCCTTCTTTCTAAAACAACGTAGGCATTTTGGGTAATCAGGTTAGTGGACCACTCAAACATTTGAGTGAGTGAGTGAGTGAACGAATGGATGAAATAATGCCTGGAACCCACATCTTTGACTTTTATGTAATTGTGACGTTTTA
Organism: Felis catus; assembly: GCF_018350175.1. Taxonomy (NCBI): domain Eukaryota; kingdom Metazoa; phylum Chordata; class Mammalia; order Carnivora; family Felidae; genus Felis; species Felis catus. Next base: position 8,598,515 of record NC_058372.1, on the reverse strand, counting down.
TTACAAACCTCCTCATTTTGGTGTAGTAGGTGAGAAAGAACTCTTTGAATTTATTTATTTATCTTAAAGTTTAAAAAATTTATTTAGAGAGAGGGGGAAGGGCAGAGAGAGAGAGAGAAAGAGAGAGAGGGAGAGAGAGAGAGAGAGAGAGAGAGAGATCGAAGTCCAAGCAGGCTCCATGCTGTCAGCGCAGAGCCTGACTGGGGATTCGTTCTCACAGACCGGGAGATCATGACCTGAACCGAGATCAAGAGTTGGACAGATTCAATTGACTGAGCCACCCAGGTGCCCCACAACTGGTTGATTTAAATAAATCTACTGCAAATAGGTGGATTTGTCCTTTGTAACATTTCTTTGACGAATGTCTAGATTACTAGAGTAACATGACACTTTGTGTCGTGGGCAGCAGGTTGGTTTAAGCTCTTCGTGAATGGGTTGTGCTGCCTGAGATCTCTCGCCAACTAATGAGAATGGTCTGAGGCCTTTCTTACAAAAGATGGGGGGGGGGAGAAACCCTTTTAATTAGAGATAGACTTTGCAAAACTATTTAATAAGTTCCTTTATTATTTGTAGCCCTGTGGCCAAATACCAACTGCCCACACACCTTCTTAATACAAATCTATTCTTGGATTAATTAAAAACCCTTTTGGCAGATTCATATATTCAGAGACTCTTGGAGCCGGAAAGGATTTTAGAGATTAAAATTTTTCTTTTCATAGATGATGAAACTGAGGCCCACTGGGCCTAACAGCCCAGAGTTCGGTGGCCCTGCATATCGCACTCGCTTGTAGGAGAACTGGTTTGTGACAGACAGAAGGAGGCTACTCTGACAGGTGATACATCTTCCCCTTCAGGATTTTAGAGCTTGGCGGAAGGATTAGAAACTTTTGTGGTCTGGAGACCTCATAACAGTGATACCGTATGTTAGCTTGTGTTGAAGTATATAGGGGTCAGAACAGCAGAAAATGGTATCACGTGGGCCATTCATGCTTTGGTGAAGGAACAGTGGAACACAGCGAACTTATGTTTGTATTCAGTGCCTTGAATTAAATGGGATAAAGAGTCTATTGTGACTTAAGGCTTTTCTTTTGATGTGTGAGAACCGTCACAAAACTCTAGACTTTGTATCTCCTTGTGTTCCTCTTCTGTTCACCCATAATTTGCCTTTCCTGCCTGTATTTCTGGTTCTACTCTTTACTTTCCTTTTTTCCCTAAAGGCTTGTGTGTTTGTGTCCCTAGCACCTAACAGTGACTGGTATATGGAAGCTTTCAACAAAAAAGTTTTTCAGACTCAGTTTCCAAATGCTAGGTATGTTTTCATTCAGAATTTTCTCTTGCTGTTTGTTTCCTCAGTATGTATTTCAGTCTTTCTCAGGCTGTGTTCTTTGAGAGAATGAAGTCTGAACTTAACACCTGAATGTTCGATGGCATTTACTGTATAAAATGAATTTGCTTCTTTCCTAGGCTTCTAGATTGGTAAATATCTGTTTATCATCCTTGGGAGATTAGAAAATAATCACCTAGATTATTTTTTGTGGTATTTAATTATCTTGGAACGCTGATTGAGAAAGCCTGATTTATTCGCTTTATCGGACTTCTTAATACCCTTCTTCAAGCTTACTTTCCTAGGCAGCGTTGTCACTGATTGACCTCATTTTGATGTCCGTTGTGTATTTTCCCCACATTTCCTTACGTCGCATAGACTTATTTTTTACTATAGGTTGTTGCTAAGTTTGCATTATGTTGCATAAGTTACAGTTGACTTGGCTTATTCTTTAAAGAGAAATGCAAGGAATAAGTGTATAAGAGAATTCTGACATTGCTGTATTGTTCTCATGTCAGGCGTACACTACTTGAACACCAACCTTGCCATTGCTTGTTGGGTTTGTATGTGAGACATGCTAGCACCATGGCCACACAAGTTCCAAGGGCAAAGGAAGGAGACTGGGACGAGTAGATCAGAGTATGGTTAACACTGACTCGGCCACCACCACTGACCCTGTTTTAGGCATGGCATCTAAGACTGGCAACCATCTGAGTTCTTACTTCCAGAGGAGTCCGTGTTACATGTGGTAGGGCACAGTTCTATGAAAATAAAAGAAGAAATAAAACCAAACCCGTTCACAGATGACATGATTATCTACATAGAAAATCCCATGGAATCTACAATGAAACTGGAACTTATGAGGGAGTTTGGCAAGAATGCAACCTCAAGCCCACAAAAAACAATTGTGTTTCTATGAACTAGCAATGTACTATTGGAAACTGAAATTAAAAAAAAAAAATTTTTACATCCGAGCTCCAAGAAAAATCACTACAAATTGTATTAGGATTTGTATGATGAAAAATACACAGTGGGAGAAATCAGAGAAGATCTAAAAAAATATAAACATGATGTTTATGAATTGGAAGACTCAACGTAGTGCAGGTTGTCAATTCTTCCCATATTCATCTCTAGATTTAATTTCAATATAAATTATGGTTGGATTTTTTTTTTTAGTTATGGCCAAGCTGATCCTAAATTTTATATGGAAAAACTAGTGAACTAGAGCTATCTAAAATAGTTTAGAGAAAGAATAAAATTGGAGAAATCACACCACCCTAGTTTATAACCCATTCTAAAGCAACAACAGTCAAGAGAATGTGAAGGGATAGGCCCAGAAGTCATTGGAAACAGAACAGCAAGTGCAGAAATAGACCTCCACAAAATGGCCAGTTGACTTTTGACAAAGGCACCAAGTCTGTCCAAGGGGAAAACATCAGATTTTGCTGGAGTGGTAGTTATCCATGTGGAAAAAGAAGAACTTTGACTTAAACCTCACATATATGGTAATTCACCTTGGAATCAGTGATCCAAAAGTAAAATTTTAAATTCCAAAAGTCGTAGGAGAAAACACAGGAGAGGATCTTTGGGATCTGGTGTTAGGCAAAGAGCTCTTTGACATGGTGTCTAAAGCATGGTCTGTACAAGGAAAAAGGATGGACGTCACTAAAATGAACATATTTTGCTCTGTGAATGATGCCATCAAGAGAACAAAGAGCAGGCTGAACACTGGGAGCAACTATTTACATACCCAACCATAGGGTAATATCCCGAATAACTCTCAAAACTCAGTATTCATATTCAGTATGAAAACCAAAAACCCAGTTAAAAAAACGGACAAGAGGCTTGAACAGACACTGAGCTAAAGATGATATTCCAGTGGCAAAGAAGCACATATAAAGTTTTTCAGCATCGTTACTCTGCCACTAGTCACATATTAGACTAGATAAGATTATGAAATACAGTCCCAGGTGTTGGCAGGGTTTTGGAGCATCTGGAACTCTTACATGGTGGGGTAAAATGATACAGCCACTTTGTAAAGAGTGTAACGTCAGCTTACCATCTGACCATTAATCCCACTTGCGGGTCTGAGAGAGGAGAAGACTTCATTTCATAGGAAAACGTGTACACGAGTGTTTCTAGCAGCTCCTCTCCAAATCATCCCAAACCAAAACCAGTTCATACGTCCTTCAGGGGGTGACTGGATAAATAAGCTGTTATATCCATTCAGTGGGTAGTGAGCAATAAGAACACGAATGAATGATTGCTACCCTAGCATCCTGGATGAATCTCCAAAGCGTGATGCCAAGTGAAGAAACTTAGTTCAAAAAGGTTATGTACTGTATAATTTATTTATATGACATTCGAGAAAAGAGAAAATGATAATGATGGAGAAGAGACCAATGATTCCAGTGCTTAGAGGTGGAGGGAGAATGAGAGAGGGGATGTAAAGGGAGAGCGGGAAGAAATGTGTTGGGGTAATGAGGTTCTTGTATCCTTATTACCATGGTGCTTGCATATATCTATTCTATATGTGCGCTATAATTCACAGAACTAAATCGTACACCCTGCAAGAAATTTATTGTAGAAATTACCATGTGACAGTTATTTTAAAAATTAATGGATCCTACAAAGAAAAAAAAATGTTAAATGTTTAGGTGGAGAACCAAGGGAGGGAGATTGAAGTTTTGGGGGAAAAAAAAAAAGTGTAAACTTGCATCTAAGTAGGAAGCGAAGTCGTCTGGACAAAGAGGGAGGTGGGTCTGGGACTGTATATTTGAGAAGAACATAGTTTTGGAGCAGCCTCTGAGTTTAAATGAAGCCTTACTGAATTTGTCCTCGGCAGTGAATGGAATATTGTCACCTCAAGGTAATAGGAGATGAATAATAGGACAGTGAAATGGCAGCTTTTTGTCATGATTTGATTTATTAAATAAAACTTTTTAATTGCCTGCTGTCATTTCCCATTAAAGAAGACTCTCTTTCATTCTGGCGGCTCCTGCCAGTCACCATTTGTGGGTCAGAAGACAACTTGCAGAAGTACTGTCTCGTTTGCTGCTGGAGGTGAGAATGGAACGGATGGAATTTGGTCAGGACAGAGATGTCAGTCACAGAGGAGACGGTTTGGCTTACGACCAAGCCGATGTCTATGTGTCTCGTTGCCTCTGTGCACACGTGCACACCAACCTTGCCACTTCTGCATAAAGGAAGAAGTTGTTACTGCTTTGGAACTGGTGCCTATAAAATGGCAAAAGTTGGGGCGCCAGGCTGGCTCGGTGGGAAGAGCATGGGACTCTGGATCTCAGGGTTGCGAGTTCGAGCCCCATGGTGGGGGTAGCGATTACATACATACATATATAAATACATACATACATAAATACCACTTTGTTTTATTTTTATTTTTTTTAAATGTTTGTTTATTTTTGAGAGCGACGGAGAAAGGATGCAAGTGGGTTAGGGGCAGAGCGAGAGGGAGACACAGAATCCAAAGGCGGCTCCAGGCTCCGAGCTGTCAGCACAGAGCCCGACGCGGGGCTTGAACTCACGAACCAAGAGATCATGATCTGAGCTGAAGTCAGATGCTAAACTGACTGAGCCCCCCAGGTGCCCCCATAAACACTATTTTAGAAAAAGCAGAAGTTTATAATCACTTGTTTAAATTTGAATATTTTTGTTTGAACAGATACTGTAAAATCAGGTTCTCATATTCACCATGTGATCATCTTAAACATATTTTGGAAGAATTGCAAATCTCCTTTTGCAGAGGCTATGAAAACACAAAATGGTGGAAACCCAGTCGCATGGATCCCTCACAGCCTCTAGGAGCATTCAGCCGTGCTGACACTGTGGGACTAGCATGTACCTACCAGACTGTCGCAGCTGCAGTTTTTTTTTTTTTTTTAAATCAGATGATCACAGAAGCTTTATTTGTAATAACCAGAAACCAGAGTCATCTCACTGTCCACCACCAGGCAAAAGGACAAATTGTGACCCAGGCATACAAAAGAGTACTACCCAGCAAAGTAAAGGAATTAGCTTTTGACACCTAAAAAGCCTGGATGAAACTCAGGATAACTGTGCAAAAGAACTCAGACAAAACCATTACACATGGCAATATACCATCTACATAAAATTAGAGAAAATGTAGACAAGTCTATATTTAAAGAAAGCAGGTCAGTGGTTACCTAAGGCAGGAGGGTCCTGGAGGCGGAAAGGGAGGGATCACACAGGTACAAAAAGAAACTTTGTCTTTATTGCAGTGTTATTTTCTTAAATATGTGAAACACTTCTCAAACTACTGTGACTGGTTTCTTTAATCCTTTTGATAACTGATAGAAATTTAAACATGTTTTAATGATACCACTCTTTTCTCCCTTTTTCCCCTAAAAAATTTTCTGTGTTCCCCTGCCACCTTAGTATCTTCCTGAAAATATAAAGGAAAGAAAAATCAGAAGGGAGAAAAAAAGGGAAGAAAGTGAGGAGAGAGTATAAGCTAGATCCCATTTTGCTAGGAAGAGGCTACCAGAGAATACCTTCATTTGGCTTCCTTGTTTTGGCCGTGTGTGTGTGTGTGTGTGTACATGCATGTGTGTTCATACATGTTCTATGGAAGTTTGTGTAGCCAAGCCTCTTGGCAGTTATTGGCACATGATAGGCACCTAGGGCTGATATCTGTGGTTTTCTTTTGTGAATCATCTAACTTCACACATTAACTGACTTCACAGATAACTTTCATAAACTAGTTTGTGCTCTGTAATGTTTGTCACATGGTATATAAGTAAGGGAATGGAAGGTACAATGTGGAAAATTACTGTTTCAGGCATTTCAGCCTGACTGGTTTATCAACAGGGAGTTACTAGTGTCATCCTTATAAATAGCTTATTACATAATAAACCTACATCTTTGAACACATTTTGGTCGGTGATTTTCTTTTCATCAGAGAAAAGAGAAGGACACAGGCACATACCTGTTTAAATGCTTTTGTATAGTTTGGAGCGTGTGGGTGGCTCAGTTGGTTAAATATCTGACTCTTGATTTTGGCTCAGGTCATGATGTCATGTTTGTGAGATCAAGCCCCACATTGGGCTCTACACTGGCCATGGAACCTGCTGAAGATTCTGTCTCTCCTTCTCCTGCATGTGCGTGTGCTCTCTTTCATAGATAGGTAGATAGATAGATAGATAGATAGATAGATAGATAGATAGATAGATAGATAGATAGATAATACATAAGATAACACATACATACATACATACATGGATGGATGAATAGTTTCATGGGGTTCACAGAATCCTTGAAGTCTCTGACTCTATATCCTTAGAGATTCAGGGACACATATGAAAAACTGACCTAGAAGGTGATATTTATGATGTCCTTCCTCTTCCACCTAGTCCCTATTTCCTCTGGCCAGAGTTTTAAGCCCGCAGATGATCCATACTTTTCACTTCTGAAGGTTTGGTTCATTGGGTAGGCTTGCCTGTGAAAGATCCTCGCGATTTCCTGTCAGTTTTCACCACCAGACACAGGAATACAAAAGGTGCAGTAGAGAGTCCCTTCCCCCCCAGGCCTCCACTTGTCCTGTCCCTGTGACAGGAAGGCTTAGTCTCCCTCGGCTAATACCACCCCCTTCTCCGTGCATTCCCCGGAAGCATCAGGGGCTTGGCTGGGCTTCAGTTTAGTGGACACACTACCGTCACCCCTGGTGGAGTGACCATCTGTAGGTATTAACTCTTCCAAGTTAATTCGGACTCACAGGGAGTTTTTTAAAAAAACGGTTGAAGTGGGTCATCATCAGGGGCACTGCCCCGCTGTTATCTCTGGGTGTCCAGATCTGTGTTCGAGGCAGCGAGGGGAGTATGCGCCACGTCCTGCAAGATGGGCCTTTAGGCTTCCTTACGAGGATCTGCAGATGCCGCCTCAGCAGCCTGGTTTACATTGTCCCAAAATTTTATTATGAAAACGTCAAATAGCAATGTTGCGCGAATTTTATAGTGAACACCATGAAGAGTCTGTCATTAACATTTTTTTTAAAATTTTATTTATTTTGAGAGAGTTTGTGAGCCATGAGTGGGAGGGGCCGAGGGAGAGGGAGAGAGAGAGAGAATCCCAAGCAGGTTCCATTCTGTGAGCGTGGAGCCCAACACGGGGCTCAAACCCATGAACCCCAAGATCATGACCTGAGCCGAAATCAAGAGCCAGACTCTTAACTGCCTGAGCCACCCAGGCGCCGCGTCATTAACATTTTGTGATCCTTGATATTTACTCTTCTCTCCATTTTGACCATCCATCACTTCATCCTGTCTTTTTCAACACATTTCAAATTAAATTGCAGACATTAGAACACTTCTAAGTGCTTCATCAGACATGTCATTAACTGGAGGTCAGTATTTGTTTATAGTTTTTACATAAAATTTAGAAACAATGGGATACGCACATTTTACAAGCGCATTTCCTCAGTTTTAACATACATACACCTGTGTAACCCCTATCTATTAAAAACTGTGCTTAGATATTATTCACATAATATTCAGAATACAAATATAGTAACCCCCTTGCTTTATAGGAAAGTGTTGCTAAATATTCTGTATTCACTGTGTCAAGAAAAAAGCTATAGGGGCACCTGGGTGGCTCAGTTGGTTAAGCATTTGGCTTCGGCTCAGGTCATGATCTCAAGGTTCATGAGTTCAAGCCCCGTGTCAGACTCTCTGCTGTCAGCACAGAACTTGTGATCCTCTGACTCCCTCTCTCTGCCCCTCCCCTGCTTGCATGTGTGTGCTCTCTCTCTCAAAAATAAACATTTTTTTAACTTTTATTTATTTTTGAGAGAGAAAGAGAGAACATGAGCAGGGAAGGGGCAGAGAGAGAGGGAGTTACAGAATCTGAAGCAGGCTCCAGGCTTTGAGCTGTCAGCACAGAGCCCGACGCGGGGCTCGAACTCACGGACCGCGAGATCATGACCTGAGCCGAAGTCAGTCGCTTAACCGACTGAGCCACCCAGGCGGCTGTAAACGTTTTTTTAAAAAGCTGTAAATTTTTCTCTCTCACTCTCTCTCTCCATGGACTGAAGGAAATGATAGGTTATTTTAGCTAGTTTTGTGGCGTCATTCTTAACTGTGTTATGGACTTTTAAGTGTGCTATTACACAACATACTTTTAGTAAGGTATTTTCTTTAAAGGTATTTTCTTACTGCTGTAGTACTTGCTGTAGGTCCTTAAATAGTATGAACGAGTTATCTTTAGCAAATAATTTTCTTCATTTTATTTTAAAATACTGAAAACATACTCGTGTTTTGTACACAACATCCTATACATCCTATATCATAAACAGCAACCAAATGAATAAATAGAAAGAAAAAAATTTCTTCCTGAAAAACTGTCATGAGGAAGATAGGAGAAGTTTTATATTTAGGATAAATAACTGTTGGAGAAAGAGAAACTGAATGAGAAGCAAGGCTCTTCAGTGTAGAGTAAGTTCCTGGTGCATATGGGATCAAGAACATAGGTGGAAGCACTTAGAAGGATAAATTATCCTCAGAGGCAGGAGGGTATTGGGAAAAGATGAACTAATTTCAATTTTTCAGACCTGTTTTGGGGGGGAGGGCACATAAAATGGGATACTTAGATCCTTTATGAAATGATTTCCTAAGATCATATTTTTATTTTGTTCTGTTTATGTTTATTGTATTCTGTTACATCTTTGAATAGAACCATTTTATAATGACCACATACTTGGAAAATACCTTTAAAATTTCCTTTAATGTTTATCTATTTTTGAGAGAGAGAGAGAGAGTGAGTGAGTGAGTGAGCCTGGGAGGGTCAGAGAGAGAGAGAGAGGGAGACACAGAATCTGAAGCAGGTTCCAGGCTCTGGGCTGTCAGCACACAGCCCAACTCGGGGCTCGAACCCTCGAACTTCCAGATCATGACCTGAGCCGAAGTCGGAAGCTTAACTGACTGCGAGCCACCCAGGCGCCCCTTTCAATAAAAAAATACCTTTAAAAGTTTAGGAACCGCAACAACCCCATTACGACCATCCTGAATACGTACTATGTATCAGCTACGGTGCTAGGCGGAAGAATGCACTGCTGGGTGAAGAAGTGTTGTGAGTTGTCACAGTTCAGCAAAGAAATACATAGTATGAACTCGGAGGCAAGAGGAAATGGGACTGAGAATTTAGGTGATTGGTCAGTTCAGGCATTAGAGAGCTGCAGCTTGCAGGCCAAATCAGCCACTGGCTTTTTTGGTACAGCCTGTGATCTAAGACTGGCTTTCGCATTTTTAAAAAATTTGGGGGAGGGGGGAAATCATACTATTTCATGACCCATGAAAGTTACATGAAATTCAAATTTTAACCAACATAAATAATGTTTTGTTGGTGTGTGTGTTGCCAAAGTGAGCACTAAATAAAGTTTTATTTGGAAACAGATATAATCACACGATTTGCGTTGTTGTTGTTGGCTGTGACTGCGTTTTGCACTGTGGTGGCCGAGGTGAGCAGTTATGCCAGAGAATACACGTGGTGCTGTGCAGAAAAGAGTTAATGCAGAAAGTCTTGGGTTGGAGAAGGGTCTAGCTGGGGCTTGGGGCATGGAGACTGGGACTGACCCTTTTGTGGCATCCGTAAACGTGGCTGTCGACTTCTGCGTAAGTTGATTTAACTGGGGTTGTGACCTAGTCACTGTGCCTCCGTGACCAGCCCCGAGTGCAAATTCTGCAGGCTGCTTCTGGAGCAGGCTGCCCGAGGCTGCTGCACTGCCCATGCGAGTTCCTAGATTCCTCTGCCAGAGAGAGGAGGGCGCTCCGTGCGGCCCCTCCCGGGAGGACGGCCGTGAGAAGCCGCACACGATTCCTCCAGGCTTCACCTGCTGCGTCCTTCTCTCCTGCTCACTGGCGTGCGAAACCGTAGCCCTGAGTGCAAGTCTCCGGAATCCTGTGAGTCCTTCTGTCCGGTCAGCTGCCCAGTGGGTGGGTGGTCTCGGGTCCCCCGAAAACAAGGGGCCGTCAGGAAGACAACGGAAGGTACAAGGCTCAGCACGTGACAGACTGCAGTTATAACTAATTCAGCAGTGTTTTCAGTAGACCTAGAGTGCTTTTTACAGTTTTTACTTTATTTTTTATTACCATCATTCCCAAACAAAAGAAGACAAAAGTGTGCTTTGAATGCCTCACTTTTAAGGCACAGCGGAGTGTGAATGACATTGTTGTCCAATTAGATGGCAAAGCACTGGTTTTATTTTCCGCAGTGACGCTCTGTGCTAAAAGAATACAGTCTGCCTTGCCATTATCAGACTCAGCGCTCATCATAGTATTCCCAGTTCCCAGAAAAGCAGCAGGTAGAAATATTAGACAATTCCAAATGGAAGATCTGTGTCTAGCAGAATTGCTTTACAAAAGTCACAAATGAGGAAGAGGCTACAAACTAAATTGTCTCTGATCGGCACTTCTGTGAGCCAAGCAAGAACTGCTTGTCAATACTGACGTAATTTAGCGTGTTTGTAGCAGCTGGAGGAGCGTGTCCAGTGAGAATAAACTTGTTTAGTGTACACTAGGTGAGGGCGGTTGCCCAATGAGTGGGGAACACGAGGAGCTGTATCAGTAGTTAGTTCAAAAACTGGAGAAATGATTTCAAGTGGTTTTCTTAGGCTCTGGATTAGTCAGTAAATGTGTCCAGGATCATTCGTGCAACTGAATTTCAAGTGAGGGCGGTTGCCCAATGAGTGGAGAACACGAGGAGCTGTACCAGTAGTTAGTTCAAAAACTGGGGAAATGATTTCAAGTGGTTTTCTTAGGCTCTGGATTAGTCAGTAAATGTGTCCAGGATCATTCAGTTGCCGATTAGAAGAGCCAGCGAGGAATCGGAGGTGGTGGAAGGATTAGCTTCTCAGCATGGCCTGTGTGGAACGATTACAGGTGGGAATGTTTACAAGGAAATGAGAAAAAAACCCCACGGATTCGGTACAAGCTGAAGTGGAACCCGCCAAGATGTGTTGCAGCTGATGATGGTGAAAATATGTGTGCAGGAGAAAGCTTAGGTTCACAGACTGGGAAAATACAGGGTGTTCAAAACGTATAGCTGCTTACTTTTTACCAGCACACACTTTGAGGAAAATACCCGAGGGTGTTGTGTGTCGAACCAGTTCAGTGGTGAATTTCTTTCTTTCTTTTTTTTCTTACAAATTGAGCTTCTGTGACTTTTTGTCAGAGATTAAGGCTAGAAATCTGGACTTGCCCTACTGCATAGCAGTTGGTGACTTAGCAGTGGCAAAGTTGTACTGTGATTTTTTTTGAGGTTGGGGCTGGAACTGAAATTAAAAAAATTTTTAAAAATGTTTTTTTTTTAATTTTGAGAGAGAGAGAGAGAGAGAGAGAGAGAGAGGCAGACAGAGTGTGAGCTGGGGAGGGGCAGAGAGAGAGGGAGACACAGAATCCGAAGCAGGCTCCAGGCTCCGAGCTGTCAGCACAGAGCCCGATGCGGGTCTCGAACTCACTAATTGTGAGATCATGACCAGAGCCAGGGTCGGACCGACTCAACCAACAGAGCCACCCAGGCGCCCCTGGAATTGAAATTTTACTGAATGAGAAGAGCCACTCTCACCTGCTCTTACTGAACACTAAGAGGCTTTGAATTAGTTTCTGCTAAAGATTTGATGATATTTTTTAATGAAATTAAAAGGAAAAGTTGTGGGCGTCTGGTTGGCTCAGTCGGTAGAGCATGTGACTCTTGTTGATCTCAGGGTCGTGAGTTCAGACCCCATGGTGGGTGTGGAGTCTCCTTAAAAAAGAAAAGTGGTAATGGGACTTATTTGTGAAACTCCTACTGTAGGAGAGTCATTTTGATAGCAACTAATGTTTGCATCACAAGTAACGTTGGGCTACTCTCCACGCTTCACGTGCTGTCCAAACTCACACCAAGAATGTGCTCTCCATTCCTCCCCAGATTGGTAGCAGATCGGTTTTCTGAGCTCAAACTGCAGTTAATTCTAGCAGTGTGTTTTGGACCTCAATGCCAGAGTTGAGGAAACTTCCATACTTGAACATCTATTTAATTGTGCAGAATGGGACCCCCCCCCCCCGCAGCCTTCATTGGAAGTGATGAATCCGCATTGTATCGATGTGATCAAAGACAAACATCAAGAGTAGAACTGTGTGGATGCCTTCCAAGTGATGAATTTGCTCAATTAAATTCGCATGCTATCAGTATTTGCCTTTACCCACCTGTGTGAAAAGACGTTTTCAAAGATGAAATAAGTAACATCTCTTCATCTCTTCATGTATCAGTATTAACAGATGAATATTTGTAACTAACTCTGATAATGGGGGCCATTAACTTTGAACCCAAATTAAGCAAAATATTTTCTGTCACAAGGAAAGAATTACATTCTGCTTCTTAGGAGGTCCGAATTACAAGAAAATTGTATCTGTTATTAATACCTTTTGAATTTTGTCAAAAGCTTCAGGAGATTCGTTGTCTTTCATTGTAAAAGTACATACATAACAACTTTGATACTGCCTTTTGGCTTGGAAGGGCTGGCCTGGAAAAATGTTTACTTTCTGTGCCTTTACAAAAAAAGTTTGCTACACCTTTGTTAGTTGATTGAATGTGGAAAGGGGTGGTGGTGGTGATGGAAACAGCGAGAGATGATGCCCACGGTTTCTGGCTGGGACGTTGTGGTGCTGTCCCTGCAGACAGGGAGTTCCAAGGAGAACTGTGTGTGAGATGCCGGTGGGATATTTTCAGCAGCCAGTTGAAAACCGGGGTCTGACTTTCAGGAGAGAAACTGGGGCGAGATGTGCTGTCATCAGGAGAAGATGGTAATAGAAACCCTGGGTGTGGTTTCTAATGTAGTCTGTGTTCCTTCAGAAAATGAATCCGTTTTCCTCCTGTGTTTTCTGTTAGGAAGCAAGACTCATTTTTCATGGAGTTCGTACATACAGACTGGTCACTAAGTAACTTTGATTTCATACTAAGGGGAATGTTGCACATTCTCTTCTTGACTACATGATAACGTTCTCTTTCACTGTGTGTAACTTTAATTCTGAGCTACGGTACTTGAAGTAGAATCCACAAGGTCCTTTTTGAAAGCAAAAGCATACATGCATTTTGGCTGCATCAGTGTTGCTTGCAGAAACCACAGTGTTTTTATCAGGGGGAAAGCAAAAACTTGTTTACAGTGGAAAGCATAACAAAATCTGTGATCTTTTTGCCTGAGGGCTCTTTCCAAAACAACTTACTGTACCAGACATCTAAGGTCAGTATTTCCTAATTAAGACGATTCAGCTGCAGCTGGAGCTCCCAGTCCTAACCATCACTCATAGGGCTGTCCTTACACGTGCGCACGCACGCGCGCGCGCACACACACACACAGACACACGTACACTCTCCTTAATACATTGTACCTTTCAAGTTACTAGTTAGTATCAGGAGGCTAGGCCTTTTTAGCTTAAACTAATATGAGAGAGAAAGATGTTTCATTTCATATCACTAATAATTTTTACCTGTTTTTTTTTTTTTTTTTTGCCTTTTTCTGAAACCAGATTTGGATATCCAACATGACAAATAGGTATATCTCTTTGTTAGCCAGCTCTGAGCTGGGGATTTAACGTGTCGGTATTTTACTGTATTACTAATGACTTTGTGTCTGCCGTATATGGGGGATAGGAACATTGGCCTGAGGAGGCAACATTCTTCTTTCCGTTCTTGCTTGTTTTCATCAGAGTGCTTCATTCTAGTGAATGCTCAGTAAATATTTGTTCGTTTGAACTCAATTAAATGAGCAAATTGGAGGGTTAACAGTTGAGGAATAAATACATTTAGAAAGGAAGCAACACTTGAAGATGAATTGCTCTAGTTCTTGAAGAGTGTATGGAGTGGCAGAAATTGGGGATTGATTGGGCTCATCCTTTTTATTGTATTCTTAGCTGATTTTTTTTTCTCTTTTAAGATATGTAACTCCCTGGAGAAAGATATTTTTAATTTTGTGGTCTTACGAATAGAAATTGCTCAGGAATGTACACCATGTTTCATATTCCAGTTTTATAACATGAATAAAACTTAATATAGGAAAGGAAGCATCCAGTCAGTTTAAAGATGTATGTAAACTTATGAGTGGACACATTCTTTATTTTGTATCCTGTTTTTCTACCTTTTAGCGTTTCACATTTCCTTTATTTTTTTAATTATGGAGAACTTCAAACAGAAGAGAGAGGCTAGCATAAGGAACCCTCAAATGTTCACCAGGCTGCAATAATTATCAACTTTGGAAATACATATTATTTTATCTGTCATGCACCTTCCCCTACCCCTTTCCTGACTCAGCACAACTGGATTATTTTGAGCCAAATTCCAGAGATTGTATTATTTAATTGGTAAATACCTTAGTCATCTATTTCTAGAGAAAAAAATCTTATTCTTTTTTCTTCTCTCTATGGAGGGGGAGGAAAAGGGAAAACGAGAAACCAACCCAAATACCACTGTCATACCTAAACTAAAATTAATAGATTTTCCCGTTATCAGCAAATGCTGTCAGTCTGAAAACTGACAAAACAGAGCTGATGCTCTTTTTCATCCTGCCCGCCCCCCCCCCCCCGCCCCCACCACCTTTACAGTCAGCTCTTTTGAATCAGGACCCGGAGGGGAGCCACGTATTCCTTTCGGTTGGTATGTCTACACTACCGCATTGTTGGTTATGTGTCCCAGGTTGGCCATCAGACTCCAGAGACGAAAATGACGTTAAATACCTCTTTCATTTTAATGCACCGAAGGACCCAGGGCAGAAGACGTAGCGGTTCCAGCATCTCTGTCTCATC
The DNA here is from genome assembly GCF_018350175.1 of Felis catus. Classification (NCBI taxonomy): domain Eukaryota; kingdom Metazoa; phylum Chordata; class Mammalia; order Carnivora; family Felidae; genus Felis; species Felis catus. The sequence continues at coordinate 8,583,386 of NC_058372.1, read as the reverse complement.
AGGAAGCCTAGCCTGCCTGCCCTAACGTACAGGTGCTGTTAGCTCTTCTCTGGAATGAGCCTTCTGTCTAACTGCCACGGGCCAGAGTCACGATGTGCAAAGACACCACCTTGACACAGTGAAGAGCCAGCCTTCATTTGTCACTAAATTTTTAATTTCGTTTAATGTTTATTTTTGAGAGAAAGAGACAGCGCACAAGCAGGGGAGGGGCAGAGAGAGAGAGGGAGACACAGCATCCGAAGCAGGCTCCAGGCCCCGAGCTGTCAGCCCAGAGCCCGACACGGGGCTTGAACTTGGAAACTGCCAGATCGTGACCTGAGCTGAAGTCGGACGTTCAACCGACTGAGCCGCCCAGGCGCCCCTTCACTGAAGTTTTAGACCATTGTATTAAGTGGGACCAAGGCCTGCGTACCCCTTCACAACTTCCTCAATCCAATGACAGTTCTCTACAGCAGGTGAAGCTGACACCTGCTGGGTTTATCTTACCTCTGATGTTTCGAAGGATACAAGTGTGAGAAGAGGGACACTGAAGTCATTCCCAGGGAAGTCTGCATCAGCCCAGGCCAGTGCTAACTTTATATTCACATGGTCCCTTAAGTATTTTTTCATCTGTTGTTTTTTTTTTTTTCTATTTCTCTCTCTCTCTCTGTCTCTTTCTTTCTCTGTCTCTCTCTGTCTTCCTTCCTTCCTTCCTTCCTTCCTTCTCCTCCTCCTCCTCCTCCTCCTCCTCCTCCTCCTTATTGATTTTAGGAGATCATTTCACTTGTCCTAGAGCTTCTCATATTCCAGAGTCTTCTGATTGCATCCTCACAGTGTTATTTAATATATTTCTTTATCCTGAGTTTCTGCTGCAAAGTGGAAATTGGATCTAGGACTTGATCAGAGTTCAGAATTTTGGCAAGAATGCTTCATAGCAGGTAGTGTGTCCTACTTGTTGCTTCACATCTAGTCATCTTACTTCTGGTAATCTGTGCTATTTTAGTTCACTTGGGCTGCTGTAACAAAATAGCACAGGCTGGCCAGTTTATACACAACAGAAATTTATTGCCCGCAGCTCACAAGACTGGAAAGTCCAAGGTCAGGGCACCAGCCAGCATGGTCACATACTCGTGAGGGCATTCCTCCTGATTTGTGGCCATTGGCTTCTCTCTCTATCCTCACATGTTTGAGGGGCCAAAGTTTTTCTCCGGGGCCTCAAAATTTTGAGACTGATCTCATTCATGAGGGCTCCAGTTGCTTTCATTTCTTCTTGGGTAAATGCCTAGGAGTGGAATGGTTTGCATGGATGGTACCGTTTTATATTTCCCCTAGCCTTTGCTGCGGGCCCAGTTCTGTATTGTTGCCAACACGTGATGTAATCAGTCCCTTTCAGCCATGGTACTGGGGATATAATTACATCTCAGTGTGCTTTTCATTGTTTTTTCTCTCGCGACTGATGATGCTGAATATGCATTGAATATGCATGTATCTTTAGGTCAGGTGCCTACTGAAATATTTTGTGCTTTCCTGTTAGCTTGTTTGGCTTACTCTTGAGCTCTTTATATATATATGTGTGTGTGTATATATATATATATATATATATATATATATATAAAGTTAGGGGCTGTTTCTTTATCGGACATATATTTTGCAAATATTTTTCGTCCATTATATGTCTTGTCTTTTTATTTTCTTAACCTTGTGTTTTGAAAAGCAACAGTTTTAAATTATGATGAAACCTACTTTATCATATTTTAAAATATAATTTATACCTTTTTGTGTTCTAGTTAAGAAATCTTTATCCAATTCGAGGCTGCTAACGTTTTCTCTTTTCCCCTAGAAGTCATGTAATTTAATTAACTCATTCATTCTTACATTTAGGTCTACTCTGCGTGCATTTTTGATTCATTTTTGAATGTTGTGTGCGGTAAGGGTTGAGGTTCATTCTTTTGGATGTACGATTGTTCTGGCACCATTTGTTGCAAAGAGTCCTTTCCCTTTGTCTTGGAATCTTTGTCAGTAATCAGTTGATAGTGTATGTGTGTGTCTCTTGCTGGATTACCTATTTTGTGTCACCGATATATGTGTCTACCTTAGTGTCAGTTCCACACTGTGTTGATTGATGTTGCTTGAAATCGCATAGCTTGTCTTCCAGCTTCTTTCTTCTTTTGCAAACTTTGTTATGCTGTCATAGTTCATTTGTATTTTGATACGTTTTAAAATAATCTTTTCAGCTTTTAATTAAAAAAAAAATCCCGAATCAAATTGTAGTAAGTGTATAGATGATTTTGGGAGCACTGACATCTTTAAATATTGAGTTTTCTAATCTATGAGCATGGTATATTTTTCTGTTTAACTAGATCTTTAATGCTGATAGTGTTTTGTAGTTTGAGTAACAGATGTTGTATGTCTTTTGTTAAATTTTCCTTTAAGTATTTTAGTGGGGGGATAGTATTATAAATGGTATTTGAAAAAATTTCAACTCCCAAATGCTCATTACTGTTATAAAAAACTTTGATTTTTGTATGCATCCTGTCATCTTGTTAAACTTACTTAGTAGGTCTAGTAGTTTTTTGCGGATATCTTAGAATTTTTTATATAGATAATTCTTTTGTTGGCAAACAAGATGTTTTTGGTCTCTGTGCCTTTAGATTTTTTTTTCTTGGTTTATTGCATTGGCCAGGACTTCCAGCCTCATCTGGAATAGAAGGATAAGGATGCTGGCATTATTCCTGATCTCATGTGGAAAGTATCAGTCTTTCACCATTTAGGATAGTGTTAATTGTGGGTTTTATGTGGTTGAGGAAGTTTGATTCCATTTCTGACTTGCTAAGTATATTAATCACACATGGGTGTTTAGTTTTGTCAAATGCCTTTTCTGCATTTATGCACATTTCTTCTTTTTTAGTCTTCTGAACTTAACATGTTGAATTATATCAATAGATTTTTAAATGTTAAACCACCTTTGCTTTACTGGTATAAATCCCACGTGGTTATGGTGTATTATAATGAATTTTTGGATTCAGTGTGCTAAAATTTTGCAGAGAATTTTTAAACCTGTGTTCGTGAGTAATTTTAGTCTGTAGTTTTCTTGAAATTTAGCTTTTATATCAGGGAAATGTTGACTTCATCTTTTTTATTGGTAGTGTTTAAGTGGTTTAAATGTAATGTGGTTATTGGTGTGTTGGATTTATTGTCCCATTTTGCTGTTTTCTATTCATCCCATGTGTTTTGGTTTCTTTTTTCCTGGTCTCCTGCCTTCTTTTGTGTGAAATGTGAATTTTCATTATTCTGTCCCTTTATTTTGGTCCCATTTTCTTGCTAGTTACACTATAGTTTACGATATTTATATTTGAGTTAGTACAATTTACTTCCAAGTTCTATCACTTCAGATTTAAGAACCTCATAAGCGGGATACTGTTACATTCCCCCTTCTTGATTCAGTTGTCGTCCTGCATTTTATTTTTTTCTGTAGCCTGCATTATACATACGATTTCCTGTCACTCCATCTTGTCCAGAACAAAAAGTCTTTTTGCTAGTGTTTTATTTAGCATTTTTTTTGCATTGATATTCCTGAAAATGGTTATAGCTTTCTTTTTTGGATTCTTTGTGAGCTTCTGGAATTATTGTCATGTTTGTTTAGTAAGAAAAATATCAGATAATTATCTTGTTTCTCTGTTTTTAGGAATAGTTTATATAGAACTTGTAGCATTTGATTTTCTGAAGGTTCAGTAGAGGAAAGGGTGCTTTAGATTCTCTGTCTGTTCTAGTAATGGATTTTTTTGTCTTCCTGTCTTTTCTGGGGTCAGTTTTGCTAACTTGTATTTTTCTAGAAAATTACCCATTTCATCTAGATTTTCAAAATCATTGACATAATTTTGTGCAAAGTAGTCTCTTATTTTTAAAATTGTTCTCTGTTTTGATGGTTACTTCTTCTGTGTCCTTTCTAATTTTGTTTTTCTCTTTATGCCTTGGTACATGATTAGTGTAGTTTTTTATAGGCCTCTTTATTGGCTTTTATTCTTATTTTAAAAGTAAAAATGTTTACAGAAAAAAGGCTTAGAAAATTTGGATGAAGCACAAATAATAGGATGAAAATCAGTGACTTCACCACGCAGAGATAGGCATTGTTAACAATTTGCTGACATTTCATATGTTGCTATGCATATTATGGCTTGTTAATTTAACACAATCGAGATCAGTTTTCTACACACGTACTTGTATTAGTTTCTTAGGGCTCCTATAACAAGTGGCCACACACTGGGTGGCTAAAAATAACAGAAATTTATTTTCTCATAGTTCCAGGGGCCAGGAATCCAAAATCAAGGCTGTGGACAGGGCCATACTCCTTCTGAACGTAACTCTAACCTCTGCATTCATCTTAACATGGCTTTCTTTCCTCTGTGTCTATGTCCAGATTTCCCTGTTCTTGAAAAGGCTACTAGTCCCTAGATGAGGGCCCATCCCCATCTGTCTGACCGCATCTTAACTTGATTATACCTGCAAAGATCCTGTTTTGCAATAAGAACCTTCACAGAATTTGAATAGACATGGGTTTTGGGGGTACACAGTACACTATTGTTATGTTCCCTTCTGATTAGTTCGAGGCCTTCTTTGTACTTTCATTTCTCTCCAGGAATTTTAGGGTCTGCTGCTGAGCGAGAGAAGAGCATCGCTAGAGTGTGTCAGCACTCCGAAGTGCTAGCGGCCAGCTAGCCTTGCGGTTGAGCCATAAACACAGCTTACCATCATTACCTAACAAAGCGTCATCATTGAAGAGAGAAGCAGAGCTTATTACATTTCTTTGGAGCTCACTTCTCAGTTAATTTTAGATGAGGATGCTCTTTCTCAGACCGTTCTTCAGAATTATTTAATTGCATCATAAATAAGTGAATAGAATGACAGTGATATTTTTACAACCCAAATTAAGAATCATAAAAAAGCAGGTGGCGTTAATAAAACTGTATCATCAGAACACTAAAAAACAATTTTTAAAAAATGGTGGCGTGAACGTTTTATTGGTGGTGGCGGTCAGTTTGATCAGCAAACCATTCAGGAACCTTTTCATGACATCCACCCTGGTTCTCACATTGCTTGTGACACTCTCTAGTCCTGTTCCATGCTTCTTTAACAAGTGTCTTTCTGCCATCCCTGCTACTGTCCCTGTATATCTAGTCGATGGCTGTTCCTTGTGATGATGAATTAAGAAGTACTTATGGCCATGGCTTTTTAACACTTTGCATTTTAATTGGTCTAAATATGGGATAGTGGGGAGCAGGGGGTGGGCAAGGACCCAACAGTCTCTGAAGATACTGTGTGTGATGCACTGTGTGGTGCTTTATATGTTATTTTTGTTCAGTCCGCCAAACTGTCTGAAACGTAAGTATTATACCGGCTTTAAATACCAGAAACATTGATAGGCTTGGAACTAGAATTTAGGCCTTAAGTGTCCACAATTTTGCATACAGCTCTATTTCTTTTTATTAACATATGTACTTACAGACTCCATTGTAAAGACATGTATAAACATCCTCTGTGGAGCCTTGTATAAGACAACCTATTTTTAAGAGTCGAAGTGGAATTTTTCTTAATTATTTTTTTCCTTTTAATAATTTAAATTCTCAAGTCCTACATGAGCTATTTGTAGTAATTATAGGTCTAGAAAAGTTCTCTATTTGTCAGAGGGTCAGGGAAGGTAGATGTCACGCTCCTTCTTAAACTAGTTTTATTTAATGCTACGTAATTTGTCTTATGTTATTGGATCAAATAATAGGGGTCTGCCTAAGAAGAATTGACTCGTCATTGTTGTTTGAAGGATAATACTGATATAAAGTTCCCCTTCATCTCCAGCAAGGACACAGACCCACCCTTTTTCTTTTTTTAATTTTTTGAGTTTATTTATTTATTTTGAGAGGGGGGTGAGGGCGAGAGGGAGAGAGAGAATCCCAAGCAGGCTTTGCACGCCAGCGCAGAGTCTAATGTGGGGCTCAAACCCATGAGCCATGAAATCATGACCTGAGCTGAAATCAAGTGTTGGACTCTTAACTGATGGTAGCACCCAGGCGCCCCCAACACACCCTTTTTCTAATCAGCTTGTGACCCAAGAAAGCACAGATTTATTATTTATTATTATTATTAAGACTGTTAAGGGTTTTTATGCTTTACATCAAGGGTCTTAACCATAGAGCTTTTGTGAAAAAATTGCTTTGTGTTATGGAATGCTTTATGAAAATAATGGAAGATTAGATGAACATGATTATAACCTGAAGTGCCTGCCTCTCAAAGACGCTTCCTGTTCCTGATGAAAGGTCTTTTACTCTTTTCTGAGCCTTGCTGCCCTACTCTCCATCCCCATAAATCCTCTTTACCGAGGGCCATTTACGTTACTGTTGCTGTTGTGGTGTCAGTTTTTCCCAAACATGCTCTCCTCAAACAAGTGACTCATTTCTACGATGATGGCTTATTTCAGAATCTTTCACAATCTCTTGTTTGGTCCTGTGGGACCACATGTGCTGTCACAATCAGGGGTCAGATGATAGTTTCTGATAACATGTATCAACTAGAGTTAACAGTTGTTAACTGCAGCTGACAGTTTCTTCACCTGAGGAGTGTTTCTGAATTGAATCCTGTAAGCTGTTCTAATGATAGTAATGTCGTGTGTCTTACATTTGTGCCTCCGTCATTACTCACATACGATGGAGCGATAAACTCAAAAAAAATTTTTTTACATTATCAGATGGTCAGTATTACAAATAGCAATCCAGTATCAACCAATTATCTTTTTTTTGCCTGAGTGTTTTATATTTAAGAAGAGTGGTAAGGTTCTCTTCATTAAAATTGAGCTAATGCTACTTTTCTGTCTCCTATAGGCGAAATCAATTACTTAAAGACAATTATAGATCTATCTTATGAGCACTGCAAGTAAGAGCGAGTACGTAATTCCCCATTCAGGGCATCAGCTTTATAAGGTTTCATTCAGAATGAAAGGGTAGGCTTTATTGGAACAGCTGTGGAAAACTTACGTAAACATTGAAGAATTCATAGTAAAATTCTTAAAAATATGTTATGCTATACCAGTGTGTGTGTGTGTGTGTGTGTGTGTGTGTGTGTGTGTGTTTGTGTGTGTATAGAATATATATTATATATTGGGGTGCCTGGGTGGCGCAGTCGGTTAAGCGTCCGACTTCAGCCAGGTCACGATCTCGTGGTCCATGAGTTCGAGCCCCGCGTCGGGCTCTGGGCTGACGGCTCAGAGCCTGGAGCCTGTTTCCGATTCTGTGTCTCCCTCTCTCTCTGCCCCTCCCCCGTTCATGCTCTGTCTCTCTCTGTCCCAAAAATAAATAAACGTTGAAAAAAAAATTAAAAAAAAATATATATTATATATAAATATTACATATAACATGTTACATATGTATGATATATATGTAACATATGTGTTTAACATAACATGTATAATATAATACATATTTATATATAATATGTATTTATATAATCTATGCCTGTAACAAATATAATATATAAAATATGTAATATATATTATATAATATATAATTATAATGTTATATAATGTATAATATAAGCAATATATAATTTATGTAATTAATATATAATATAATATATAGAATATAATATGTATATATTGTGTATGTATATTATGTATTATGTATATATGTAAATATTGTATATTATATATATTACACACATGTAAATGTTATATATACATATATAAATGTGCAAGTGTGCTGTTGCTGTGAAATCACAGCGAAATGATGCAGTACGATAGGGAGTAGTGAGAGAGCTCTTTTGTCCACCCTCTTGTGACATATTTTGATTATTGCATGTGTTTAAGATTTTGGTTTTATAGAATGTTTAAAAAAAATCTCTTCATTACCTGTTAGTAACTGACATAGGTGTATTTGTTTTTTTCAGTTCGTGAATGATGCACAGGCTTGGTTGATTTATGCTTGATATGAAAAGAGCCATTTGGTTAAATGAGTTACTTACTCTTGTTATTCAGAACAGTTTCTGATGGTGGTTTTCAAATGGTGTTTTCCATTTTCCCCCTTGTGTGTAGCTGGCGTGCATCGTGGCAACGTTTGATTTATAGGTGTGCTGTCTGGTTTTGCCATGTTTTGTGTGCCTAAGATGTTTGGGGTACGTATCTCTTACCTATGTGAATGGGTAGTTTGGGGGAGGTGGCAGATGGCCTGTTGGGCCGTACTGTGAAGGTTGTGGAAGGCTACGGGCAGGCATCTCTTTTAATTGGGTAGACAGTAGAATTCGAGTGCATTTCTCGAGTGTCTGATAGGTGTGCCTTGTAGGTTTCTTCAGACTCTGAGTCTCTGTGAATATAATGATTTTTAAATTTTTTGCAGAAGTGGCAGTGCATCAATTGACATTAGCAAATTTATTTTTGGTTTCATTAATTTAGGACTCACTCTGTCTCCTGTATTCCTAGTGGTCAAACTGATGCCTAAACTTTGCTTCATGCCTTTAGTTGACAGAAAACACCCACCTAGCTAGATGCCATGCTAAGGTGACCAGGTAGGCAGGCACGAAGTGGTGTAAAAACCATGACATAACATTCATCTTAGGCCATAGTGAACGTTTTGATCACTAAACAAATGAGACTCTTCTATATTTGAAAATACAAAGTGTGAAGATGTTTTACATGCATGTGAGCATTTTCCTTCATGTTCTGCTTTACAAATGGATTTCTATTATGGAAACAGGAAGGTAGTAGCTACGATGTCGAAAAATTTTAGTTCTCCTTCTTTGTTCAGTATTTAAGAAGGTGTCTTATGGGCCCCTTCCTCGGGTAGAGGCGTCGCCTGCACCTTTCGGTGATGCCTGGCACGGGATGGAAGCGGCCGAGTACCCCTAATCACCCCGCCTGGAAGAGGCCTTCTCTACCTGGGGGACACCACTGCACAGGGCCCAGTCTAGCTTGTAGCCTTTGGTGGGGGCCAGTGGATTCCTTTTGTTTGTGCTTGCTTTCTCTCGGTGCTCCCCAGGAGCGTGTCACAGGCCTAAAGCCATGTGGACAACACTGTCCTCTCTCATGGCTCCTCACAAGCCGGGGTTGCAGTGGTGCTGGCAGAAGAGGGTGTAGGCTTCTGACTCTGATCACACCTCCTTTCGCTGGCGGCGGTCACTTCAGTACATTCAGTCTGGTTGAAGTTAGGTTTTCGGGCCTGGAAGCCGTGCTGCTCTTAGTGGCGATGGTGATGGTGGCAGTGGTGGTGGTGATGGTGATGGTGATAGAGGATGAGGGACCTTTGCCCACTGTTGGTGGGACCGTAACTAGGTGTAGCCACTAAGGGAAATAGAATGGAGGTTCCTGAGTAGATTAAAAATGGCACTATGATGCAGCGCTTTAACTCTGGGTGTTTATCTGAAGAAGGCAAGTATGGAAATAACCTGAGTGTTTGTGATGAATGGATAAAGAAATTGTGGTAGAGATCTATCATGAAATATTACTCAGGCATTCAAAAGGATGAAGTCTTGCCATTTGTGAAGACGTGGATGGACCTCGAGGGCATCATGCTAAGTGAACCAAGTCAGACAGAGAGAGAGACCATAGTGTATGATCTCTCTTATATGTAGAATCTTGAACAACAACAACAACAACAACAACAACAACAGCTCATAAATGCACAGAACAGATTGGTCATTGCCAGAGGGAGAGGAGTGGGAGAAATGGGTGAATGGGGTATAAATTTATTCTACAATAAAATAAATAATAATGAGTAACTATGCAGTTCCAAGGCTTTTCTAAGTAAGTTACAGGTATTAACTTGTTTATTCTTGCTAGCAGCATTGTGACATTGGGACTCCAGTTATCCTGAATTTAAAGAAGAGGCAAAGAACGAATAAGGGATTTATTTGCTTAAAGTCACGACGATAGTAAAATACCAGACTGAGGTCCCCAACCACAAGGACAGCCAGCTGCTAAGGTGACTTGGCTCCGTCTATAATGCGTACATTTATTCTTGACTTCTGTCTTTCCAGTCCCATGAGGACACGCCTTAGGAGGCTACTGATGAGGAGTGTGGGCCCCAGTCTCCAACCGTCTTAAACTCAAGTTCTGGCTTGGTGGCGTGGTCGCCCTTTCACTGTGAGCTTGGGAAAGCTCGACACAGCAGCCCTGCATTCGTGCCTCCATTCCAGAGTGTGCACTGACAGCCTACTGTGTGCCAGACACTGAGGTGTGAGGGATGTCACACTGGGGACAAAGTCCTTGTCTTCATGGAGTTTCGTTTCTAGTGAAAGAAACAGACAAACGGGTAAACAGAAGATACCATGACAGTCGTAGGAGAGTGGTGAGTGTAATGGGGAAACTCCAGGCTGTGGAGATGTAGAGGTTACAGAAGGGGCTGTTTTGGACAGAGGAGTTTTGGGGGCAGCCTGTGAGGTCGTGCTCTTTGATCTGAACTATGAAGACGGAGAGTGAGCCACGCGGGTGTCTGGGGAAGAGCGTGTCAGGTAGAGGCGGAGGCCCTAGATGGAAGGTGCATGGCATGAGCCTCAGGGAGGCCTGTGTGTGGGTCTACTGCTTTTGCTAACACGTAAGTTATATAGTTTGTAGTGTGGGTGCAGGTGTGTGAAGCCTCTTGATTCTCTGTCAGAAACACCATGCTCTTCTGACCCTCATTGATCATGTAAATAGATGGCTTGACACTTCTAAAGGCCCTGCATCAGTTATTGCTGTATAACATATCCCTGCAAACATAGCCACTAAAAACAGCATTTGGTTATCACCTCACCGCGTCAGAAAGGCAGGAGTCAGGGCCTCGTTTAGAGTCATCTGAAAGGCTGTGATCATAGTTGTGTCTATGAGGGCTGAGTTCTCTCAGAAGGCTTGACCGGGGAAGGGCCTCCTCCTGAATTCTCATAGTTGTTGAGAGCATTTGGTTCCTTACAGGCTGTTGGATTGAGGGCCTCAATTTCTTGCTGGCTGGCAGTTGGAAGCCACCTTCAGTTCCTTGCCATGTGGCCCCCTCCAAATACTGATTTACAACATGGCAGCTTCCTTCTTCAGAGTTATCAAAGGAGAGAGTTTCCTTGTAAGACAGGTGTTATTAACACAAGTGACATCCTAACATCTTTGCCATATTATTGGTTAGAAGCAAGTTAGAGATCTGGCTTACCCTTAAGGGGAAAGGATTACAAGGGCATGAATACTGGGAAGCAGGGATTTTGGGGGCCACTGTACAGTCCGTTAGCAAGAGGCCCATACAAATAACTGGAGCCACCCATTGGGAATGCTTGATATAGTGTGCTTATCTCTATTTAACAAAACTCTTTGCTGTTCGGCGCCTGGCTGGCTCAGTAGAGCATGCGAGTCTTGATCCCAGGGCTGTAACTTTGAGCCCCATGTTCAGGGTGGAGATTACTTAAAAATAAGATCTTTTTTAAAAAGCTAAAAAAACCCACAAAAAACTATTGAGTGTTAAAATGCTATGGGTGTTTGATAATTAGTAAAAAGAAGCAAGGTTTTTAGCTCCTCCAGGAGATAAGTTGTAACTAATTAGGAATTCAGGCTGAACTTATTTTTCTATTTCTGTCTCCTACCAGCTGTTCTTCTGAGTAGGGCGGAGACAGCACGGGTCAAATCTTGACCTCTTGATCGAATCTGAAATTGTTGATTCCTTCTTCCACCTTTAATCCTCTTTTCCTTTCCTTCCCGGCAGCCCCTCCTGTGATTTGTCTTCTTCCTTCGCCTTTGTTCTCTTCATTCTCCTCTCCTGGAACATTTTCTGTTTCGCTGTTGCAGCTTAACCTCTTTGTCTTCTCCACGTCCCTTTTACATGCTCAGTAAGTGTGTGCTGACCATGTCCCCTAAAAGGCAGGGTGCCAGGTTTGAATTTGACTTAGTAGGCAGAGGTTTTCAAGCTGGCTTCTGATGAGATGGCGAGGTTCTCAGGGGCTGTAGGTGACAAGGTAGGTAGGCAGATGTAGAACTGTCACTCGCTGCTGCTTGGCGAAGGACCCGTTACTAGTCTGAGACCAGATGCATACAGAAATAGAGAGTCCGTGCTGAGACACCTTTGATGGGGTTTTACGTTTGTTTTTCTGGTTTTGGTACTTCAGTTGGAAGTAATACTACTTTGTGTCATACCCTATGCCTTTATGACAGCTCTCATGGACTTTTAAAGTATGGCTTGATTCTTGCTGGCAGTACCTGTGACATGAACGCACATCCCTTAGTAACAGGCTGTATTTACAGGCTGTATTTGCTGTAAATACTTGAAAAACTGTTGCTGACAATTCAAGGCTAATTAATGAATTTTTGGATGGTCCCAGTTTATTGATAACCCAAGTTGATTATTAGTTGTGACTTAATGAAACTATTGCCAAATGGCGCATATGGGTAGGCAGGCTACAGACAGCCCGCCTGTTCCTCTGCAGTCTCTGAGATTTCTTTGTTGGCTTTGTATCTCCTCTCCGTTCTGTTTTGTTTAGATCATTTTTGGAAGATTAGTACATCACATCACATTACGTTTTGGGGAGATGACTTTGTTTTCTACCCAGAGATCAACCTGAATTTGGTCCTGGAAGAGGTGTTCTCGATACATGTAATTAGATAATGTCCTCTTCCAACCGAATCCATATGCAAATAGATGTAGCATCCTTCGGTCTTACCTGCAGTCTTTCTCCTTCGATGTAGAAACCAGAGTTTTGAGCAAGAATTTTTCCAAATGGAAGCCGATCCCCTAGACCAGTGGACTCAACCTAGTCAGCTTGAGGAGAGAGACGTTGGCCTCCTTGAGTTGGTGTAAATAAAAATACAGGGAGGAGGGGAACCTGCTGAATGAATCCGGTCAATGTGACAAAGAGCTATTCCTGTAAGATATTTTGTCCTCTGACTTATAAAACTTCCTTTTTGTTTTTCTCTCTTGCTTCTTTTGTGAAACTTGCTATTTTCAGGTGTTTTGATGTTTGGGGGAAGTTATAAATGGAATTGTGTATTTCAGAGAAGGTCAGGCTTAGGAGTCATCACTCATCACATGCCTATCTCTCTTTTTTATTTTTAAACGGCACACGAGTGTCTGACTTGCACATGGTATTTCTTGCTTGGCAGGCTGGTGCCAGACTCAGTGTCTTTTGTTTTTAAGAGATAAATGTCTGGTGGTTTTTGTTTTGCCGTGAGACGCATGTGAGTCATACGTATCATGAACCAAGTCCTTCCCCCAAACCTCTAATTGTTTTGGACAACTTACCTACACTTCATCATCTAGAAGCTAATTTATTAAAAATTCCAACTGCGTGTCCATTTATAAAAGTTCGGTTAGTCATCTACACTTTATCGTCGATATAATCATTTCTTGACCGAGGGAACTACCAACCCTGTTGGCACTAACTTTGTTTTTGTGCTTGCACGTTGATCGTAAACTTAGAAAAAGATTAAAAATGAAGATGTAGGCCTCAGTCTCTGTGACTTCCTTCCTTCTTGGTCGTGGATAGCACCAAAAATCTAGATTTTACTAGTGTGTTTAATCCTGTGAATGGCACTCTCTAATGCAGTCGTTAGTGTTTTGTTAAGAAAGCAAACAATACTATGATCAAAAAGAGACTGAAATATTTTATATTACATTATTGAATAACTTGCTCAGCGTTATCAAAATGATCTTTATTTTCTCAGCGTATTATGACAGGTACTATGTGTGACAGTTAGCATGGATGGCAGAGCTGGACTGTCCGGGATTTATGTATTATCTCTACCATTTAACTGGTTCCGTGATGTTTGAGATATTTGTCAAACAACTGGGTCTCTCCATGCCTTTGTTATGTCTTTGTAAAATAGGGAAAAATAGTAGTACCTACTTCACAAGGTTGTTTTCAGGATTAATTTAATTAATATATATAAAGTGTATATGTGAACAGTGCCTGGCATTGCCTACAGGTACATAGAAGTCTTAGCTATCATTGGTCACCTTTTTGATTGTCTAGTTTTGCAAAGGTTTTTGTTAATAACAACAGAAATGTATTTACCATATATTAAAAGCATGTACTAAGATTTGTGTTTTTAAAACTAAAAATTTCCAGTAGAAAGCTACTTTTTATCTATAACTCTTAAGAAAGAACAGTTGGATTGAAACACTCCATTATAGGGTTTGTTGCAAAGCAATGTTTTAAAACAAAAACAAACTTAAAAAAAAAAAAAAAAGTCTGTCCATGGAGTTGAATGGGAGACTCAGTGATGTGGTTCTACCTTTTTTTTTTTCCAGCATTGTGTTCTTTTAACATTTCCTAAGTTCCTGATTGAAAAAATAAAGACAGGTGATTTTCAACAAAGTAGCTATGTCGTCTTTATATGCCTTATATCTAGAACTTAAGTTTTTTGTTTTTTTTTTTTTTGACTGTGGACATACTTCCATATTATTGTTTTAAATAGTCTTTTTTTTTTTTAATTGGGAACATTTCCTTGAACATTCACATAGAGTATCAAAAGAAGTTTTTGTTTGTGGTTGGAAAAAAATGTCTTTAACCTGCCAACAGAACTTAAAATTGCATAAGAAAATGGGTGTTGATGCAGAGGAATGGTGTGTAGGCAGCAGATCTCTTGTTCTGTCTGAAAACAGTGATGAAATACAAACAACCAGTGTGGAACTGGTGTTGCTCTGTTTCAGTGTGGGAAAGACAACTTCAGAGGAGGAGAAAAACTGCTGTTTTAATGCTTTTATTATATTTTAGGCATGGGACTTTGTTGGCAAGCATTACAGGGATCACAGAAAGCTGAGATCTATAAAAAGTACTATGGTGCCTGTTTCAGTCTATTTATGTTGAACTTTAGCAGGAGTTTGGGATTCATTTTTGATCTTTAAGTGCTCCTGTGAACTCTTGAAATTATTTATAGAACTTTGCTTTTTTTTTTTTTTGAAGCTTTTATGATGCCTTGTTGTCATTAACCAGTGTTTTACTCTTTTGTTTTGGTTTTGGTTTTTACTGTAGCAAAATATACATAACATAAAATATACCGTTTTAACTATTTTTAAGTGTCACATTCAGTGGCATTAAGTACATTCCTGTTTTTGTGCAGCGGTCACCTCCATCCACCTCTAGAACTTTTTTATGGTGCCATCCTGAAACAGTGTATCCATTAAACAATAACCCCCAGACCCCACTGCTGTGGCAACCACTATTCACCTGTCTGTCTTTATGAACTTGACTATTCTAAGCACCTTATGTAAGTGGAATCATATAACATGTGTCCTGGTTTGTCCATGTTTTATCAGAATTTCACTTTTTTTTAAATGTTTATTTCTGAGAGAGAGAGAGAGAGAGAGAGAGAGAGAGAGAGAGAGAGAGAGAATACAAGCGAGGGAAGGGCAGAGAGAGTGGGAGACACAGAACCTGAAGCAGGCTCCACATTCTGAGCTGTCAGCACAGAGCCCGACGTGGGGCTCGAACTCACGGACCGTGAGATCATGATCTGAGCTAAAGTCGGACGCTCAACCGACTGAGCCACCCAGGCGCCCCCAGGATTTCGTTTTTTAAGGCTGAGTAACAGTCCTTTGTATCTGTATACCACATTCTATTTATGTGTTCTCCCGTTGATGGGCAATTGGGTTGTTCTACCTTTGGCTATTGTGAATAATACTGCCATAAACATTAGTGTGCAAATATCTGTTTATGTCCCTGCTTTCATTTCTTTTATGTGTATATTGGAATTGGAATTGTTGGATTACATAGTAATCCTGTGTTTAATATTTTGAGGAACTGGCATACCGTTGTCTACGGTAGCCACACCATTTTATACTCCCACTGTCTGTAGAATCTTGTGGGGGGTGTGTGTGTGTGTGCACACGCGCGTGCGTGTGTGTGTGTATACAAGAGTCAGTCATAAGATTTCATCAAGAACTCAAGAGTGTAATCTTTGTATTTGGTCTTTAACAGATTCACTTCAATTCCTGCATACTTAATACAATGAGTAGTGTAGTATAGATATTAGTTGTATTAGGTCTATCCACTTGTTTTCTCATTCCACTGAAACTTCTGTGGGTTGATGAAATGCAAGGAGTTACCCTTCAAGTTTAGTTACATGTGTTAACACCAAATAGGTAACCATCGTTAGGTAGAGTCTTGTGTTCAAGTGTCTTGATAAACAGTATTCGTTCTCAGGCTCAGAAGATCGAGATGTCAAAACACAAAAAGTAGCCTTCAATTCTGAACTGAGTAGGGTAGCAGATTGGCATTAATAATTTTGATTTCTTATCTGTACAGAAGAGATTTGGCTTGTAGGCCAACGACTCTACTGTGTGCCTTTCAGTACTTGGAGAGACTATTTTCAGTGTGAATATGATAATGGATTTCTTTATGTAAATAGATGTTTAAAATAGATTTCTGGTCTATTTTAAAATGGATTGTTATCAATCAACGACATTATCATAACTTGAATTTTTTCATCTAACTTTAGAATGATGACTAGTGGGGCACCTGGGTGGCGCAGTCGGTTAAGCGTCCGACTTCAGCCAGGTCATGATCTCGCGGTCCGTGAGTTCGAGCCCCGCGTTGGGCTCTGGGCTGATGGCTCAGAGCCTGGAGCCTGTTTCCGATTCTGTGTCTCCCTCTCTCTCTGCCCCTCCCCCATTCATGCTCTGTCTCTCTCTGTCCCAAAAATAAATAAACGTTGAAAAAATAAATAAATAAATAGAATGATGACTAGCAAAAATATAGTAGAAATATGACTCGTTTTCACTTCCTTCAAATAAATAAAATAAACCCAGTGACAGAAGTCCAATATTATGTTTTGTCCTAGATCCCCATAACACTTTAAAATTATATGAAGTTGAGCACGATAATATGAGCTACTATTCAAGATTCTCTTCATTCTATTTTATTTCTTAAGGCAGAGGATTTGTGTTATAAAGGAGTTTTCTTCCTTCCTTCCTTCCTTCCTTCCTTCCTTCCTTCCTTCCTTCCCTCCCTCCCTCCCCTCCCTCCCTCCCTCCCTCCCTCCCTCCCTCCTTTTTAAAATATGGAACACTTCACGAATTTTTTGTGTGTCATCTGTGGGCAGGGGACATGTTAATCTTCTCTGTATCGTTCCAATTTTAGTATATGTGCAACTGAAGTGAGTGCAAGGATTTTTTTTAAAAAAATGAATTTTAGAGTCCTGTATTTTGGAACCAAATTTAAAAATCCAAAACTGGGGCAACTGGATGGCTCAGTCGGTTAAGTATCTGACTCTTGACTTTGGCTCAGGTCATGGTCTCATAGTTCGTGAGTTTGGGCCCCCACATCGGGCTATGCTCTGACAATGCAGAGCCTGATTGTGATTCTGTCTCTTTCAATCAATCAATCAATCAATCAGTCAACCTCTCACTCTCTCTCTCTGCCCCTCCCCCCTTTCAAAATAAATAAATAAACATTAAAAAATCCAAAACAAACCAAAGAAAATTGCATATAACTCTAACATAGTAAGACTGCAATAAAAGAAGTTGCCCCTCCCAAATGGAGTGATGCTCTGACACCCCACCTCTTCTCTCATCTCCTTTCATTCAGGATCACTTTGTGGGTATGACTGGGGCAAATCTCAGCACTGTCTTTGGGCAGGAGAAGAGGTTGAGAACAACCAGTACTGAAGTATTAGATTACATTTTAGAAAACCTGGTTTTTGCTTCTTCAAGTCAATTAGCTGAATCATTCGGTCTCCATTTCTTACTCATGTTTTTTTTTGTTTTTTTTTTTTAATTTTTAAAATTTGTTTTAAAAGAGAGAGCAAGCAGGGGAGGGGCCAGAGAGAGGGGGAGGGAGAAAGAATCCAAAACAGGCTCTGCACTGTCATCACAGAGTCCGATGCGGGGTTTGATCCCACAAACCGGGAGATCATGACCTGAGCTGAGATCAAGAGTTGGACGCTTAGCTGACTGAGCCACCCAAGTGCCCCTCCATTTCTTGTTTGTAAAATGTTAGGCTTGAACTAGAAGGATGTACTTTTTGAGGGGGTGTGGGGTGTGTGTATGATTCTGGAGTCTTACTTAGCAACACTCAAACTTCAGAAACCCAGGAAATTCCCCCAGCAGTCTCATAGAGTTTCTATAATGTCCTAACCCTAGAATTCTCTTCTAGTTCGAAGGAAAGGACTGTCTATCTTGTGAACCTCAAAATCTCCCAGCACAAGGCATTTCTCACAGTTGGCACCTAGAGAGAATGCAAATGCATAGAAAATTATTCAGATTAAGGAAGGTACAAATTGTCATGGCAACAAACACTATTTAATTGGTTCTTTGAAGCTCTTAATGGGTTTGGTGGCCCTATTCGTTATGTGGATCCATACATTTTGACTGTAGATCATAGAAATCCTAATGATAATGAGATATAGTGACTTGTAGAACTCAAATTTAGGAGATACACCTTAATCCAGTGGTGTTGTCTGCATTTTTCTGTGATTTCTTTGACTCTATCTTCCTTTGGCTTTAGCCTTAGGGTCAAATGGTCTTTAGTTCATAATCTGTAAAAGGAAGGGGTAATATTTTAAGAGACTATTTCCCCCAAACTCTCAGTGCATTTCATCGAATTTTATCCTTGTACAAGTATGAACTAATTCTTGGTTCCTTGAGAAAGCCGTGCATTAATTGGCTTAGGTCTGAGTTCCTGGGCTAACCATTTATGAGAGGAGGAAAGGAATTACTTCCCTTTGATTAATCATGCCCTAGAATACTCTAGAATTGAAGACACAGTGAGTTCATCTTGACCTGAGAAAGGAAGATGACAGGAGGGAGGGGTCCATTCTTGAACAAAACCAGTATTCTTTTAGGACATGGAATGGGACCAAGTCCAGGGCGGGGTATAACAGAGTGTCCTGTCGTTCACCCTTTCCACTCCCAAATAGCCGTATACATTTTTCCTCTTATGCGTGTTCTTAATGAAAATTTGCCCTTAGATGAAACGCTCTCACTGCCTCCCCAAAAAAGGACTTTTCCAGTTCTCATCTAGTTCCAACAGCAGGATCTTTAGTGATGTATTGTCTTCTTTCTCAAATCTGGGGGAGCATCTCATGGTCTTGCCCCCTGTGGCTAAAGAATAACATGTCTATCCATAGTGCTCAAGCCAGACCAGGGAGATTGCAGTAGACGTTCCCATGTTTAAAGGAGGATACTGGAAAAGTACACACAAGGATCAGTGATCACTCTTTCCTAGTCCAGGAGAGTTGAGTGCCCCTGTACTGGGAGAAGGTTAATTTCTTAGTGATTTTTATCTCTGAGAGTGTCTCTTTTTCCCTGGTCTCCCATGGCCTCTCAGGGGTGGCCTTTGAGAAGGACTGAACAACCATTGGAAACTGCAACTGCACTAACTCTCTCACCTCTTGTGGGGAATTGGGAGGGAGGGACCTCAGGTTGCCTCAGATCTGTGGTTCTCAGTGTGGTCGGGACCAGCCACATAGCAAATTATGGGCTGTCACCCCAGACCTAATGACTCAGAACAGGGGCTCCAGTGGTATGTCCTTCAACACTACCTCCCAAAGCATCAAGTGAGCTTTCTAGTTTAAGAGCCATTGACTTAGACGTTTAGCGTTTTTTTGTGGTTTCTTTGGCAAATCAACTCCCTTAAGACTAAGTGGGCTACTAGTTGGTTTATGGTCAGTTCCGTTTGCAGTAATCGTAGTAGCAGAGACCCTGCCTGGTCATTGTCCCTGAGCCTGTCAGAGCCTGCTCCTGCCCTGTCTTGGCCTCTGCTTGTTCCCTGTCTTTGTGCTGCACCTTAATTGCACTTTCACAAGGAAGTGTATTGTCATCTTTGTTAGGCACGGGTATGCCTGTTAGAGGGAGGTGCTTGGGAAAGGACCCTTGTGGGGGTAGGTCAGGTGTCTTCCAGGCTCCATTCTGCTCTCCTGGGAAATTTCTAACTTCACAGCCTCTGTTTTCGCAAGCTTTGGCTCTGTTTCTGCTAGCATGGCTTTTTGGTTGGTTGGTTGGTTGGTTGGTTGGTTGGTTTGTGTCTGAACCGTACTGGAGTCCACATTACTGAACTTTGAGCTTTTTTGGGTTATAGAGGTGGAGAGGGCCTCTCATATCAAAGATCTGTTTCTCCCCTCCTTGCTTTCAGCCTAAGCTTATCTTTATCTAGGCTACAGGAAGCAGGCAACACATTTCTTCCGTCTTAATTTTTGTACCATTTACGTTTCTTTTTCTTGAAGCAGCCATAATAAATACTTGGAGCAGATCGTGAGATTTAAGGTATTGGCTCTTCGGTTAAGAGTGCTGATGTTAAACTCTGTCAGAGTTAGAAACTGGTGCCACCAACAGATGGGAAGCAGATAAGGAAAAGCAAGTCCTTTCTCTCCTGTCTAGCCTTTCCATCTCCCGCTTTTGACCCATGGCCTCACGGGGTCAAGCTGGCAAAACATGGAATCCATGGAACAGAACTCAGCAATAAAGAACAATGCACTGTTGATACACTCTACAGTATGGATGAAAGCCGTCAGACATAAAGGAGTGTACACCTTATGAGTCTATTTATATAAAACGCTACAAAACTAGTTTATCATGAATACTAACGGTGAGAGAAAGATGGGGTTCTGGCTCCTGGGCTGGAGAGGTGACAGACTGGATGGAAAAAACCAAACGGACACAAGAAACCTTCGGGGTTGATAATTTCACAGATACATTCGTTTATCAACTGTCATCAAGGTGCACATTTTATTTTTCAGGGAGAGAGAGCATGTGTGCGTGCAAGGGAGGGGCAGAGAGAGAGGGAGACAGGGGCTCCAAAGCGGGCTCCGTGCTGACAGCAATGAACCCAATGCAGGGCTTAAACTCAGGATCCGTGAGATCATGACCTGAGCCCAAGTCGGAAGCTCAACCGACTGAGCCACCCGGTGCTGCAAAGTGCATCTTGTAAATTTGTGCAGTGTACTGTATGTCAGTTTTATCTCAGTAAAGCTAGTCAGATTACTAATACATTTCTCCATTACAATAATGCAGATGAAGCAAACAGTCTCCCCCTCCAAAATAAAACAAACCAAAACAACCCCTCGAATCTTCGTTACTGTAAGTAAAAAAGAGGTGGGTGCCTACACTCTTCCTGGCCCTTAATTAGTCTGCGTCCTGTAAATTCTTCCAACTTCCGTCTTCTTCTCTGAAAACCAGAGCCCCTACCACCTGTCTCAGGGATACCTCCCAAGGAGTCTGTGCACATCAAAAATGAGGTGAGAGTGTGTTATGTGAGTTAACACCATTCCTCCTCACATTCCTCCTGAGCATTGAAAAGATCCTTCAGGAGCTTCGATTTGGCCTCCTTTTCCTTCTACATAGATGCAAGGAGAAAGAGTATATGTCCCACAGATACGCTATACCTGCATTTTTTGGTAGTGAGTTAGTTGGGTAACTGTGTCATTAATTTGAAGCTGTCTTCAAGAAATGGCAGTGGGAAAAGATACGTCTTGAAGCAAATCAGGCTGATGATGTGTGACAAAGGCTGTTTGATTTTCTGAGTTTCAGTTATCCTGTTACCACACATGTAATAGATTGGTATATTATAAAAATATTTTCTCAAAAAAACCCCACAAAAAACAAACAAACAAACAAAAAAAAACCAAAGGCCGGGGCGCCTGGGTTGCTCAGTCAGTTAAGCGTCTGGATTTCAGCTCAGGTCATGATATCATGGTTCATGGCACTGAGCCCTGAGTTGGATTCTACACTGACAATGGGACACCTGCTGGGATTCTCTCTCCCTCTCTCTGCCTCTCCCCTGCTTGCACACACATGCTCTCTCTCCTCTCTCTCTCTCAAAATAAATAAATAAACTTGGAAAAAAATAAAAGCATCAAGAGGTAATCATATCTAGAAACTCACCTTTACACTACAGCTATCCCGTGGCAAGTTGAATGAGACAAGAAAGAAAGAGATAATCTTATTCCTGGCGTAAATACTCCGCTGGAGTGTGCATCTGGTGACTAGTGACTGTGCAGAGTTTATGGCTGTTTCATGTTAACATTTTTGTAGCTGACAAGTGACTTTTTTTTTTTTCTTTTTTTTTTTACAAATAAGAGAAAAAGAAAGTGGTTGAGTTTTTCCAGCAATGAAAGGATCCAAAAATGTCAATAGAATTTCTTTGAGAATTTACTGTGTGTTATATGTTTCAGTTGCTTTTACTGATACCTTTCTTTTGTAGTGATGAAATCTAGATGACTTAGGATTCACCTTTGGTCATGGATATCAGGAGATACCAGTGGAAGCGCTGTGCGTTAGTGTGGCAGTTTGAGTCTATCTTGAAGCAGCATGGTCTGGGGCGTCTTAGTTTCAGATCCTAGTCTCACCACCCATTAGCCTTTAATAAATTACTTAGTCACATTCTGTCTCAATTTCTTTACTGTAAAAGAAGGGCAGTAACAACGCAGACCTCATGAGGTTGATTAAAAGGGCTCTAATATATGTAAAGTGCTTAAAATAGTGCCTTCCACGCAGTAAGCATTGTGTAACTATTGGCTTACTATTTATTACTATGCCAGCAAGAGTGTTTTATTTTTAGGACTCCATACTCGGAAAGATTTTTTTTTTTTTTTATGCGGTGTATACAAATTGAGCATTTAAACATGAATGTTTGTCAGAATGGAAATAGAGTTTTTGGGGAAAATACAGTAAGGCTTTTAACACTTGTTAGCAGGTTTGTCTTCACAAGAGTTAAAGCAATTTTCACTCCTATCAGCAGTCAGTAAGCCTCCCTAGAAGTGGTATTATTAAGCCAAATTAGAATGTCTTTCTCTAAAAAAAAAAATCTTTTTTTTTAAAATTTTTTTTTTTTTTTCAACGTTTATTTATTTTTGGGACAGAGAGAGACAGAGCATGAACGGGGGAGGGGCAGAGAGAGAGGGAGACACAGAATCGGAAACAGGCTCCAGGCTCTGAGCCATCAGCCCAGAGCCTGACGCGGGGCTCGAACTCACGGACCGCGAGATCGTGACCTGGCTGAAGTCGGACGCTTAACCGACTGCGCCACCCAGGCGCCCCTAAAAAAAAAAATCTTAAAATGAACCCGTTTTCCTGATTTAATCTAGGGGGAAAAAGTAAAATAGGATAGGAGGCATTGGGAATATAAGGAAGAATTATCCTATGCAATCTACTGAAAAACAGGAAAAAAAAAACACTTACGGGTAGGCAAGGAATCTACTCTGGGAAATGCCAATAAACAGCTTTCCTGTTAACTTGTTTCATACTGTTTGGGAGCTGTGGGCATTCAGGCACCTGGCTTGATCTATAATATTTGGATAAACCGTTGTACGTATTGCATCGGTTGATTCTTTTTTAAAAAAGGAAACATTCCATACCTTGGTGTTTGCCTGTATATTGAGGTTTACTGGGAAGACAGAGGTGTCCTACGACTTACTTTGGCCTCCTTCGGAGGGCAGCTTCCTTAGGGTTATGACCCGCCTCTTGGGAAGAAAGTTCTCAACTGGTATATTATTCATCTTGAAACTATTATTCTTTACTGTTCCTGTTCCAGTTCTTACATTTACGTTATTCCCTCCATCTGAGGTGTAAAATCCCTTTTGTGTCCTAATGTTTCTGAGAAACAGCATAATAGTTCTTTAAAAAGGATTAAATTCTATACTTAATAGGGGTAGCTTTTATCTCTCCCTCTTCTTGCCCCAATAAAGAAAAAAAGGAGCTGTCACTGAATTGAGAGGGAATCCTACAGTCTTTCAAGGAAATACGGTGTAATATGTATGAAGGAGAATTGCACCAAAATATTGTGCAAGAGGCCTGAGTGGGAGACGCTTTCCTCCCACGGAGGTTTGGGTGGGACAGTTAGCTGTCCTTTTAGGACCTGCTAGTTCCCTCTTTTTGTCTCCGGTAACTGATTTTTGTTGTGATCCTGCCTTAGTTTATACTCTCTAAAAGCTAGAGATGGACAATTGAATTTTACTTATTTTAGTGCTGACTAGAATTGAAATATTCAAATTTGGAGAATTTGTTGAAATTGGTGGGTAATTGCATAAATGCTTAGGCATTACTTTTCCATTTTGGCTTAAAACACCTCCTCTCTCTTCATTACGTAATTACACCATTATTTGACCCAAACAATTTTAAGTTATTTTCCCACACAGATTAGACAATTATCTGACTTTAGCTTTCTAGTTTCAACACAGTGGAAATAAAAGATTTTTTTTTCTTATCCCAGGATGTTTTGACCCATGTTAGAACAATACCTCTTATCCTAGGCGCCAAAATGTGGTACCTGTTATAAGTTATAGAATTAACTTCAGCTAGTGTTTCCTGTGAGATTTCACCCTGGCAGACGTCAGCCTCCAGAGCCACTGAGGAAGCAAAAACAATAAACTCTCCTTGCTGATATTCCTTTACTTTTTAATATATTCTGAGGTCTGTTATTCAGGGCTTGTTGTGGTTGTTGTTGATACATTCATTGCGAAGCCTTCAGGAGGTTAACCCCGAGGTAAGTCTTGGCTACAGATCACTTCCCACATATTGTCCTTCAGAATATTTGGAAGTGAACGGTGTGCCTGGGTGGCTCAGTTGGTTAACCATCCGATTCTCGACTTTGGCTCAGGTCATGATTTCACAGTTCGTGGACCTGAGCCCCAGGTTGGGCTCCACGCTGACAGCCTGGAGCCTGCTTGGGATCCTCTGTCTCAACCCCTCCCCTGCTCATGCTCTAAATAAATAAACTTAAAAATAATAAACTTAAAAAAAATTATTTGGAAGTGAAGCTTTAGCGTTCCTTAGTTTAATAGCAGTTAAATGTTAACTATTAAGCGACAGGAAGTAAATAAAATGTTGTTTCTGATACCATTATGTAAATTTGCCTTCAGCTTTGTTATATGATAATGATACTACTTTTTACACGTACAGATTCCTTGGTTCCGTGCTTGCATGTTCTGATTCAGTATGTTTGGTAAGGAGGCCGGGTATTTGTACCGAAAAGTCAAAAACCCAAACTAAAAACCAATAACAACTAACAAGAAAAACACCCTCCAAGATGTTGAGAACATTTAATGGTGGAAATGGGGAAACTGTGTGTGTGTGTGCATGCACCTGTGCACTCACACATGCTTGCTTGTATGTTTGTGCTTTTTATACATCCACTTGGCTATATATATATTTAAGTTTACTTCATTATTTTGGGAGAGAGAGTGTGCATGTGAGAGAGGAAGGGGGAGAGAGAGAGAGAGAGAGGGAGAGAGAGAGAGAGAAGGGGGGGAGGGAGGGAGGGAGGGAGGGAGAATCCCAAGCAGGCTCCATGCTGTCAAGTTCAGAGCCTGATGCAGGGCTTGAACTCATGACCAAGAGATCAAGACCTGAGCCCAAATCTAGATTAGAATGCTTAGCCGACTGAGCCACTCAGGTGCCCTGAAAGAATAAGTCATATACATTTGTTATTTACAAATACACATGCCTTGATGTGATCACATATGGCTATTCAGGATTAATACACATAGTGGGTAAATAAAGTCTACTGTGGTAGGAGATACATAATTGCCTTCAAGGGCCCTATTTTGTTTTTAGTTTGGCTATTCATAAGTTAATTCATGTCTGTAGTAGAGTCACGTTGTACCTGTCTTCCACCTTTAATGGTCAGCCAGCTATTTTTGCTTTGCTAACAAGTATAATTTGGTGACTGTAAGTATCTTTGGTGCTGTCTTTGAATGGTGCAGATACTAGCTCAGCATTAATCTTTTGTACTGGTTTCATTGTTGTATAAAACTAAAAATAGCATTGTAGGTGGGATAGAGGAAACATTTTGGGAAACTGTGTGCTTTATGGTTGACAGAATGTCATCATCTTCCACCATGCTATTTTGGTAAACTCATTAAGAAAACAGTTGTTGCTAGTAGGGGTGTGGGACTTTGTCTCCCAGGGAGTGAACCACTAGCTACAAATAGAACATACTGAAAATCCAACTGGAATTATTACTGTTACTATATTTCTATATGTATCAGTTGGTGTGTCATCTGACTCAGGATAATATTCAGTGAAGCCTTTTTTTTCCTTGCTATTTTTTATCTGTACATCTTCAGTTGTAAAGATTATTATAGAAATGTAAGGAAACTTAGATAGATGACATAGAATGATCTGCAGCAGTGTTTTTTGCAGACCAGCTTGGATTTTTGCTGGTTGCTGGTGAAATGAGAGATAGGAGGAAAATCTAGTGAACTTTTCCTGAAGGTAAATGTGTGATCCTTCATCATGACACTCCTACTATTTTAGTGTCAAGATAGACTACTTTTAATTAAAATAATGACAGTACAGAGTGGTTTAATTTTTTTTTTTTAATGTCTTGTCTCCATACTGTTTTCCAGAGTGGCTGCACCAGCTTGCATTCCCACCAACAATGCAAAAGAGATCCTCTTTCTCCC
This sequence comes from Felis catus, assembly GCF_018350175.1. Lineage (NCBI taxonomy): Eukaryota > Metazoa > Chordata > Mammalia > Carnivora > Felidae > Felis > Felis catus. Next base: position 8,557,087 of record NC_058372.1, on the reverse strand, counting down.
CATCCTCAACAACATCTGTTGTTGCCTGAGTTGTTAATGTTAGCCATTCTTATAGGTGTGAGGTAGTATCTCATTGTGGTTTTGATTTGTATTTCCCTGATGATGAGTGATGTTGAGCATTTTTTCACATGTCGTTTGACCATCTGGATGTCTTCTTTGGAGAGGTGTCTATTCATGTCTTCTGCCCGTTTCTTTACTGGTTTATTTGTTTTTTGGGTGTTGAGTTTGATAAGTTCTTTACAGATTTTGGATACTAACCCTTTATCTGATATGTCGTTTGCAAATATCTTCTCCCATTCTGTTGGTTGCCTTTTAGTTTTGCTGATTGCTTGCTTCGCTGTGCAGAAGCTTTTTATTGTGATGAGGTCCCAGTAGTTCATTTTCGGTTTTGTTTCCCTTGCCTCCAGAGACATGTTGAGTAAGCAGGTGCTGCTGCCAAGGTCAAAGAGGTTTTTGCCTGCTTTCTCCTTGAGGATTTTGATGGCTTCCTGTCTTACATTTAGGTCTTTCATCCATTTTGAGTTTATTTTTGTGTATGGTGAAAGCAAGTGGTCCAGGTTCATTCTTGAATTAGATTAGGTGGCCATACGTTTGTGGGTCCATCTTTGGGTTCTCTATTCTGTTCCATTGATCTGAGTGTCTGTTCTTGTGCCAGTACCATACTGTCTTGATGATTACAGCTTTGTAGTGTAGCTTGAAGTCTGCGATTGTGATGCCTCCTGCTTTGGTTTTCTTTTTTAAGATCGCTTTGGCTATTTGGGGTCTTTTCTGGTTCCATACAAATTTTAGGATTATTTGTTCTAGCTCTGTGAAGAATGCTGCTATTATTTTGATAGGGATTGCACTGAATATGTAGATTGCTTTGGGTAGTATTGACATTTTAACAATATTGTTCTTCCTATCCAGGAACATGGAATCTTTTTCCATTTTTTTGTGTCTTCTTCAGTTTCTTTCATCAGCTTTCTTTAGTTTTCAGTGTATAGATTTTTCACCTCTTTGGTGAGATTTATTCCTAGGTATTTTATGTTTTTTTGTGCAACTGTAAATGGGATCGATTCCTTGATTTCTCTGATTTCTGTGTGTTGATTTTATATCCTGAAATTTTGCTGAATTCATGAATTAATGCTAGCAGTTTTTTGGTGGAATCTTTTGGGTTTTCCATATAGAGTATCGTGTCATCTGCAAAGAGTGAAAGTTTGACCTCTTCCTGGCCAATTTGGATGCCTTTTATTTCTTTGTGTTGTCTGACTGCAGAGGCTAAGACTTCAATATTGTGTTGAATAACAGTGGCAGGAATGGACATCCCTGTCTTGTTCCTGACCTTAGGGGGAAAGCTCTCAGTTTTTCCCCATTGAGGATGATATTAGCATAGGGTCATTCATATATGGCTTTTATGATCTCGAGGTATGCTCCTTCTGTCCCTACTTTCTTGAGGGTTTTTATCAAGAAAGGATGCTGTATTTTGTCAGATGCTTTCTCTGCATCTATTGAGAGGATCATATGGTTCTTTCTTTTATTGATGTGGTGAATCACTTTAATTGTTTTGCAGATATTGAACCAGCCCTGAATCCCAGGTATAAATCCCACTTGGTCGTGGTGAATAATCTTTTTAATGTATTGTTGGGTCCAGTTGGCTAATATCTTGTTGAGGATTTTTGCATCCATGTTCATCAGGGAAATTGGTCTGTTTTTCTCCTTTTTAGTGGGGTCTCTGTCTGGTTTTGGAATCAAGGTAATGCTGGCTTCATAGAAAGAGTTTAGAGGTTTTCCTTCCATTTCTATTTTCTAGAACACCTTCAAGAGAATAGGTGTTAACTCTTCCTTAAATGTTTGGTAGAATTCCCCTGGAAAGCCATCTTGGCTCTGGACTCTTGTTTTTTGGGAGATGTTTGATTACTAATTTGATTTCTTTATTGTTTCTGGGTCTGTTCAGATTTTCTGTTTCTTCCTATTTGTTTTGGTAGTGTGTATGTTTCTAAGAATTTTTCCATTTCTTCCAGATTGCCCATTTTATTGGTATATAATTGCTCCTAATATTCTGTTGTTGTTTTTATTTCTGCTGTGTTGGTTGTGATCTCTCCTCTTTGATTCTTGATTTTATTTATCTGGGTCATTTTTTTCTTTTTGATCAAACTGGCTGGTGGGTTATCAATTTTGTTAATTCTTTCAAAGAACCAGCTTCTGGTTTCATTGATCTGTTCTATTGTTTTTTTTTTGTTTTTTGTTTTTTTTTTGGTTTTCTTTTTTTTTTTTGGTTTCGATAGCATTGATTTCTTCTGTAATCTTTTATTTCCTGTCTTCTGCTGGTTTTGGTTTTCATTTGCCATTATTTTTCCAGTTCCTTAAGGTGTAAGGTTAGGTTGTGTATCTGAGATCGTTCTTCCTTCTTTAGGAAGGCCTGGATTGCTATCTAATTTACTCTTATGACTGCCTTTGCTGTGTCTCAGAGGTTTTGGGTTGTGGTGCTATCATTTTCATTGACTTCCATACACTTTTTAATTTCTTCTTTAACTGCTGGGTTAGCCCATTCATTCTTTATAGTAGGATGTTCTTCAGTCTCCAAGTATTTGTTACCTATCCAAACTTTTTCTTGTGGTTGATTTCGAGTTTCATAGTGTTGTGGTCTGAAAATATGCATGGTATGATCTCAATCTTTTTGTGCTTACTTAGGGCTGATTTGTGTCCCAGTATGTGATCTATTCTGAAGAATGTTCCATGTGCACTGGCGAAGAATGTATATTCTGGATGAAATGTTCGGAATATATCTGTTAAGTCCATCTGGTCCAGTGTGTCATTCAAAGCCATTGTTTCCTTGTTGATTTTTTGATTAGATGATCTGTCCATTGCTGTGAGTGGGGTGTTGAAGTATCCTGCTATTATGGTATTACTATCGATGAGTTTTTTTATGTTTGTGATTAATTGATTTATATATTTGGGTGCTGCCACATCTGGTGCATAAATGTTTACAATTGTTAGGTCTTCTTGGTGGATAGACCCCTTAATTATGATAGAATGCCCTTCTGAATCTCTTGATACAGTCTTTATTTTAAAGTCTAGATTGTCTGATATAAGTATGGCTACTCCGGCTTTGTTTTGTTGACCATGAGCATGATAGATGGTTCTCCATCCCCTTATTTGCAATCTGAAGGTGTCTTTAGGTCTAAAGTGGGTCTCTTATAAACAGCATATAGATGGATCTTGTTTTCATATCCATTCTGTTACCCTATGTGTTTTGATTGGAGCATTGAGTCCATTGACATTTAACATGAGTACTGAAAGATACGAGTTTATTGCCGTTACGATGCTTGTAGAGTTGGAGTTTCTGGGGTGTTCTCTGGTGCTTTCTAATCTTTGTTGCTTTTGGTATTTATATATATATTTTCATCTTTTCTCCCTTCAGAGAGTCCCCCTTAAAATTTCTTGCAGGGCTGGTTTAGTGGTCACACACTCCTTTAATTTTTGTTTGGGAAACTTTTTATCTCTCTTTCTATTTTGAATGACAGCCTTGCTGGATAAAGAATTCTTGGCTGCATATTTTTCTGATTCAGCACGTTGAATATATCCTGCCACTCCTTTCTGGCCTGCCAAGTTTCTGTGGGTAGGTCTGCTACAAACCTGATCTGTCTTCCCTTGTATTTTAGGGACCTTTTTTCCCTTGCTGCTTTCATGATTCTTTCCTTGCCTGAGTATTTTGTGAATTTGACTATGATATGCCTTGTTGATGGTTGGTTTTTGTTCAATCTAATGGGGGTCCTCTGGCCCAGTTGGGCAGGGCTCAATGTAACAGCTCTGTTCTCCACTAGATGGCGCTGCTAGCCTACTGGGATGGATTGTTGTGGCGCTTGTAGGTGCGTATGCACATGCGCAGGAGTGGTGAAAATGGCGCCACCCAGCTACCCAGTCTCTAGTATTGGAACTCTGGTCTCCCCATCAACAATTGTGCACCCGTCCTTTGTCTTCAGCTTTCCTCCACTCCCCACGTTTTCACTGTCCGTGACCAGGCCCCAGGCAGTACCTCTCTCCCAAGTTTTGTCTCAGACGCGGCTTTTTTCCGCGGCCCCTTACTTCTGGGGGACTGCGGCTTTGACCCGTTCTGCCCCTCTGCAGGAGGGTCTCACTGAGCAATGGTCGAATGTTGACTGCACCCAGGAACGCTTGCTGGACCCTGCTGCTGCCGGTGCCCTGAGACTGTGGCCAGGTGCCAGCCCACCCTAGAAAAAGTTCGTGAGACAGTGTAGCAGCAGCTTTTCAGGGATTATGGAAAATCACAATACACATCTGGCACCAGGCTTCATCCTTCACAACCTTGTTCCAATACCAGCGAATGTGGCCATTTTTCTGGGGTCTGCTGGGGCCAGGTGGCCTCAACAGTCTCTACCAAATGTCCTTCCAGCAGTGGAACTGCTTTTCCCCGTGTGGCCCGAGAACGTCCGGATCCCTCTCTGTTCCTGGGGATTTGCCCTTCCCACCAGAGCACCACCAGGTATCAAGCTGTGGAGCTGCAGACTCTACGCTCTCCCCTTGTTTACAGTCTTAATGGAATTTAAACCCTCTCCTTTCTCCTTTCTCCCTTTTTAGTTTAGTCCCTGTGGCTGTTTCCAATTTTCCACTTTCTCTCCAGCTGCTTTTGGTGAGGGGTGCTTTTCCCATATCTCCCCCCTCCCCCGTCTCTGTCCTCTCTCTGCCAGGAAAAGCACCTCTCTGCCCTCCGTGGCTTCTCTGTCCCCAAGTTCACCTCTTTGCACCGTGTACATGCTGAATTCTGTGGTTCAGGTTGTGCAGATTGTTGTGTTAATCCTCTAATCATTTTTTTAGGTGTGCAGGATGGTTAGTGTTGGTCTGGCTGTATTTCATGGACGTGAGACACACAAAAAACTTCCATGCTGTTCCCAAGTGTGTGCATTTTAAATTTGACACCTCAGGGTCTGGGAACTGCAGATGGAAAATGTATAGACAGGTGCATTGAAAATGGATGGTTTGATGAATATTCTAGCTCTTTGATTTCTTTTACTGGCTAGTAATATTTGGCATGGTGTACACATTGTATTGTGTTTATATCCTGTGTGTGGTCCCTGGGCCTAGAGTGCTTAGGCTTGGAGGTTCCGTTTCCTGTTCCCAGCTGCCTGACCTTGAAGACGAATGAGCTGGCTGATCCTTTGGCTTGGCGAGATCCATATTATCTCCTTGGGACTTCTCCATTCCTGACTTCCCTTTCCCTGCCTCATTGTGTATTGTGCTGGATTTCTTTCCCGGAAGATCCAGTTGTAAATGCCAGCTCACCTTTTTGCTTAGCCCTGCTTTTGGCTCTGTAACCAGGTATTGGCTTGACAGCTGGTCTGGTTTATTATGAAATCACAATAGCTTTGAGTATCGATACTCTAATTGTATACAATGCACTGTGTGAGATGTTACGACATTCAGTAAAATGAGTAAAGTATATACCTGTTCCTTAAGTAAATTCTAAACCACATAATCATGTATATGTTTTTCTTCCTTTTTTATGTTGTGGTAAAATACACATAATGTAAATTTCACCAACTTAACTAGCTTTTAAGTGTACAGGTGACTGGAATTAAATACATTGACATTTTTGTGCATCCATCCCAACATCCATCCCCATAACTCTTTCCATCTTGTAAAACTGAAACTCTGTACCCCTTAAACACTAACTCCACATTCTTCCCTTCCCACAACCTCTGGCAGCCATATTAGTGGACTCCATACAGCATTTGTCTTTTTGTGACCGGCTTATTTCATTTAGTATATAATGTCGTCAGAATTCATCAGTAGTGTAGCATATTGCAAAAATTTTCTTTCTTTCTATGGGTGAATAATATTCCAGTGTGTTTTCCTTATCTGTCCATTTTTCCACGGACACTTGGGTTGATCCCAAATTTTAGCTATTGTAGGTAATGTTGCTGCTATGAATCTGGGTGTATAAATATCTCTGAGGCCTGCTTTCAGTTCTTTGGGGTATATACCTAAAAGTAGAATTGCTGGGGAATTCTTTTTTAATTTTTTGAGGAACTGCCATATTATTTTCCACGGTGGCTGCGCCATTTTCAATTCCCAGCAACTGCACACAGGGCCCCAGTTTCTCTGTATATTTGCCAACATTTACTATTAGTAGTGGCTGTCCTAATGGATTGTCGCCATTGTAATGGGTGTGACATGCTATTTTATTGTAGTTTTGATTTTCATTTCTCTCATGATCAGTCATGTTGGGTATCTTTTCATGTGCTTATTGGACATTTGTCTATCTTTGGAGAAGTGTTGCAGTTCTCTGCCCATTTTTGAATTCGTTGTTGGTTTTGTTGAGTTTCAGAATTTCTCTGTATATTCTACCCATCTCTTATCAAATATATGATTCGCAGTTACTTTTTTCTGATTCTGTGGGTTGTGTTTTTACTCTGTTGATAAGAAGTGTCTTTTGGAGAAAAAAATAATTTTTTAACTTTTCTTAAAGTCCCAATTTATCTGTGTTTTCTTTTGTTGCCTGTGCCTTTGGTGTCATATCCAGGAAATCATTGCCAAATCCAAGGTCAGGAAGCTTTTGTTGTACGTTTTCTTCTAAAAGTTTTATTGTTTTTGGTCTCACATTTACCTTTCGATCCAATATTGAGTTAAATTTTTTATATGGTGTTAGGAAAGGGCCCACGTTCATTATTTCGCATGTGTATATACAGTTTTCCTAGCACGATTTGTTGAAACAATAGTCTGTATCTCATTGAATGGCCTAGGCACCCTTGAGAAAAATCATTTGACTGTTTATGTGTGGGTTTATTTCTGGGTTCTCTATTTTATTCCATTGGTCTGTATGTCTGTGTTACACCAACACCATACTGTTTTGATAACTATAGCTCTGAACTCAGTTGTGAAATCAGTAGTGTGAACTCTTTAGTTTTATTCTTTTTCAAGTTTGTTTTGGCTGTTTGGGGTCCCTTGAGATTCCGTTTGAAATTTAGGATTTTTTTTTTATTTGTGCAAAAAACCTCATTGGGATTTTGATAAGGATTGCATTGACTCTATATATCACTTTGGGTAGTATTGACGTTTTAACAACAATCATCCAATCTGTGACCATGTAGTGTATTTCTATTATGTCTTTTTCAATTTCTTTCAGCAGTGTTTTGTATTTTTTTTGTTTAAGTCTTTCACCTTGGTTAATTGCTAAATATTTTACTTTTTCTTTTTTTTTTAATTTTTTTTAACGTTTATTTATTTTTGACAGAGAGAGAGAGAGAGAGAGAGAGAGAGCGAGCGAGCGAGCATGAGTCGGGGAGGGGCAGAGAGAGAGGGAGACACAGAATCTGAAAGAGGCTCCAGGCTCTGAGCTGGAGCCCAACGTGGGGCTTGAACTCACGGACAGTGAGATCATGACCTGAGCTGAAGTTGGATGCTCAAATGACTAAGCCACCCAGGTGCCCCAATATTTTACTTTTTCTGATATGGTTGTAAATGGAATTATTTTTGTAATTTACTTTTCAGATTTTTCATTGTTCATGAAATATAACTTTTTTGTATATTGATTCTGTATCCTGACACTTTGCTGAATTAATTTGTTCTAAGTTTTGTGTGTGTGTGTGGGGGGGGGAGATTTTCAGGACTTTCTACTTAGAAAATCATATCATCTGTAAACAGAAAATTGTACTTCTTCCTTTCCAATTTGGGTGCCTTTTGTTTCTTTCACTTGCTCAGGCTAGAACTTCCAGAACAATGTAGAATAGAAGTGGTAAAAGTGGATATCCTTTGCTTGTTCCTAATTGTAAAGGACAAGATTTCAGTTTACCTGGAGTGTGATGTTCAGTGTGAGTTTTTCCACTTACGGCTTTTATCATGGAAGGAAGTTTTCTTCTATTCCTAGTTTGTTGATTGTTTTTAGCACAAAACGGTGTTAAATTTTGTCAAGTGCTTTTTCTGCATCATTTGAGACAATCATGTGTTGTTTCTTCTCCTTAATTCTGTTGATGTGGCATATTATATGGGTTGATTTTTGTATATTGAACTATCCTTATTACATTCCAGTAATAAATCCCACTTGGTTTTAATGTATAATTCTTTTAATGTGCTAATGAATTCTGTAGCTAGTATTTTGTTGAGGACTTTTTGCATCAATGTTCATAAGAGATACTGGTCTGTAGTTTTCTTTTCTTGTGGTGTCATTGTCTGAATCATAATGCTGCCATTATAGAATAAGTTAGGGTGCATTCCCTTCTCTTCAGTTGGAAAAGCTTGAGAAGGGTTTGGTATTCTTTCTTTCTCTTTTTTTAAGTTTATTTAATGATTCATTTATTTTGAGAGAGAGAGACAGAGAGAGTGAGCACATGCATGCACGTGTGAGAAGGGAGGGGCAGAGAGAGAGGGAGAGAGGGAGAGAGGGAGACAGAGGGAGAGAATATCCCAAGAAGGCTCTGTGCTGTCAGTACAGAGCCCAACTTGAAGCTCTATCTCACGATCACAAGATCGTGACCTGAGCCCATGTCAAGAGTCCTGTGCTTAACTGACTGAGCCACCCAGGCATCACAAAGATTGGTATTCTTTAAATGTTAGGTAGAATTCATCAGTGAAGCCATCAGGTTTCAGGCTTTTTTTGTTAGGAGATTTTTGGTTACTGATTCAAGTGTTTGGTACTCACATACCTATTTATTTATTTATTTATTTATTTATTTATTTTTTTTTTTTTTTTTAAATTTTTTTTCAAAGTTTATATATTTTTGGGACAGAGAGACAGAGCATGAACGGGGGAGGGACAGAGAGAGAGGGAGACACAGAATCAGAAAGAGGCTCCAGGCTCTGAGCCATCAGCCCAGAGCCCGACGCGGGGCTCGAACTCACGGGCCGCGAGATCGTGACCTGGCTGAAGTCGGACGCTTAACCGACTGCGCCACCCAGGCGCCCCCTCACATACCTATTTAGACTCCCTATCACTTCATGACTTGTTCTTGGTAGGTTTTGTGTTTTCAGGAATTTGTCCATTTCAACCGGCTATCCAGTTGGTTGATACACACTTGTTCATAATATTCTCTTATAATCCTATATATTTCTTTTGAATTGGTAGTAATTGGGGTTCCTGGATGGCTCAGTCCATTAAGTGTCCAACTTCGGCTCAGGTCATGATCTCACAGTCTGTGGGTTCGAGCCCTGCGTCAGGCGCTCTGCTGACAGGTCAGAGCCTGGAGCCTGCTTCGGATTCTGTGCCTCCCTCTCTCTGCCCTTCCACTGCTCACTCTTTATCTCTCTCAAAGGTAAATAAACTCTTAAAATAATAATAATTAAAAAAAAAGCTAAAAAAAGCCCTAGAATTAGTAGTAATGTCCCACTTTCATTTCTGATTTTAGTAATTGAAGTCTTTTTTCTTAGTCCATCTAGCTAAAGGTTTGTCAGTTTTGTGGATCTTTTCATAGAACCAGGTTTTTTGTTGATTTTCTCTGGTGTTTTTCCATTCTCTATTTCGTTTATGTCATCACTCATCTTTATGATTTCCTTCTGCGAGCCTTGGTTTTAGTTTCTTCTTCTTTTTTTCTTTTCCTAAGTTCTAAAGTTGGGTGTTGATATGAGATCTTTATTTTTTTTGTACGTGTTTATAGCTCTAAATTTTCTCCTCAGCGTTGCTTTCTGTGCCTCCTGTAAGTTTTGGTATTTTGTTTTCCTTCATCACTGTGTTCTCCTTTTCCATTGGTTGTTTAAAAGTATATCGTTTAACTTCCACAGTTCTGTGAATTTTCCAGTTTTGTTGTTGATTGATTTCTGATTTCATTCTTTGTGTTCAAAGAAAATACTTTAAAATCTATGGAGACTTAATTTGTGGCCTCACATATGGTCTGTCCTGGAGCATGTACCATGTGTGTTCTGTGGCTGCTGATAGAGTGTGCTGTTTGATGGCTTTTATGGAGAGTGCAGTATTAAAGTCTCCAACTACTTTTGTACAACTGTGTCTTGTTTCAATTCTGTATATTTTTGCTTCATATTTTGATGGTGTGTCACTGGGGTGTAAATGTTTATACTTGTTTTATCTTCTTGATGTATTGAATCTTTTATCAGCTTATCGTGCTTCTTTGTCTTTTATAACTTTTTTTATTTAATGCCCCTTGTATCTGATATTAGTACAGCAACCCCTGCTCTCTGTAATTGCCTGGAATATTTTGTTCCATCCTTTTACTTTCAAACTATTTGTTTCTTTGGATCTAAAGTAAGTCTCTTGTAGCCAGCATATAGTTGGTTCATGTGTTTTTATTAATTCGGCCAACCTCCATCTTTTGATTGGAGAATTTAATCCATTTGCATTTAAGTTAATTACCGATAAGGAGGGACTGACTTCTGTCTTTGTGCTGTTTTCTACATGCCTTATACAGCTTTTGCCCCTAATTTCTTGCATTACTGTTTTCCTTTGTCTTTAGTTGATTTTTTATGGTGAAAATTTTAAGTAACTTCCTCATTTCCTTTTATTTATATTTTATATCTGTTTTCATTATGGTTACCATGGAGATTGCATTCAACATCCTAAGATTATAACACTAATTTGAATAGATACCAGCTTAACATCAGTAACATACAAAAACTGTTCTTCTTCACAACTCCAGCCCCACGTCATTTGGTTGTTGATGCTGAATCCCTCTAAGTGAATTTCTCATTTTTCTTAACTACTTTTCAGCTCCAGAATTTTTTTTTTACTTTGTGTTCTTTTATTGACATTACTATTTTTTTATCCATTGTTTTCTTTTTTTTAATTAAAAAAAGTTTTTTTAATGTTTATTTTTTTTTATTTTATTTATTTTAAAAAAAATTTTTTTTCAACGTTTTTTATTTATTTTTGGGACAGAGAGAGACAGAGCATGAACGGGGGAGGGGCAGAGAGAGAGGGAGACACAGAATCGGAAACAGGCTCCAGGCTCTGAGCCATCAGCCCAGAGCCTGACGCGGGGCTCGAACTCCCGGACTGCGAGATCGTGACCTGGCTGAAGTCGGACGCTTAACCGACTGCGCCACCCAGGCGCCCCTTTAATGTTTATTTTTGAGAGAGACAGAGAGAGAGTGCGCATGGGGGGAGGGACAGAGAGATGGAGACACAGAATCCGAAACAGGCTCCAGGCTCTGAACTGTCAACACTGAGCCAGATGTGGGGCTTGAACCCATGGACCATGAGATCACGACCTGAGCTGATGTCGGATGCCCAACCAACTGAGCCACCCAGGTGTCCCCCATCCATTGTTTTCTTGATTTTTACATATTTTTATTATTTTTTGTAACATCTTTAAAACAGCTTTTTAAAAAAATGTTCATTTATTTATTTTGAGAGAAAGTGCACATGTGTGAGCGGGGAAGGGCAGGGAGAAGGAGAGAATCCCAAGCAATCTCCATGCTCAGCATGGAGCCCGATGCGGGGCTCTATCTCACAACGGTGAGATGACCTGAGCCAAAATCTAGAGTCAGATGCTTACCCAACTGAGCTGCCCAGGCACCTTTAAGACAGTTACTTTATTATTTTTAAAAATTTTTTTCCTTTTTTTCCCTTCAATATTTGTTCATTCTTGAGAGAGAGAGACAGAGTGTAAGCAGGGGAGGGACAGAGAGAGAGGGAGACACAGAATCCGAACTCAGTCTCCAGCTGTCAGTAGAGAGCCTGATGCGGGGCTCAAGCTCATGAACTGCAAGACCATGGCTTGAGCCAAAGTCGGACACTTAACCAACTGAGCCACCCAGGCGCCCCGAGACAGTTGTTTTAAAATCTTTGTGTAGTATATCCGCCATAGATCTCTTTTAGGGACAGTTTCTATTGATTTATATATATTTTTCCTGTTTCTTCGTATGCCTTGTGAATTTTTTTCAGCACCTAACGTTTGAATCTAATAATTCAAATGGAAATCAGATTCTCCCCCTTCACAGGTTTGTTGTTCATTTGTTATTATTTATTTTTTAATTGTTGTAGGCTCTGTTTGTGCTGAGAATCAGCCTGAGGTGGGAACCTAAGATCTTCTCAGTTCTTTTCTGGTCGTATGTGGTCACTTTCTAATTTGCACATATGCGGAGTTGTTTCTGAGTGTCCTAATCTTTAATATCTGCTTCCCCATAGGGGAAAAAGTGAAAAATGAAGGGAGAAGTAGGGACGAGGAGTCTTTTTTTTTTTTTTTTAATTTTTTTTTCAACGTTTTTATTTATTTTGGGGACAGAGGGAGACAGAGCATGAACGGGGGAGGGGCAGAGAGAGAGGGAGACGCAGAATCGGAAACAGGCTCCAGGCTCCAAGCCATCAGCCCAGAGCCCGATGCGGGGCTCGAACTCCCGGACCGCGAGATCGTGACCTGGCTGAAGTCGGACGCTTAACCGACTGCGCCACCCAGGCGCCCCGGGACGAGGAGTCTTTATATCTTCCAGCAGTCACTGCAGTTCAGCTGGAGAGGCGGGGACTTTGAAAGGTGTGGGGAGGTGCAGCAGTGTCTTGTGCCTCTGTGATAGGAAGCAGAGATGGGAGCAAGATTCCTGATGGCTTGAGGGCAGGGTTCTCCCCCGCACCCACATGCTGTGTGCGACCTGGCTCTGGGTAAGGCATGGGTAGGGTGGGAGCTGCTACTGTGCTACCGGCTGACCTTATCCGCAAGTTGCCGTCCAAAGTTGTGGGCCTTTCTCAGATACCAGAGTCCTGAAATTGTTATATGACGCAGATTGTGCCAGTGCAGGTTCCTATCAAGGTGAGGAGCCGGGTTCCTGGAGCTTCCCAATCCAGCATCTTCCTAGAATCCTCTCCATCCATCATCATGTTTTCTCACGCAGAGTAAGTTGCATCTTAAGAGAAGTAAGGTACCATCGGTGACAAAGGAGTTTCAGGTGAGATAGGTTCATCTTTCATCGAATCTGGGTAACCTCCCGTAAGGTTCTTGATCTTTTTCAGCCTCAGTTTCCTCTCTGAAAGTTAGGGATAGTAATACTAATAGCAAGACTTCTGGGAGGATAAGCGAAACAGTGTAAAATGCATGCTTGAGTGTCCAGCATTCAGAAACCATCTTTTACTGTTATTAGCACCAACCTCCCCCAAGTGATTTTAAAGGCTGTGATGATTTTTACACAGATCAATGGCTGATGGTGATAAGGGTAATTCTTTCAGGTAAAGTGATGGAGAAATAAGAGTATCGTTTAAATATGTTGGAACAACTTTTTGAAGCAAAGGATGTGGCATAGTGGTTGATGGAGGTGGAGTAAGAGAAAACGTAGCCGAAAGTGTTTTTGAACTCGGTATCAGTAGGAGAAAGTTGGACTGCTGCCACCTGCCCCCCTGCCCCCCCACCCCGCTTTTTCAGAACTAAAAGCAGCTTCAGAAAGGGAACAGTTGAAAGAGACCGTAATTATTAGAGTAAGCTTTTGGAGCTGGGGGAGAAGGTAGAATCGGTAACCCTGGTGGAGAGATTCATTTTAGGTTGGAGAGTTCCTGGCCGTAGGAAGCTTAAAGAATTTAAGATTTTGTGACTATATTTTGTTAGTTTCTAAGTACGTTATTTTTCCTTTGTTCGGGATTTTGATCTTGGCAAACAGGGATCATATTATCATTTGAAGATCTAATCAGATCCTGCTGATAGAGGAGTATCTCTTACATTTGTTTTAAAGGATCAAAAAGTTTGTCATACTTCTGGAAATATTTTTAAAACCAAGATGAGGGCTCCCAGTATTTAATATTTCCTGAGTTTTTGGTTTTTTTCTTTGCTTCATGGTACTTGAATATGGAAGGATGTGGCTGGCCCCCAGTATGATTTTTGTAAGGTGTAGCTCTGTAAAGGGCTTATTATTTTGTACAATTGAAGCTTTGAAGAATATTGTACTTTGTCAATTGATTAAAAGTAATAAGGTTCTTGAGTGAAACAGAATATGCTGGTTTGAAGTGGTAATGTCTGAGTCTACAATAATTTTAGCATACTTAAATTTATTTTTGACCCAAAAGAGGAGAGAGAAACAGAATTCTGAGTCACATGGGCTTTTATTCTTCCCCCACAAAAACAGATATCAGTACGGGTTTTTAAAAGTGTAACTCTGATTTTTAAATTATTTCAGAACTTGTGATATTTAAAGATGCTCTTTAAAAGAAAAAAGTGAATACAGTAAAATTTTTAAGTTTCACTTGCTTTGTGTGGTTTAGGTATCAAATTTGACATTTTGTTATGCATTTGAGCCCTTTGAAATATTTTAATTTGTGAAAATTGTTATTTCATCTCTTCGGTTTCCATACTTTAAAAATTTTCTGCCACAGATGCTTTTGAGGAGTTAAGAGTTCTGCTAAATTGAATGCCCAATCTGTCTGTGCTTTTGAGGTGTTTTCGTTCCTTCCTGGCCTGTGGCCAGATGACCACCTGTGCACAGATCAGTAGGTGTGGTGACCCAGCTGTGTTATTCTGTCATGACAGTTGTGGTCTCTCCAGGATTTTCCATCTTCCTTGGACGGCCACGGCCATTTCTTTCTGGTTTTGGCTTGCACCAGTCGGCCTTCAAAGATCTTTTGTTTTCTGACAGTTGAAGAAATTGGTTGGCGTTCTTACCTTTAGACAATTATTTGATTGTTTACAGATAACTGAAAGTATCTACTAAAGGTTTCTAATGATGAATCCCTTTATTTTGTTGGAGCTTTGTCATGTCGAAATGACTGGTCATTATAATTCCTGGTGATAGAATTGTTTTTAACCCAAAGAGCGTCAAAAGCTCATTCTTTCTTTTTGGATTTTTTTGTTGTGCGTATTTTTCCTGTGTGTTATGACAAGTCTCCCTTTTTAACTGTAAGGCATAGTAGATTTAATGCTTGAGATCGTGCTATTATAACGTTCTTGGAGAAATACGCTTTATTGAAATTTTCACTTTATCAAAATAATACAGAGCATTGTTTTGATAACTGCAGATAAAGATGAACCTATCTTATACAATATTGAGTTTAGAACTTCAAACACATATCACATCAACAATCCTAATTAACCCCGGGGGAGCAGTTTAGTGAAGAATATTTTGAATTCTTAATGTGACATTTATACTTACTGGCTTATTTTGATTATTATAAATGTTTCCGAATATCACCTGGTTGTATTAAAATGTTTTAGTGAATTTTCATGAGTGAGTTTTCCATGGGGGTTACAGTTCCACCTTTCTGAAGTGAGCCAGTAGGAAAATATGACTTGGTTTCCGCAGTTGATTTAAGCCAACCTCTCAGCAGCACATCTGGTCCATAAAGTTAGGTACACCTGGAACATGATAATGCATAATTATTTCCTCACAGAATTGTTTAGAGCAGTCACATTAGACAACCAGTGGCCGGCACTTAGTGTTCACTTACTAGGTACAGACACTAAGTCCTTTACATGTGTTAATTCATTTATGTTATAAATGTTTCAAATGCGCGTTTCCCTTTCCTTCTCTTCTGTCTTCCTTCTCCTTCAGGTGGGTGTCCCTCGAGAAAGTTACTTTTAAGATACAGCCCAAGTCAGAAATAGTAGTAGCTTTTATTTATTTATTTATTATTTTTTTTTTTTTAATTTTTTTTTTCCCAACGTTTATTTATTTTTGGGACAGAGAGAGACAGAGCATGAACGGGGGAGGGGCAGAGAGACAGGGAGACACAGAATCAGAAACAGGCTCCAGGCTCCGAGCCATCAGCCCAGAGCCTGACGCGGGGCTCGAACTCACGGACCGCGAGATCGTGACCTGGCTGAAGTCGGACGCTTAACCGACTGCGCCACCCAGGCGCCCCAGTAGTAGCTTTTATTAAGATTAGCCACTTCAGGGGCACCTAGGCGGCTCAGTTGGTTATGCCTCTGACTTCAGCTCAGGTCGTGATCTCGTGGTGCATGGGTTTGAGCCCCGAGTCAGGCTCTGTGCTGACAGCTCGGAGCCTGGAGCCTGCTTCGGATTCTGCGTCTCCCTCTCTCTCTGCCCTTCCCTCGCTCTCGCTCTCTCTCTCTCTCTCTCTCTCTCTCTCAAAAACAAACATTTAAAAAAAAAAGTTTCTCAGTTTCATTTATGGAGCTCTCCATTGGTGATAGAAATAAGGGAAAGGGGTCAGGTCAGGAGATTCGAAGTAGTATCAGGAGGTCCAGAGAGCAGACCCCTGGCAAGAGTGCTGACTGACCCAGACGAACGCGCGTCGTCGGGGGTGTAACCGGGGATGGAACGGTAGGGCCTGAGCATGTCTTGGTGCCACTTGAAGAGAAAGGCAGAGAGGACCTGAGCAGTAGAATATAAAAAGATGTGGCAAATCACACGAGTTGGCACATTTTGCCCCTGAGCCAGTAGGAGGATGAAAAACAAAATTTGTAAACAGAGAGGAGATAACTGGTGTGGGCTCGTGGATGAAAAAGCAGCTTAGCCTTAGGTTTCCAAAGGATAAAAGAGAGACACACATGTTTTAGAGAAATAACTTCGTGTACAGGACCATAAGGACTGGCCACATTACTTGTATGCCACGTCAGCTGGTTGATGGTTTTATTGCTTGCATCCATACGTAGCTAGGATGTTTGACACACATTTATTCTGGGGAGTCAGATTGGTATGGAAACAGCATGAAGTTCGAGATTCAGCAGGCCTTGAGGCGCCTGGGTGGCTCGGTCAGTTAAGCGTCCGACTTTGGCTTGGGTCATGATCTCCAGGTTCACGGGTTCAAGCCCCACATCGGGTTCTCTGCTGACAGCTCAGAGCCTGGAGCCTGCTTTGGATTCTGGGTCTCCCTCTCTCTCAGCCCCTCCCCCGCTCATGCTCTGTCTCTGTCTGTCTCTCAAAAATAAACAAACATTAACAAAATTTAAAAAGAAAGAAAAAAGCCATTCGGCAGGCCTAGATTTGAATCTCAGCTATAACATGTCTTGAGCAAGCTACTTAACCAGACTTCCCCCCTACCTGCACTCAGTTTTACTGAGACATAGTTGACATATAACATTTAAGCTCAAATTATGCAATGTAATGATTTGATATATGTATATATATGAAATGCTTACTACAGTCCCTTTAGTTAACCTATTTCACTTCACATAATTCTTTTTTCTTGTGATAAGAGCTTTTAAGATCTAGCTCTCAGAAATTTTCAGATATATGATACAATAGTGGCAATTATAATCACCATTACACCTGTGGAACTTAAGTATCTTAGAACTAGAGGCTTATACCTTCACATTACCTTCACCCGTTTCCCACCCACACTCCCCATTTCTGGCAACCACAGTCTCTTCTGTATTGCTAGGAGTTTGTTTTTGGGTTCCACCTATAAGTGAGGTCATACACTATTTGTGTTTCTGTCTGACTTACTTCACGTAGCATAATGCTGTCAGTGTTCATCCATGTTGTTGCAAATGGCAAGATTTCCTTCTTTTTTATGGCCGAATAATGTTCCATTGTGTGTGTGTGTGTGTGTGTATACACACACTCACACACACACACACACACACACACACACACACACACACACACCATATTTTTTATTCATTGGGTTATCTGTCGGAGAAACTTAAGTTGTTTCCATGTCTTGGCTCTAGTAAATAATGCAGTGAAAATGAGCATGCAGATACCTCTTTGAGATAGTGACTCCCTTTCTTTTGGGCATATACTCAGAAGTGCAATTGTTGGATCACGTGGTTGTTGTATTTTTAACTTTTTGAGGAACCTCCGTACTATTTTTTTATAGTGGCTGGACCAGCACTGGCCACCCACAGTGGCCAAATATTTCCTTTCTTTTGTCTTACATCCTTGCCAACACTTGTTATTTCTTGTCTTTTTGATAATAGCCTTTCCAAAAGGTGTGAGGTGATATCTCATTGTGGCTTTGATTTACGTTTTCTTAACGATCAGTGCTGTTGAGCACCTTTTGAGGTACCTATTGGCCATTTGAATATCTTCTTTGG
Source organism: Felis catus (assembly GCF_018350175.1). Lineage (NCBI taxonomy): Eukaryota > Metazoa > Chordata > Mammalia > Carnivora > Felidae > Felis > Felis catus. The sequence goes on along the minus strand of NC_058372.1, from coordinate 8,539,232 downwards.
CCATTTTGAATTGGATTATCTGTTTCCACTGTTGAGTTCCTTATATATGTTGGGTATAAAGCCCCCATCAGATATTATGGATCTCTTATTATGGAATGATAATCAAATATTTAAATGACTTATTAGGAATTAGATATGTGGTTTGAAAATATTTTCTCCCATCTTGTAGGTTGCCTTTTCATTTTGTTGATTATTTCTTTTGCTGTGCAGAAGCTTTTTAGTTTGATGTAGTCCCACTTGTTTGTTTTTGATTTTGTTGCTGTGCGTAAGTATCACATCTGAAAAGTAATTGCCAAGACCCATGTCAAGGAAGTTTCTTCCTGTGTTTTCTTCTAGAACTTTTATGGTTTTCTACAGTCTTACACTTAAGGCTTCAGTCCATTTCAAATTAATCCTTGTGAGTGGTAGAAGACCGTGGTCTTGTTTCATTCTTCTGCGTGGGAGCATCCAGTTTTCCTGGCAACATTTATTGAATAGACTAACCTTTTCTCCGTTGAGTATTCAGTGAGTCAAGTACTAGTTGAGTGTATACGCATAGGCTTACTTCTGGGCTCTTCATTCATTTCCATTAGTCTGTTTGCCTGTTTTTATGCCAATACCAGGCTCTTTTGATCACTGTGCCATTGTAATCTTGTGTGAAATCAGTAAATGTGATGCTTCCAACAATGTTCTTCTTTCTTGGGATTGTGTTGGCTATTAAGAGTCTTTTGTAGTTCCACACAAATTGTAGGATTGTTTTCTTTTTCCTTAAAAAATGCCATTGGATCTTGATAGGGATTATGTGGCATCTATAGATGCTTTTGCGTAGTATGGACATTTTAACAATATTAAATCTTCCCATCCATCGGCATAGGATATGTTTCCAATTATTTGTATCTTCTTCAGTTTTTTCCATCAGTATCTTATTGTTTGCAGCGTATAGGGTTTTTTTTACCTCTTTGGTTAAATTTATTTCTAAGTATTTTATTGTTTTTGGTGTTGTCATAAATGATATTTTCTTTATTTCTTTTTCAGATAAATTTTTGCTAGTGTATAGAAATGCTAGCCTTTTTTGTATGTTGATTTGGTATTCTCTAACTTTACTGAATTCATTGATTAGATCTAATACTTTTCTTGGTGGAGTTTTTGGGATTTTTTTTATGTGTATAAGATCATGTCATCTACAAATGTAATTGTACTCTTCCTCTCCAATTAAGATGCCTTTTATTTCTTTTTCTTGCCTAATTACTCTGGTAGGACTTAAATCACTGTGTTGATGGGAGTACCATTCCTATTTAGAGTGGATAGCTTTGTCTTGTTTTTGACCTTAGAGAAAAAACTTTGAACTTTCACCATTGAGTATGATGTTAGCTGTGGACTTTTCACATATGGTCTTTATTGTGTTGTGGTACAGTATTCTACACCCAGTTTGTTGAGAGTTCTTATTATGAATGGATGTTGACTTTTGTCAGATAGTTTTTCTGCATCTATTGAGATAAACATATAATTTTTATCCTTAATTCTATTAATGTGTTGTATCACATTTATTCATCTGTGTCTGTTGAATCATCATTGTTTCCACGGGATGAATTCTACTTGATGATGGTGTATGATACTTGTAGTATATTGAATTTAGTTTGCTAGTATTCTGTTGAGATTTTTTGCATCCTGTATTCATGAGGGATATTGACCTATAGTTTTCTTGAAGTGTCCTTATCTGGCTTTGATATCAGGATAATACCAACTTTGTAAAATGAGTTTGAGAGTGTTCGCTCCTCTTCTGCTTTTTAGAAGAGTTTGAAAAGAATTGGTATTCATTTTTTTTAGGTATTTGATAAAATGCAACAGTGAAACCATGTGCTCCCGTGCCTTTTGATGGTAGGATATGATATGATCTCTTTACTTATTATTGATCTATTCAGATTTTCTGTTTCCTCATGATTTAACCTTTGTGGGTTGTATATTTCTGGGAATTTGTGTGTTTCTTCTAAGATTGGCCAATTTTTGGCCTGTAGTTGTTCATAGTATCTTAAGACTTGTATTTCTGTGGTATCAACTGTATTGTCAGACAGTTTTGAAGTAGATTCTTCATCTGTAAGATGGAGATAGTAACATTCAACTCTAGAATGATGAATGAGATAATGTGTATAAAACATCTAGAAAACTATCTGATGTTTAATCAAGGCTAAACAAAAGTGAGTTAGTCTTGGGGCGCCTGGGTGGCTCAGTCAGTTAAGCGTCCGACTTCAGCCCAAGTCATGATCTGGCGGTTCACAATTTCGTGCCTGGCATTGGACTCTGTCCTGACAGTTCAGAGCTTGGGAACCTGCTTCTGATTCTGTGTCTCCCTCTCTCTCTGTCCCTCCCTGGCTCACACTCTGTCTCTGTCCCTGTCTCTCTCTCTCAAAAGTAAATAAACATTAAAAAAAAAAATTTTTTTTTTAAAAGTGAGTTACTTTCCTAGGGAGAGGCCAACAATAATTTTCTCTTTTCCCTTCTCATGAAACAGATGGGAATTGAAAAGAGAAGACCGATAGCAATTGGGAGACTAGAATTTGTGCTAATAAGAAAGAGGCCATGATCTGTGTTTTATTTAAAAACAAAACAAAACAAAAAAATGGCTTAAGAAGAAAAGAGGGTTAGTTTTTTAAGATTATATAATTGGATAAACAGTAAAAATCATTTCAAGTGTATGTGTTACTTAAGAGTGCCATGCAGGGGCACGTGGGTGGCTCAGTCGGTTGGGCATCTGACTTTGGTTCAGGTCATAATCTCATGGTTCCTGAGTTTGAGCCCCGTATTAGGCTCTGTGCTGTCAGCTCACAGCCTGCTTCAGATCCCTTGTCTCCCTCTCTCTCTCTCTGCCCTCCCCACTCCCCACATACTCTCTCTCAAAAATAAGAAAACAATAAAAAAAAAATGCCATGCAAAAATTACCAAAAATTAAGCATTACATATTTGGCCGCTGAGTACAGTGATTCATATATATTTATAGTCAAATATTAACAAAATTACACATTGGTCAGGTTCAATTATTAAAAGTTCAGTTTTCCTCATTTTGAAATTTTAAAGCATTTATGTGATGATGGTGTTTTAAACCATGCTACTCATTGTAACAGTTGAATCAATGAAGATTTTTTTTTTTCGTTTGGTTTTGTTTGGTGGTGTTAAGCCTTTTTGGTGTAGGACTGTTTTATTATGTTGTAGCTGTTTCTTTTATTTTTTTTTTAATTTTTTAAATGTTTTTATTTATTTTTGAGACAGAGACAGAGCATGAGCAGGGGAGGGGCAGAGAGAGAGGGAGACACAGAATCTGAAGCAGGCTCCAGGCTCCATCGATGCGGGTCTTGAACTCACAGACTGTGAGATCATGACCCGAGCTGAAGTCGGATGCTTAACTGACTGAGCCACCCAGGTGTCCCGCTGTTTCTTTTATAATAACAAAATTTATTTAAATTACATTAAAAAATTATGAGAGTAGAGCCAACATTTTAGTTTTTCAAAGATAATTCTCTATCATGTCTACAGAATATTGGGATTTTTTTTTTCAAAACTAATATGTTCTTCTCCTTGTTTACTTTCTCTAATATAATCTTAGGGAGTATTCATTGGACTTGTTTCAATATTCATTTTTTTCTGACTTCAGGAGTGAAAAATACTGTCTTAAAATTTCTAAGGCTATGGTGTATTTTTTTGTGAGAATGCTATGTTGCCTCTTTATTCTTATATCATTAGTTACATGAATATGCATTATCATTTATAAATAATACAGTATACATAAGCAATACTACATTTTTATTTTTATGATGGCCAAGCAATGTCAGTGGTTTAAAAAAATCTTGAATTTCTTTTCATTAATCATTGTAAGTGTTTATAAACTTTGTTCCTCATGGATATGTTCATTTGAAGATAATACTATGTGATTTGTACAAACATTTTTGAGTAGTTGAAACTTAAAAGAATTGCAAATTGAAATTTCTTTGCCTGGTGGAAATAAAATAAGTATGAAGTATGGTGGATATTGGCTTTTTAAATATTTCTCATATAAAGTGGCACATGTCACTAAGCTACCATTTTGGTGTGTGTTTTGGGTGTTTTTTTCCCATGCTAAGTATGTACTGACTTTAAAAATTGGAGCTTCATTTATTGCTATCATTTGAACAGGTGTCTCAATGCTTGTACCTACTGCAAAACTAAACATGCCAGAGGGAATTTGGCGAGTTATCCAATTGATGAACTAGTCGATAGAGCCAAACAGTCTTTTCAAGGTAAGAGTTTCTAGAATTATGTGCTCTTTGACCACTCTTCTGTCTCCGTATGATGTATCTTGAACTTTATCACCCATTTTCACTTCATAGAAAAGACAAAAAAAAAAAATGATTGACCATCTGAAGTGTGTTAAGACTTTTGTGGACTGAGGTGAAATACTTTTCAAGATTTCTGCCTCTTTCTTTGGTAATTTTTGGACCATTTAGAAAATAGAGTGAGTAAGTGTTTCCAGGAGTGTTGGAAAAGGTAGATTCTACTATCAACTAATAAAGTTAGCCCTCTTTATCTGCAGGACTGTTGGGCCAGTGCAGAGTGGCACTGGTAGAGAGTCCTAATGAGAATAATTCCTTGTGTGGGTGGCCAGCTACTTCTGAATCATCAGTTGCGGGAAAATGTGATTGTTTAGGTATCTCTCAGCATATAATAAGACTTATCTTTAACATGAGTCACGGCTGTGTTGATACATAACTGCTTATTAAACCATAAACTCCCTCTTTTGTCTTTGTTTATAGTATGTGTGTATAACATTGGTGTTTTTTTACGCCCAGCGTGATATAATCTATTGTCTCATAATCTTGTGGGTTAATAGTTATTGGCGATGTACTTTCCCTTTTAACACGTAAGTCAAATGCTGCTTTTAGTACACCCTCAAAGTCATAGTATGAGTTCTTTATTTAAGTAGTACTTTAAATAAAGTGAGCGTTTTTTTATTTAATCTATGTAAAGCTTTTGTCAACATGAATTTGGAATGCTCTTTGTAATAGAAAAGTACCCTTGACTGATTAACATCTAACAATTTTTTTTTCCTTCATTCACATTCAACTTGTATTGAACAAGAAATAAAAGGCAACACATCGACTCTTACCAATATTCTCTTTCAGAGCCAGGTAATTATCTTATCTGAAGAAGAGTCTGAGTGATTGTCTTCTGTACAACACGACTATGTTAAGGCTTTTTCAGAAAGGGCATAAATTTGCACAGGAACTTAATCTACTTGAAAAATGATGCCTTTGCTGGTATTCTGAGTTGGTGTTTATTTTTCCCCATATCTGTCAGATAATGGGGATATTAAAACTCTATGGTTTGTCCACCAAACACTGCAAATTGGTAGGAGTATGATTTAGTTCTTTCAAAGGACTTTTCCAACATTATGCATTTCTAACTGCAACTAAATATAACTGGAAAGAATCTTCTCATTTTACTCTGACAATTTATTTTACAAACGTGAAACTGTTCAGTCACCATCTAGAAAGTGAATGTATTCCCTTGGCTCCCTTGTATCTATCCCCCACCTATAACCTATACTGACATTTTGACGTGATTGCTTCGTGACTCAGCATGGACACATTTATGTGTTACATTTGACTTGAGGTAAAAACCAGAAAGGAATAATCCTAGTTTTTATAAACTATAGAATTTTGCTAAAGATACCCAGCTCAGCTCTCTGACACATCTTTAGAAATGCCCCCTGAGCAATACAAATACGGTTGTGTGACTGCTGCAGACTTGAATCATCACTGACCATCGTCACATCCAAGTGGGTTGGCCAGTTATGGTGAATGTTTCAAAGTATATATCAGAGGTCAGCAGTGACTTAGTGTTTATTTATAGACCAAGTATTAGAAGAGATTTACTTAGTATTGCTTTCATCCACATGAGTATGTGTGTGTGTCTGCGTATGTGCCTTTTGGTTCCTGACCGTGGAATGTTGGCAATGTAACCTTTTTCTATTGTCTTCTACCTGTATAGTAGAGTCGAAACGGAATGCTACTTTCTGGACTGGTGAACTCATTTGGTTGACGTATGGTACTCTTACTAGAATATTGAGATCATAACTTCCTAGGCAAGCCAGTGTGGTTAGGAAAACTTTGAGTCATTAGCTATTTGATGTGCTTTGCCATAGGAGAGTTGGAACTGGAAACAGTGTTCTGCTGCTTACCAGCTGCTATGGTCTGAGGAAGGTACTTGGCCCCTCCAAGCCACGGTTTTCTCATTACTGTGACACTTAGCGCTGCTGGTAGTTAGAATTCCATATAGCTTCTACGAAGTAATTGCCCGTGTTCTTTTTATGAAGCAGACATGTTACTTAAACTGAAGGAATTTAAAGTGAATCCAAGAAGTCTAATTTTGAGTGAGAACATTGGAACATCTATAACAGACATTAATGGCTAGAGTCAAATGACAGGTTTTCTTTTGCTGTTAAAATATGTTTTATGAAAAACGTCTCTATAAATAGAAACTACTTAGTGTGACAGTTACCCCTCGTTCTCTTAATTTGGGAAAAGCAGATTCATGCTGAGGATGGCCTTACAATCTTTTTCCGCTCCAGGAACTGTCCGTTGCTAACTTACATTTTATTTTATTTTATTTTTTGGGGGGACAGAGAGAGACAGAGCCTGAACGAGGGAGGGGTAGAGAGAGAGGGAGACACAGAATCGGAAGCTGGCTCCAGGCTCTGAGCCATCAGCCCAGAGCCCGACGCGGGGCTCGAACTCGCGGACCGCGAGATCGTGACCTGGCCGAAGTCGGACGCTTAACCGACTGCGCCACCCAGGCGCCCCATTGCTAACTTACATTTTAAACACACTGAGTTAGTTCATTATCTTTCTTTCTGCAGAAGACGTTGGGATTTTACTGATCTGACAGAATCTCTGTGTTTGAGCTTTAGAATTGTAAAGCATGATTATGAAGGTAAATATAATAGAAGAAAAACCTCTTATCTCTGGGACTCTTGCATATTTACTTCTTTAGTAATCCAGGTGTTAGGAATATTTTTTGAGCTAGAACCCCTGAAATTCTTCACTACACCATTATTCAGTGGTCCTGTAATTAATAATAAACAGTACAGTTCTTTGAAAAGCTACTTTAAGATGAAAACTCTTAAGTATGCTGTTAATAAATTTTAGTACGAGGAAAGTCAGTGGAAGTTAAAGGAAAAGTGCATGTCCTTTCTTTCTCTTAAATTTTTTGACGACTGACTGTGTATGAAAAATACAGAGTGATTTATAAAAACTCTGAACAAATTGTAGAATGGGGATAGAACCCAGGTTGCCTGTCAGATGATAGAATCAGCACAGCACAATTTCTTTCTGAATAGCATTTTTATGAAATATTTTATATTCATAAAAATTTATTCCTTAAAAGTTTATTTCTTAGTAGTCTAATGAATGAAGAGACTAAGGGTTGACCCAACGGCAAGGGAGCATTCAGAAGAGGTTCTGAAATAATCATGAAATCATTCTGAATGTACAGTGGTTTCCCAAAGAGCTAAAATTATACTGACTATACATTTCGGCTGCCAAAAAACGAGAAAGAGAGCTCGTTGAATTTTGAATGGGTAGCATTAAAATCAGAATTACTTATATTTTAAAATAGAAACTTTACCTTTTACCCCCCCAAAAAATACATATATATTATTTAGTTTATATTTAGTTGGTTTCCTAGCTTTGTGTGGCTTTCTTTTGTTCGTTTTTGTTTTGTTTGTTTTTCTTTTTCTCTCATCCTGGTCCCCTTGATATTTTCACCTTCGCAACACGTTTATCATTTTTGTGGCCATTTCTGAAAAGAAGATTTATCAGGCAACGGCAGCTTCTTAATCTCATTGTTCTAACAGACTTGGGACACCTTCCCCCTCACCTCCTCATCTGTGCTGAGATTTAGGTTTTAAAAATTCCTAGGCATCACAGTCTGGGGGGACTGGGGTTTGACGTGGTTGCATTTTAGATATCTAGAAGAACATGTCAAGCTATGACCAGGACTTTGTTGTGGCCAGAATGAATTTACAAGCTAGTGTTTTCTAGGATATTCGTATTGATTTTTCTCTAGCAGGTAATCAATCAGTTTCAGTTGTGTAAGTGATGGCGCAAACCTTTTTAAGTGTGCCGGGTGAGTGGTGTGGAAACAACACCTTTCACTGCCGTCTCTGGAATCAAAATGTGGAGATGATGGATGAGCTATTTTTATAGCTATCGCGTGCTTTTCTAGATCTCATTTGTGTGTCGGTACTGTTTTTTTCTTCCTCATAAATTTAAAAAACCCTCGCAAGAAAGTGGCCTAAACCCGTTATGGAAAGGTAAATAAATTGAGATGAAATATTCAAAGCAGGGAGAAAATTTCTTGGTGCTCAGTGATTTTAATATTCCTGTTGAAATTTTTAAAAAGTGAATTCTGTTTTATTTGAGACTTGCAGAGATACTGTCTGCTGCGTGTAGGATTAATTATGAAATGCAACTGGAAGACATTACTTCCTGACCTTTTGTATAGGAAAGGATATGAGCAATATTTGATTTTCGGAAGGATGAACTTAGATTGTTGAGTTACAGCGTATATCAAGCCACATTTATCTCATCACCTTTAGCAGTGACTACTATATATTGATTTTGATCAGAGATCAAAAAAGAGATCAGTAATTGCATCCTGTTAATTTATGTGGCAGTTATGAGCGTCTCTTTTATTCCTTTATCTTTTCATTTGTGCCATGTTCAAAGAGAGAAATTTCTTTCTTCCATAGGATTAATAATGTTAATTTGAATGTTATCCATTTGGAGGATTTTAGGCAGCTTACATTAAATGATGGAGCATGCAACGGACCCTGAAAATAAAAGCTGTATAAAATGTGTTGTATTTACACAAAGGGAAGGTAATTCTACCAACTGGTGAATCCTGGCTCTCCAGAAGAATAAGGAAATATGATTTATGTACTTTGACATGAGTGTGAAAAAGGAAGTATATAGTTTATAATGAAACATATACATGTTTGAGGCTGTAGACACTAAGAATTATGTTCCTTTCCTAAAAGACATTGAGTAATGTAATAAAAATCCTTTAGCTGGTAATATATAGAAATGCCAGGTATAGCCTCTCCATGGTGTTTTCTCCTGTTGCTTCTTTAAGAAACCCAAAGTATAATATTAAATGGTAACTTTTCAAAGAAATTTTAACGAGACACCTACATGCCACGTACATAATACATGTAACTTGGTAAGGGGACCCGATGCCTAAACAGGTATTTGTCCGATAGCTGATCTAAATAAGCGAGGTTAATCACTTTGATTTTGAAGAAAGCTAGTTAAGGCTGTCCATGGCAAAGCAGAGCATAATTTACCTGGCCTCTGCCTCTTCAGATCTCTGAGTTTCTAAGTCAGCGGGGTTCAAACCTTTTTTTAGCAATAAAGGGAATCCTTTCTTCAAATGAAATTTGAAAAGTAAGAGCCAAGGTATCATGGTTGAAGCAGAGGTGAGGCCCTGTTTAATGAGCCCTAACCTCAGAGTCTTTCCTCAGAACATTTAGAATCCAGCTGAATAGTCTGGTGTACAGGTTTTCCCCGCTTTCCGAAAGTAGAGCATCCCTGTGCAATATTTTGAAAGCCCAAGGGGCGTAGAGCAAAGGAGCAGTTACCATTCATTTGTATGGAAAAAACTTTGAGTATTTCCCAGACCCCAAAGATAACCTCTCTTAGGTTTTTTTGATACCTTAGGACACATCTTGCCAGTAGGTCCACAAAATAAATGGGGCTAAAGCACAGAGGCTCCCAGACACGGTTCAGAGCTGTGGCCGCGTGGTGCTGAGGTGCTGAGCGTGGTCCCCAGGGGAGGAGCTCCGAGGGGCCACCCTCGCTGCCCAGGCTGCGCTCTGCCTCCTCCTTCAGCGGCGTGCCGCGAAACATGCTGATGCTGTTTTCACTTTTCGCCTTTTTTCATAAAAACAAAAACCCTCTTTGGATTCCTTTGAGTTAGCGGAAAACAGGTAGCAACATGAGTCTTTCATACAAGCAAAGTGGCCTAAATGTAAACTTGAGAACAATGGGAGATGCCTGTGTTCCTCAATATGCCAATCCAGGTGTGGCAGATGTTTTCCTAAAAGGGCCGGGTGGTAAGTTCTTTAGGCTTTGTGAACCCTAAGGTCTCTGTTGCAAGTTCATTTCCGCCCTTGTAGCATGAAAGCAACCACAGACAATACATAAATGAATGGGTGTGGCTGTGTTCCATTAAAGCTGTATTTGTGATTGGAATTATGGATGAGAGGATTCATTGGTCAGCTTTGGGGAAAGCTAACTTAAACAAATGAGAGAACAGCTCTCTATGGCACAACTTCCTGTCGTTTCCAATATGCTAATATTTGCCATAAATCCCTATGAGAGGAGGATGTGGTCTTTAGGGCCAGAGGTTGCTCTCAGGTCAATCAGTGTTCTCCGCCTGGCCGCTCGTTTTAGTCACTCGGCAGTTATAAAACCAAAACCAAACTTCTGTCTGTGTCCCCTTGCTGGCAAGTGCACCACACTTCCTGTGGACGGGTGGCCCTGCATTTTCTAAGGTACAGGTCCCTCTAATGTATACCCGGAGCTGAGAACTAGGATTGAGAACCATGAGTTTAGGCAATGTTTGGTGGAAACGGTAAAATGAACCGACCCTTTCCACCTCTGTTGAGAGGGATCTTGAAGAGGAAACCCTGGCCAGTTAGTAAGGAATGAGCTGAATTTGGGAGGTTGGAAGGACGGCCCAAGCGTTGTGCATTTGCTGACATCCTGGAGTGGTGTCAAAATCGTAAGGTGCTTATTTAAGTTTAAAGGGTACATTGGGTTTTGTTATCCCCAGGGTATCACAAAAGGGTCAGCTGGCATTTACTGAGTATACACTGTGCTGTATTAGAGACTAAAAAGATGGAAAGAAAAAAAAAAAAAGGCAAGGTTCTTGTCTTGTAGGGGCTCCTCCTAGTTTATATTTAAAAAAAATTTTTTTTTAATGTTTATTTATTTTTGAGAGACAGAGAGAGACAGAGTGTGAGCAGGGGAGGGACAGAGAGAGAGAGGGAAAGACACAGAATCTGAAGAGGCTCCAGGCTCTGAGCTGTCAGCACAGAGCCTGACGCGGGGCTCCAACTCACAAGCTGTGAGATCATGACCTGAGCCGAAGTCGGGCGCTTAACCAACTGAACCACCCAGGCGCCCCATCGCGCTCCTCCTAGTTTAGAAGGACAGGGTGGCAGGTTGGGCTGATGAAAATTAAAGTACGCAGACCAGGGAGCAGGTCTTCAGATAACAAAAATCACCGAGCCTTTTGACATAAATAAGCACCTTTGGATTTTGAAAACTCCCATCGTCTGTCTGGGGCTGTGTCCACAGATCGACCACACTTGCGTTACCTGCCCGCCTTCCCTGACCCTGGGCCCCTTTCCCTGACCAACCGGCGTTTCTCCTCAGAATCCTTCTCAGCACAGGGCTCTTGTCAGCCACCGCCGTTGGAATACAGTCAGTATCCAAAATCGAATGTACTTGCCATTCTGAATCTTGAGGTTCATGTGATGCTAGAGGTCCGTGAAGGGGAGAAAACGAGCAGTGACACTTGGACTGAAGTCACTGTTAGAACTATATAGCTGTTGTTTTTCCATTCATCCAACAGGTATTTACCAGCATTTGTCAGAGACAGTTCATGTTTTAGCTGGTGGGCACATGGTTTAGAAAAATGGGCGTAACAATACATTATTATCATCAGCCTTTGATGACTTCTGCCAGGAGGCCCCTGGATAAGGTTTGCTGATAACTGAGCAAACAGCTTATTTTGCTGGGAAACAAGGATGCGCTTTGAGGTTGTTCAGCAGAACGGCATTTGCTCATAACTCGCTGAATTTTCATACTTGAGGGTGCATCGTACAAAGTACGATCCTGTGCAAAGCACAGGAAACTGGGAGCTTCCAGGAATGCCTTTTTATATCCCTCCTCAGGAAATCTAGAGTGTAATCAGTCCCCCACTGTTATCGGTGAGTTTTATTTTATTGCTCCATTGTGTTCTGCGAAACAACTTGCAAATACACAAGTGTAGAAATGTATGTAAAATAGCGAGACCCTGGGAAAACCTGAGAAAAAAGTCCAGTGTCGATGTGGAGTCGTAACATTGAAGGTAGGCCGTGGTCACATATGCAGTTGAGACTCTGAACTTCTTGAGATCTTATTGTCCATAAGGAAAAGAACGACAGCTTGGCCTTGGATTTGGAGATTTTCCCCTGGGAGTCTGTGTGGAGCCGACTGAGAGGTGTAGTACATCTCCACAGTGTCCCCTTAACACTCAGATTCGCATACTGGTTTCTTAAAGTTGCATATTTTGACATTCCTTGTTAAAACGTAGAGCCGAGCCCTGGAAAGCTCTGAAAGGCTTTCTGGGGAGGCTAAGACAATACATCCCCAGTAGCTGTGACTCTGTGGTGACTTGGTCCCACTTGTGAGTCTTGAAGCTCGGGACTCCGTGCACCACAGAGGAATCCCACAGGAGAGGCTAACCGCTTAGGGGTTTGTGTACCCTCGGTTGTCCTGCAAGATGGTGCATCGCAGTGCCGGAAGAAGATACGAAAATTGGTGTTGACTTGTATGTTCTCACCCTTTGGCTTTGTCTTTTGCCTGCATTTCATATTGTACAGAATAGACCAGCAGTGCAAAAATGCATGAGTGTGGCTGATGATCTGCACCTGTGGTGGCGCGCATTCCTAAATGTTCCGATTGGAGAAAGTGACTTTTCAAAATGTGGAGACCACGGATTTAGAGGAACACACGGCCCATCTCGCAGGTTAAACGTAGCTGTTCCAGCCAGAGATTTGGTCTGAGTGGGGCAGCCGAGTTCTTTGCTCTCGGTCATGGTCCGTAGTGGCCCGTACCCCGTTTGGCTTGAGTGCACATCCTTCTGTTGTTGAGGTCAAATAGGCAGCTGATGAAGTCGATGTCGTTTGGAGGAAAACTAAAGCACCTGATGAGGACTCTTGCCCTGCGCCTCTGCTCAGAGACAGACTCCTTCTCGTCGTTAACACCTTTCCCCTCTCCTTCCATCTGAGGTTGAGGCCGGAAGACTGAGCCCAGGGAGCACGGGGTCGGGCGCGTGTGGCAGCGCATAGTGGTTTAGTAGGTGCTCAGTAAATGCATAATGAATGTCTGATCCTTGAATCGAAGACGCCTGATGAAATTCCGTATGTGACTTGGAACCAACAATGAAAACGTAGCCTGGAAAAACTAAATTTTACAGTGAGCAGGAGATCCTGCTTAGTTTCAGCAGCTCTTCAGGCACAGTTGAGTACTGTGTCCTTACAACCCAGGCTTAGTTTTGTAACACCAGCTATTTAGTGGGGGTGAATTTCCAGTATTTGCAACAGAGAAATAATTTACTTTTGGAAATTATTTCCTGATAGTTAACGGGTACCTACCATTTCACTGAGTATTTCCACTTAGGCGCACATTTTCGTTATAAATAACTATATATTTGCATTGAGGGTTTATTATTATTATTATTATTATTATTATTATTATTATTATTCTTTTACTAAACAGAATTCTGCAAAAGATGTTTGGTGACGGGGGACAAAAGTTAACCAAAGGTTTGCTTTCCCCATTTGAACTGAGGCTGATCTGTGTCTGGGATCGTTTTGGTGAACTTTAAAGGCTGCAAGTTAGTTTTGGAAGGTTGTTTAATGGAATTTTAATAGCCTTGGAAAGATGTGAAAAGTGATACTGCTACCTGGTGGTTTGTAAACCTGACCTTTGTGAGATGTTTTCTGGGCAAAAGTACTACTTTGTGATGCCAGTAGCTTTTATTGATTCTCCGGAGTCTGCAGTTTTCTGACACTGGCTGTCAATTCATTCCAGCTGAAAAATTATTAAATTTCTTCTCCTGCTTGTGTGGATATTAAATTGCAGTAAACATACTTGCACAACGTCAGGTATGGCAAGCATAATTTTCTGCATGAAAAAAAAAATATTTGTTAGTGGGACCTTGGCTGTTCTGCAGAGGTTATAAATTTCTGAACTTCTTTTTATTTGTTGCTCTCAGTAATATTTATTTCTCTTGGGGAGTGCCAGCACATCTCTTGGTATTTGTAATGTAAGAAAGAAAAGTTTGATTTAGATCGCCGTCTTTAAAAAATAAGCCCCTTAGTTCATCTTTTCTGGTTCTGTCAACAAAAGAAGGATGAGAACCTGGGGGTAATGGGGCTTAACCCGTGAAAATCTAATTGGGGAAGAATGGGCACGATCTGGTGGAAGAATGAATTGAGTGAATAAGGGAAAGGTGAATGAATAAGATGACCATACACTCTACATAGAGCTTTCTGATTTGTTCAGTTTTAGTTAGGAGGGTGAATGCTGGTATGATAGTAATCGTGTACAGAAGCGGATCTCCAGCTTTACTGTCTCTGCGGATAACCCTGGACCTCTGGGGTATACATTTAAATTCAGACAGGTGGCCAGATTCCCAATTCAGTAGGTCTGCCCTTGGCCTAGGGATTTGCATTTTCAAATGAATCCTTCAAGATGACTCAGACGCATGTGGTAAGGACCACTTCTAGAAACTTCTATCTAGAAAACTTTCTTGATTAAATAACTATGCCGAGTCATTGAATCAACATACTCAATGGAAGTGGAGAAGAAACCTACATTTACGTGAGGAGATAAATAAAAATCTGCGCTGTTTTTCCCACGTAATTGATGCCGGGTGTGGAGCCGTTCCATTCTTCCCTCGCCTGGCCTTTCATCAGATTATTGTGTGGAGCTTAAAAATGCAGATTCCTAGGTGCCACTTCAAAAGATTCAGATTCTGTGAGCTAGGCTAAAGCTGGGGAATCTTTATTTTAAAAGCTTCATGGGTTTGGGATTCACCACCTAGATTTTGTTTGTGGTCTAGTTCTGTTTGATGTATAAGTTTGTGTTGATTTTTCATTCTTCAAATATTGCTTTTTGGGTGTAGTTTGAGTTGAGCCTTTCAAAGCAGATTATCACACTGTCATAATTAGAAGAACAAAAGGGCATTTAACTCTCATTTTAGAAAACAAATATATGTGTATCTACTGTGTATCAACATGACTGAAGTAATTAGCTAATTTGTTTTTACAGGTACACAAAGAATATGTGCATTTGTGTAGTTTGTAAATTATCTTTATTTCCTTGAGATAAGATGTGCCTTTCTTTTTCTTTATCTGAGAAGAATAAATTTAAGAAATGCTAAATCTGTATGGTAGTTGCAATTTCTCTAGTTTGGAAAGCGCTTAATTTTTATATACTTGCATGATGGAGTATTACACAGATGTGAGTGTTAGTGTTTACAAAGTTGACAGTAACCTGGAAAGTGTTGTTTCATAATCATGTTAAAAAAACATGCTGTAGATGTCCTTTACAATCACAACTATTTTTAATAAGCAAGCAAAAATAATTGAGTACAGAAAAAGGAGAAATGAAACCAATATGTTACTTTCATTGGAGAGACAAAGAATGTATTAAATTTTTTTCTGCTCTTAATATTTTCTGTAAGTACATACCCCTTTAGACTCCAAAAACAAAACCTAGACCTCAACTTCATTTTTAAGGAATTGCATATTTTAAATTATCAGAGTTTTTCAGTGTAGAAAATTAAATCACACGTATTTGAAATAGAGTCACTTTTTATTTCCTGCCTAAGATACGGGAAACAGAAATGTGACTATTTGGAACAGTTGTTAAACTGAAACTTATTTGTACCTAACTTTGGAATTGGTGGGTTCTGTTTGATCATAGAACAGCCTGATATCCTGAAGATTTACTTTCCACAAATAATAAACTATGTGTAATGAAGACTTCTTCAGGAGAAATCTGAAAGCTGTGTGGCTTAACCTATTCTGTTTCCTGCCCAGCTCTGTGGTTGAAACTGCAATTCTCTGAACAAATCAAAGAAGAACAGGCTAGGGAGGAAACCTCTGCAGTGATCTTTCACCCTTCACTTTCAGATGAGCACAAGGAGGACAGGGGACCTCCTAAAGCTCCCGCTCACTCCTGCAGTTCTCTTAACCACTGTACTCGGCTTCTTCTGTTCCGTGGAACAGCATTAAGAACATCTTTGAAAGACAATTCAGAGAATATGGGGGGAGAAAAGACACGTGAGTAGGAGAAGTTTAGGGAAAGGAAGGTTGCCGGCCAGAAGACTAAGTGGTAGCTTCTTCAAAGAGGAGAGACTTGGGTCCGCGGAGGGTAGTTTGCATTTGGGAGGAAATCCGATTGAATTTGGGATCAAAGCCCAGGAGGCCCCATGTGATCTGGCTGCATTCTCCACTCCACACTCCTCTTATCCTGCTGTCTCTCTAATGTGCTGCCACCCAACTCTTCTTCCTTAGTTCCTTAACACAGCGCTCACTCTTCCTCTTTGAAAGGGTTTACCTGTGATCTTGCCCGGCTGTCTCTTTCATGTTAAAGTATCAGCTTCAGTGTGACCTCTTCACGGGGTCCTTCTTTGACAGCCCTGTTTAAGGGAATCTCTTACTTCTTCATCTCCGTCATATCGCACGTTTCCTCCAAAGCACTTAACTTTTGCACTTCATACCCAATTGTTTATACATTTCTTTACTTATAGTTTGTTCTGAGAAAGTAGTGAGGTTGCCTGTTCTGTTCATCCCTGGACTCAGAGTTTGGCATAACGTATGACCTATCGTAGGCACATAGTAAATACTTGTTGAATGGATGCATGAATAAAAATTATACGTTAATAGAATTCTATTTAGAACTATTTAAAAACATTTTTCTTAGTGAGGCGTGCTATTTCTTCCTTTAAAATTTTTTTTTATTTATTTTTGAGAGAGAGAGAGAGAGCATGAGCATGTGAGTGGAGGAGGGCCAGAGAGAGAGAGAGAGAGAGAGAGAGAGAGAGAGAGGAAGAGAGGGGGAGAGAGAATCCCAAGCAGACTCTGCACTGTCAGCTTGTAGCCCGATGCCTAGCTCAAACTCACGAACCATGAGATCATGTCCTGAGCTGCAATCAAGAGTCGGATGCTTAATCGACTGAGCCACCCAGGCACCCCTGCTATTTTCTTTTTAGAGCAAAGTATAAACGGCATAAACTGTACATATGGGTGTGTTGTCATCTTATTAGGAAAAACACATTTGCTTTTTCTAAATACCCTCCCAGGCGGGTGTGAAGTGACAGGATTCAACGGTAGGAGTAGAGACAGTAGCAGTATTTCATGAATCGTGTCTGATAAAGGATTTGTGTGTGCGGGCACATGTGTACCAGATATGCAGAACTATCACAGCCCAGAAATGTGGAACACAATGTTCAAACTCAGAAGGGTTGCCCGTAAAGTCATCAAAACAAAAAGATGGGAGTTGGAGATCAAAGCCAGAGTATGAAACCAGAAAAGCAGAGAGAAAAACAAACCCAAGCACATGGAGTGTAAATGGGAGAAAGTCCAAAGTAGTTAATTAGAAAGGGTCGTATGACTTGCCACTTGCAGTGTGTTGTTGGACTTGACTCGGGGTTTAAAGATTGCATGTACAGTGGACAGAGCCCACTTTTGTCACAAAACCTATTTGAAGTGTTTAACAGTTTGTATTTTCTTCTCCCTAATACCGTGTGGATAAACTATTGAAACGTTCTAGTAGATTGTTACTCGGGGGGCCCCCCACTGAATCACACCTTTAATATTCATACTTCGTGTAGATAGACCCCTTCCCACGTTGGCTGTCAGCTTGCCACCGTTGACTGGCTTTGGCCAATGGAACCAGGAAAGCATAATGCAAGTAGACTTTGTCCTGTACGCTGGGGCTTGTTTTTGTGGAAAGTTGCTTGGAGCCCTGAGCCACCTTGTTAGGAGGTCCGACTACTCAACTGGCAGTATCGTATGGACAGAGAGATGGATAGCCATCTTCTAGCTTCCCAGCTGAGACTCAGGCATGCGAATGAAGGAGCCATGTGGAAGGTTTCAGCTACTACATTGATCAAAAGCTAAGCCTAGCCCAGATTGCAGAATTGTAATAATAAATTATTATTTTAAGCCACTAACTTAAAAAAATCTTTTTTTTTTTTACTGTTTATTTTTGAGAGAGATAGAGACAGAGGTGAGAAGGGGAGGGGCAGAGAGAGAGAGACAGAATCCAAAGTAGGCTCCAGGCTCTGAGCTCAGCACAGAGCCCGACGCAGGGCTTAAACTCACGAGCCATGAGATCATGACCTGAGCTGAAGTTGGACGCTTAACCGACTGAGCCACCCAGGTGCCCCTTAAGCCACAAACTTTTATAATGCAGTGTGTTGTACAGGCATAAGTACGTTGTGGTAGATATTTTTAAGAATGTATTTTAATATAAAAATTTCATAATACCTTTATTATATTTATAACACCTTTAAGATTAGCCAGCTATATCCAGGATTGCTTTTCATTAAGCTAAATATGGTGGTAATAATAGGATTATGGTTTAAACAATTACTGGTTTATGCTGGGAACTGTTAAGCATAGAGAGAACTAAAAATCAGCCTCATAGTTTATAATGTACCGTCTAATATGTTAGCCGTTATATCACTGGACGATAAGACCAATGATTCAGATAATCACAAGATTCTGTGGCATTTTGGTTAAGAACAGAATAGGTTAACTGCTGTTTGTGTAGTTTGTTAGTTCTGTGGCCTTGAGGAAGCTGTTTGGTTTATTCTCTCTCAGACTCAGTTTTCTGATCTGATAAGTAGGGGAAAAGCATACTTATTAGATAATCAGCATGAATATTAACCAAGAGACTGTAATGGTAAGTCTGATACTTTGAGAATACTTAATAAATGGTCACTAATACCATTTGTTCTTGATGATATAATAAGCGGGCAAGAAGGAGGAAGAGGAGGAGAAAATAAATCGATACCTAAGAAAGCTGTCTTGCCATTTTAGTTTTTTCTTTCTGATTGTATTCCCTGTGTGTGTGTTCATACACCCGCCTGCATCACATGCCTGTGCTTGGGCTGCTTTTCAGAAGCGACACTGGACCCTACATGTGCTTCTCCCATCTTGAAGTGCATGCGAGTCACTTGTGCATTTCGTTAACCTGCAGGTTTTGTGTCTGAAGGTCTCGGGTGGGGCCTGAGACCGTATTTTAAGCTCCCAGGTGATGCTGGTGTTGCAGGTGCTTGGAACACAGCAAGTAAAAAGGGCCTGTAGGATGACAGGGTATTCCTGACCCTCACAATCCTCTTCAGTCTCCTCTCCAGCCACCGGCTCTCAGCATTATGTACCATGTAATTTGTTCTTCAATCACAGAACCTTTTCTTCAGACATCCACGATAGTGTCTACAAGGTTTACTTAAAGTGGTTTGTTTCCATCTTTTACCCTCCATCTTACCTCCTCTGAAATAGCGACTTCCTGAATCTCGCTTATCTTTACATCACAATTAATGTTTAATTAATGTGGTTTGCATGCGTGCACGCATGCCCTACGATTCTTGTAAGTGCAGACTGGAAACTTCATGTTTTGCCTCACCAAGCGCGAGCAGTGAATGCTCACAGAACCCTGCAAGTGTCCGGCTATGGATCCTGGAGTTTGAAGAAACAGTCAGCCAGTGCCCGTGATTGGTAATGAGGGAGAAAGATGGATTGTTCACAGATGTGAGGTAATTTACAGAGGATAATGCGGATTGGGCAGTTAAAACGACTTTTTTTTTTTTTTTTGGTGAGTATTAATGTATACCCACACTATATTATATTAGCAAATAATGGCAAACTAGAGAACATTTAAGATAAAATGAATGCTTTACATAGGAAATGTGGAAGAAAACTGGAACGAAAAGGTATTATCTTTGAAAGGTTTTCTTTGAACAACTTGGGTCGCTGCATATTGTATACGAGCAAATTCATGTCTTTTTACGTCTGTGCTTACTCTGGTTATATCTAGGCTTTATTTTTCAGACTTGAAATAATTTCCATGTAACAGACTGACCTTCATTTACAGTTGTACTGACTTGAAGATATAATGTACTGTGTAATTAGTTTTAGTAAAAAGAAAGGAGGGGGGATGGTGGGGTGGGAGAAACTTGGCACTGTTAGGTAGAGAATAAATTGAATCGATTTTAAAAATAATGTCTTTAAGTATATTAGCCTAGCATTCAAATGTTTCCAAGCAATATGATTTCTGTAGCTAAGTTCTCAAGTAATAGGTGCTCTTTGCAAATTCATAAATATTGCAATTAAATGAAAATTATACCACCCATGAATTTGGAAATTTTGTAATGTTTTTGCTCAGATTGATTAATGTTTTGCATTTTCCTGTATATTTCTTGGCTTACAATAATGACATTTAAAGTAGCTTACTTTGAGTAAATACAAGAGATTGGTTGAGATTTTTCCCCAGCACATTAGCCAAGGTTAGTGTGCAATTTAATCTTAATTGTTTTTGTTATTATTTATTTAACAGACGTTTGCCAAGTACCTATTAAGTGGAGGATTTGTGATGATGAAATGCTGTATACATTTCACATATTCTGTAGTGGATGTTAGAAGGTAATTTGTACGTATGGCTTGATAACAAGTTAAAAAACAAATATGTGTTTTTCTTCACTAAAACACAACTTGCTGAATTGTAAGGTGCTACTTAAAGATGAATGCCTTGTTCAGAATAATTTAAGTAAAAGGAAAACTAAGTAGAAACTCAGACCAATGTATTTTAGGTAAGACAAGATGAGTTTTCAAGTTGGGTGTCAGCTAATTGTTGACATCTAATCACGTATTCAGCCGCCATATTGCTTTTCATTCTTAAACATGGACTCCAGGAAGCAAAATGGCTATCACCATGTAAATAGAAATTCATTTTGTGTGCTGCAAAATATTTATTCTATTCTACCACCAGAACATAAAATGGACTCTTTGCACATCAGTGGTTTTATTCCCAGTTTTATTTTCATTCTTGTGACAGTGATTTTTTTTTTCAGTGAATGCAAGTGTGATTCTAAATATAATTCAGATGTTATGCCGTTTTGTGGGCCCCTGTATTCATAAAATTGTCTACGAAATGGGCATCAAATAATTTTCTTTGTGCTTTTACATCTGGCCTTTCCTCGTTACTTTCACCTGGTGAATTATAGGTGCTGGTGCTCTTGTCCCTGTTTTACTGAAGCACAGAGAGGTTACAGTGCACATCTGAGCAAGAGTACTAAAATGGCAACTTTCTGATTGATGGGCCAGTGCACTTCGCATGATAGCATGCTGCCCCTCAGGGAGAATGTTGTACTCAGATATTTGATATTGCAAATGCATTGCCTGCTATAGTGCAGTTTAGTTTATTATGATAACTGGGGTCATTTCATCAGTTGTGATCATTTTGAAGGAAGCCCTTAGTGGTATTGCAGTCATCACATTCTTGGATGGTGGTACCGACACAGTTTGCAGGTCTTCAGTTTCATTGGCCGTGACTGTTTCAAAAAGATTAGATACCTGTTAAGAACAACAGAATGCGGAAAGTCAGATCCAAGCAATAATTTTGGGCTCTGGGAACCCTAAGATACTAAGAGAAAGGGTTTGAATGTTTGTTAGTAAATAAGACTGTATTTAAGTACATTCATTAAGTAGTTCAGTAAGGTACATTTAAAACTAACTCTGCTTAATTTGTAAAAATACTTCTTTTCAAGTTTGGAGATTAAAAATGTTTAAAAGAACATTATGGGACGCCTGGCTGGCTCAGTTGGTGGAGCGCGTGATTCTTGATCTCGGAGTCATGAGTTAGAGCCCCGTGTTGGGGGTAGAGTTTACCTGATTAAAAACATAATAATTAAAAAAATAAAAGAAAATGCTGCATTTCATATTTCAGAAATATACATGAGTCTAGTAATGATGTTAATGGTACAGAAAGATCAATTCTGCTCCGTGTACCTTTGAACCTGAGGCTTGGGATCCGTGAAGACACTTGAAGCTCCGATGTACCCATCAGAGTAGCTTGATTGCCTAAAATCTGTGTCCCCTTCATGCCACAGACCGTCATTGGGTGTGCTGTGAATGCGAATTTGAAATGTATTTGCAAGCCAATTCCTATTTTTTTTTTTTAAATGTGGATTTAAAAAAATGGATTTATAGCCAGACCGGGTACCTCAGAAATGCTGAGCAAATCCAGTTCTTCCGTTGCCAGTTGTGCCTGGTTTTAATTTTAAGCAAATTGCATTTGTGACCGACTCTTGTTTTGCTTTACTTTCTGAGAACCCGTGCTCAAAGAAAGAAAAAATAAACCCACTTTTGTTCCTGGTTTATTTGCAAACCAGGTCAGACGCCCTTGATTAGCTCTCAGTTGGAGGATAATTTGAACCTTGACAGATTGAACCCAAACAGCAGGGTTTCTCTAGTCTGGCCAACAGATAGAAAAAATAAAATAAAAGCTAATTCCAGTTCACAAGCATACAACAGGACTGAATAAATGTGCAACTGTTAATGAATAGCTATTTCAAATATTTACAAAAGGCTCAAGGAAAAAGAAAAGATTAGCATCTTAGGCAGCTGTTCTAAGGGAAACCTATTAAAAATAAACATGATAAATGATGCTTGAGAGCTAATATATCTGTCAAATATCAAATACACTCAAAGAAAAAAAAACACCGTTTCAGGAAAACAACAACAACAACAACAAAAACCAAAGACTCTGTTGGGCAAGCTCTCTTGCTTTGTGGTTGACACCAGAATTTTTTTCTTACTCTTTTAAATTTGTCTCTTCTAATCATGGAATATTCATACAGATAGTATTTTATAGATTGTAGGTCATGGGTAAGTGAATGGAATCATTAGAGTTGTGTCTGTTGTGATTAAATTGGTTAGAAACTTGAAAATTCATCTATATATCATTTGAATGAAGACATACTGTTAATTGTTATTTTATGGGATTGCAGATGATATAATGGTTTGAATATGATAGTAATAACATTTTAGCATCATGGCAAGTGTGCTAGGAAATGCTACATAAAAATGGAAATTATTACCGAGGCAGTGAGGTGTTGGCTCCCAAAGCTGATTACAGGCACAGTCACTATTGCCTGCAGGGTTGGTATCAGGCCATCCTAGCTTCTTCATGGAAACATTCTTTTTTTTTTTTTTTTCTCACTTTAACTAAAATTAAAGCAAACTGTATTTGCCACGTATTGGTGACTTGTATAGTGGACCTTTAGCATTCAAGACTTACCATTTGTGTTAACTGTTTCTTGATAACTTGAAAATCTGTGGAAAGAAGCAATTTGAAATTTCTGAGGCTTGAATTTGTATTTGAATAGCTGTATTCTGAGACTGGAGTGGAGATCAAGTCATTTGTCTGCTCAGTGAGTGTAGCCAGCACTTAGAACTCATATCTCAGGGTAGTGTAGAGTGAGCCTCTTGTGGGTTTTTTAGTTGTAAATTACTAAATCTTTGTTTTGTGTCCGAATGTCACCGGAAGGAAAGCCAGTTAATAACGTACAACCTTTGTGAATTTGGAGATTTGTGGATGGTAAGGATCTACTGTATTAATCATTGAATGTTTGAAAAGTTTAAAAATCCTTAGTTATTTTGATTTGAGGTTGTTTCTAATCCCGTTGTTTGCAACAGTGGGATTCTTTACCAGGAGTGTGGGTCATTCCATGAAAGTTCAGAAAGCATGTTCATCAGTTTAAGTGTGTTCTGTGTAAAGAGGGACGTCAGTGGTGCAAATATTAAGCAATTTGGTCATGATGTCAACTAGAAGTCAGGCCGATTGTGTGGACTGATGTGTTAGTACACCCACTGTTTCAGGCTAGTTTCAGCAGGTGTGTGGCCGTCTGGAGCCCTTTCTAGGGAGGATGCGTATTGTCAGGGAGACCGAGGTGAAGGTCAGCAGAGTCTTGGGACCTGAGGGTTGGGCCCTAGCCCGTTGCTCCCACCTCACATCCCATTCCTGTGCAGGGGCACACTAGGCCTCAGCAGTGTCTTCGTTGATCCATTTCCTCTGCCCCCACGCAAATGGGCAAGATTGAACACTCCGTAATTACCTATCACATGGAATACGCTTTAATCACCATTAATTCATTTCTGCCCACTAATGGAGAGGTTAGAAAGTGGAAGGGAAATGACTAAAAAAACATAAAACTGATATATAGAGGGGGCATGAATGAGTAAGGAGTAAGTAAGGGATAAGGAAGAAAGCTAGCCAATTTAGTCTTGTATGCCACTTGTGGCTTCTGTGTAGCAAACAATGTTCTTATATTTCTGTTTAATTCTTCGAAATACACACACACACACACACACACACACACACACACACACACACACATACGAGGTGAATTACATTATGATTTATCCTTACCGGAAGAGCCGCATCAGCACTGTTGATATTTTTAATGATGACTTTCTATTTCTGCTGTGTTGAAAGGGCACTGAATATCACCCCCCGTTCCAAAAGTGGCTTTAGCGAGCCCTGAAAGGGTCTGTTTCTTATTTGGAAAATGGTTTGGTTCGGGCTCCATTGATAACGCTAAGTTTTCTTGCTGTTGTACAGTTATATTAGACCCTTAAACTTAGACTCCCTTTGTAGTTCATCATTGTAATTTACACACTGGGTTGGTACATTCTCTTCAAGACAGTTTGTCTTGTGCTTCCAGCTGCTCCCCAATAGCCATTGTGCTGAATAAGCACTTACTTCAGTCTGTCCTTGATACAATTAATGCAGGCATCTGCAGAAGCGGCGGCCGCAGCGGCAGCTGCAGAGCCTTATGGAAGCCAACTTGTGCTTAGCATTGTGATAAAAGAAATAGTTTTGAGCTGGAAGCTAATGTTGGCTTATTTTTAGCATAAAAAGAGTTGCACCTGCCAGGGCTAGCAGAGGACTGAGGTTTGTTGATTACACGTTCTTGTTAGTGCCATTGTTATTGGTAAAATGGGGATGATGTCATCCTTATCAAACTGAATTGGCACCCTGCAGAGTGACAAATAATTTACCCTCTGTGGTTTTATCAGCATGGGCTGCGTGTTAGAAGCTCCTAGAGTGCTGAGTTTTCACAGTTGAATGCTATGGAACTGCAGAGGTGTGTGAAAATGAAAGGGATTGATACTTGTAATCAGTGCACATAGTAATGGCCAAGGTGTAATGAAACATAAGTGCACATTTAGGGTAATTACGCTGCCACCAGGTGGGGCCCTGGGGCTTTGCATGTATAGAAGCTGCTTGAGGTGGCGGGTGTGCAGCGAGGACTCCTGCGGCACCATCTGGTAGATTCTCATTTTCTCATTAATTCTTCTGTCCCCTAAGTCTGGGCTACATTGACTTTGAACGGCACTTCATCTGTTCAGTATCTCATCTCGTTTTGGTGGCGAGTTGCTTTCAACGGTGGTATTGATATGATGTAACTCACGATCTCAGCTGTGTGAAATATATTAAAACAAACCATTCAGTTGATTTTTTTTTTTTTTTTTTTTTTTTTTTAGTAAAACTGGCTGGCTTAGTAATGTCCACATGACCATCTCATTCTAAATGTTTCACCACTTATGTTGTTATTTTAAGTAAAATAGTTTGAAAAGCCAAACGCATCCTGTCGGCCAAGACAATTTGTAAATAACAGCGCGATACATACCCAAAAGAGTAAACAGTGACAAAAGTGCATTTTCTTTGGTTGTTTAAAAAAAAAGATGTATGTTTTATGTCTCTAGGCCGATTTCGTTTTTGCCTCGAATATAACAAAAACTTATTTTTCAGTCAAGCTCAAGAACAAGAAATCATGAATATACGTAACATCCCTGAGCTGTGCACCAAAGACTGTTATGGTAGTTTCTAGAGAAAAGAATAAGAAAATGATATTCAAGGTTGTATATTTTGGAGGAAAGTAAAATGCTTTAAGCCTGCTAAATTGGTTTTTATGAATATTTTCACATAATGTCAAGAATAATGTAGTTAAGGTACCTATTGGGATGTTTATAGTTCACAAATGGCTGCTTTCTTTATTAATACAAATATTAAGATCATGGAAATTTTTAATGGAATCTATAGTATATTATTTGTATAACGCAAATAGTAATAGTAAGGTGACATCTGATGGCCACCTTTTTTATGCTCTGTATTTTGTAGCGGAATACAGCGTGTCAGAATAATTTGGGCCATCTTCTGGAGCCTGTGGTTGCATTTAGTTGCCATCAGATTAGTGATTTCACAATCTCTTTCATAAACACAAAATAGTATTTGTGCAGTCTGAGTGGTTAAGAGCTTTGGATAAACAGTAAAAATACCCCTACTAAAAATTTCCACCGAGAGAATCCCCGTGCATCTTGTCATTTTATTTCCACGAATTTTCCTAAAATGGAAATTGAGAGGGGAAAAAAACACATTAGCTTCTTCCACAACCGACGCGAACGCCCCCAGGGATGTCCCGGGAGCGTCAGAGTCGTGGCCCAGAGGCCCGAAGGGCTTTTCTGTCCGTGGCTGTGCTGCCGTCTGGCAGCCTGGCGTCCACACACGTCCACCTCCGTGATGGGAAGGAGAAGCAGTTTAGCGCGTCAGGAAGCCCGAGTAGTTTCTCCTCACGTTTCCCTCGAGTAAGGTTCCTAAAAGATTCCTAAGGTGGTTCTCGCTGTCCCCTCCTTTCTGTCAATGTCAGTTCACTTAGGGCAGCCAGTGAGTGGCAGAAGGTTGTGAAAACTCCGGACTTCTTTCTCGAGAGGGTCACTTGATTATGATCTGTTGCATCGTGTGGTGATGGACAGGAAGTATGCCAGCAGCGCTTGATTCCTCTCCTGGAGGTGACTCGTTCGTGCTCGGAGCATTAAAATACCAGGATCTCTTTTCTTTTCCTCATGCATTCAACAGACATTAGTGACATTACCTATTTCCCAGGCTGTGAGCTCAGTAAAGGCCTAGGCGGTGAGGTCACACTGTTCGAGTCCCGGCTTGGCCACGAGCCAGGTGTGTGACTTTGAGCAAGCAATTTAACCTTTCCGAGTCTCAGCCTTCTCCTCTGTAACCTGAAAATGCTTATGCTCTGCCTTGCATAGATTGTGAGAATTCACGATAATGTCTTCCTATCACAGGGTCTGCGTGTGGGCACTCAGCAGATGGTTGCTGCTGTTAGGGTTATTTTTATCGACAACTATGATTAAGCATCTATGCTTTAATATTTAGTTGACAGAAACTATTACACAGGAAGACACAGGAGGAGGTCATTACCCTGTGTTCTCCAGTACTGCCTGTTCCTCGAAGGCAAGGACGGGCATACACCTACACAGTGCCAACATAGTTGCTAGACATGAGATGCCAAGTGAAGGGCACTGATGAATTAGGAGAAATACCTGTGTAGTGCTCTCATGATGACATTTTTAAATGCATAAAAAGATACACAGGATTATAAGAAAACAGACTACACTGAAATAGCATTATCAGTATACAGAAAGCACAGTTTTGTGATACGATAATATATGTGTTGATCAATACATTAAATAAGATGCAGCTGTGTGTTCTAATAATTGTCAACATTTCATGGTGGTATTTCAAACAGTTTCAAAATACCTGGAGTAACTAATGTGATGTGAAACTATAATTTCTTATGGACAAAATCATAGGTGCTGAAGATTCCTATAACTTCTTGCATACATTCATAATTGTAGAAATGCCAAATTTTGGCAAGAGATTAGTGGAAACTGATGTGTGTGTGTTTCCCATCCAGATTCCGACATTCTTCCCCCTACCCTCATGTCTGTCCAAGAATACGTTCAGGCTTCTGGAGCCAAGATAAGAAACTCCTGGTGGAGTAGAGATAACTTTCAACTCGCCTTCTTAATGAAGGCAAAGATATACACAACAAGGACAGAAGCTAATAAATGCACAAACCAGCAGGTTTGTGTTGTATTGGCCGTTGGCCAAGACCCCTGGTTGGTGGGCCCTTCAATTCTACCTCTGTTGATCCCCTCCTGTAAGATTAGCTATGTCTTAAAGTTTTATACAAAGTAGTTCCTTGTTACTTAATTATGATTGAAAATATACTTACTGTTTTACTTCAGTTAGAATATCAATTTTGTATGAAATATCATTTCCTCTTAAGTCTCTCTGTTGTGTCAGTAGTAAGTCTATCTGTTGGGTCACGGGTCTGTAACATTCCATCATTTTACAGTGGATCTGTCCCTTGACCTGTGAGTGAAGAATGCTTAAGAACATGATAGGTTTGGAATTATTTTTTTAAATGTTTTTTAAATAGTTTTATTTTTGAGAGAGAGAGAGAGAGAGAGAGAGAGAGAGAGAGAGAGAGAGAGAGAGAGAATGTGAGCATGGGAGGCCAGAGAGAGAGGGAGACACAGAATCCCAAGCAGGCTCCAGGCTCTGAGCTGTCAGCACAGAGCCCGACATGGGGCTTGAACCCACAAACCATGAGATCGTGACCTGAGCCAAAGTCGGACACTTAACCGACTGAGCCACCCAGGTGCCCTGGTTTGGAATTCGTGAATAAAGTGACCTGAGATGCAGTATATGTCTAAATTAAAATGTTGATTTTAAAGGCTAATTCATTACTACAGCTTTGTTTATCAAAATTGTCCTCAGAACTACGTAAAAATAACAGTATGAATCATCAGAGTGCAGAGAATGGTTCTGGTTTATAGAGGAGAAGTACCTTTAAGCTGAGTTTCAAAGGACGTATAGGATTCGGGGTACCTGAGTGACTCAGTCATTTGAGCATCTGACTCTTGGTTCTGGCTCAGGTCATGATCCCAGGGTTGTAGGATCAAGCCCTGTGTCTGGCTCTGTGCAGAGCACGGAGCCTGCTTAAGATTCATATTCATTCTCTCCCTCTCCCTCTCTCTATCTCCCTCTCCCCTTCCCTCCCTCCCTCCCCCCTCTCTCTCTTAACCCCCCCCACTCCTGCCCCTCTGCCTCTCTGCTTGCACGCACATGTGTGCACTCTCTCAAAAATCCAAAAACAAACAAAACCCCCCCAAAACAAAGGATGTGGTAGGATTTGGTAGATGGCAGTGTGGCAGGGGCACCCCCATTGTGGCTGGAGAAATAACACGAGCAAATACGGAAAGAGGTGGGTGTGCACGTGTTAGCCAGGAGCACCAAGCCGCGGGGATCACTGGGTACATGGCAGGATGTGCTGAATTCTATAAAGGCCGAATTGTGGAAGCCTTATGTCCACTGCTAAGAAGCTTAACCCTCATTTTGTAATTACTGGAAAGAAATGAAGGATATTTTAGAGTATGTATTTTGAAAAATTCGAATATGAGAAAGCACACACACACAGTCACCAGTGACTGAGACTTGTAACCTGAATGCCTGGAAAAGGTCGTCTCAGTGATGGAAACTGAGATCCAAACAGGGGCAGCTTGCTTTAGAAGAAAGGAAACTGTTAGGCTTGGGCTTAGTGTAGCGTTGGAAGTCTTTGTAGAAATTTATGGCTGTCCATTCCTAATTCTCATCTGAGTCTGTCTTAAAAAGTTTAAGTTTCGGGTACCTGCTAGCTCAGTAGAGCATGCAACTCCTAATCTCGGGGTGTAAGTTCAAGCCCCACGTTGGGTGTAGAGATCACTTAGAAATAAAAATTAAAAGTTCAAATTTACATGAAAATTTGGGAGTCAGACATTGGAGCAGACAGCTGAAAAGGTGCCAGCTGTTCCATCGGGGCTGAGTAGGATTAAGAAAGTATCATCGATGTGACAATTAGGAACTCATTGGTCATCTTGAACAATTTCATCTGAGTCATCATTTCCAGACTTCAGTGTACATATCAACGACTTGGGAAGCCCATCAAAAATGTAGATGTGGTAACTCTTTATCACAGGTATCTAGGACGAGGGCAGGGCCTAGAAGTCTACTTTTGTAAGCACCAAAGTGATGGTGGTGGCAGTGGTAATAATAGTGACTGAGATGTGTATCAGAGGGAGAGAGAACGAGAACTGAAATATATATGCCAGTTACGGTTGTATGTCCATTATGGTTATAACCGCAGTCTCCTAAGAACCCTATGAAGTACATACTCTAATTTTTCTATTTCAGAAATGAGAAAACGGAATCAAAGAGATGATAAATAACTTGCCCATATTTATGTAGCCCGGAAATTGTTACTGTGCAGCCCATGATCTTGACCTCTGTGTTACTCCCAGTGGGTGCCAAGAATCAGCACCTTAGAGCAGGGCTGGTCGGAGGTAGGCACAGGAGGGCTGTTGGTCCAGCCCCCCTCCCCCACTCCATATACCAAGGCCCTTAGTCATTGTATTTATTTCCGTACATGTTTTAAAAGGCATTGCTTTGTTTCATGTTACAATTCTTGTAACACCGTTTTGACCTTGTGTAATTTTTAATATTGTTTGAGCCTTAAAAAATGTAAGTGACCAGGAGTCTCTTAACTTCCAAGAGGCCGTTGGTGAGTGATTGCAGAGGAAGCTGGATTGTGGTGACAGGAGTAGCTAGAGGGAGGTGACTGGGGTTTGGAGGTTAGGGAGGAGTGGCCGGTCCAGAAATCTATGTAGCAAGCCCTTGAGGGTGGCCGTCCCAGGTGGGGGAGCTGTGGTTTTAAAACAAACACACTGATTTCCCTGGGAGTTATGTTCATTTGTACTGCCTTGAAGGGCATTGGGCCCAAGATGCAGAAGGAAATAATTGGGGTTTGGAGTGGTGTCAGGGGGAGATTGCCAAAGCCCTAGAGAAGCTGCCCTTTGGTGCCCCCAACCATGGAGAGAAGAACAGAACAGATATGGTGTGGTAAATGAAGAAATCCTGTGATGGGAATAATACTTTCACTTTAGGGGCTACGTATGCGTGTTTCTAGATGACCAGGAAGTAGATTTTAATTTCCCCGGAGAGATGGTTCTCGTATGATGGGAGAGTGGTTTCAGAGGAGGTGGGAAGGGATGGACTGTAAGGTTAGATGAGCCCAGGGGCAGGGTCGCTTCCTACTCTCACACAAAAAAGGGGAAAGGAGAGTTCAAGTAAAAAAAAAAATAAATAAACCAAACAAAAAAACCAAACAAAACCCCAGAAATTTGGAAGTGATGGGAGGAAGTTTAAAGACATTCAGAATGAATGGTTCTTTAGCTCCCTTAATGAGTAGCTAGCAAGGTCATCGCCCAGGAAGCCATGGGGATTTGAGGAGAATGGTTGTACATCACTCGATAATTATATGTCTTTGTAGACCTTTGAAATTGATAAGAGAAAAAAATAATAGAAGCTCTTAGAATAGGTTTCAGTATTTACATTTAAAACATTTCATCTTCACTATTGTTTGTGAGTTGGGGGGGGGGGGGGTTGGAAGACTGTTTCCAGGAGGGGGCAGCAGTGCTATAAGCATTTTATTTGGGTTATTTCCTTTCTCTGTTGACTTGGCTTTTAAAAATCAAGTCATAATGTGTTTTCTGTCTCTGTTACCCTAACTAATGAAAAAATACAACAGGTTTTATAAATCTATTCAATAATCTTACAATTTATTAATTTATTAGTTTCACATTACTAAACATAGCAATTGTGGGAAATGCAAAGGTACTGAAAATTATCCTTATATATAAAAGTTATATTTGAAAATTTTTGATTTGATTTGACCTAATTTTGTCCTTCTCTGTGTGTGGCTTGTATAGTAAGAAATTAAAAAAAAAAAAAGGCTTACCAGCTTAAATAGCTTTTAAAATATAAACTGTGGGAATATAGGACTAATTGGGCTCGTTGAAAGAATGTTTAACATATAAACATTAATTTTTATTGAGCACAGACTGAATTGAAAAGGCTAAACTTACATGTTAAAATAATTTGGCAATCTAACTGCAGATTCAAAATTTCTGAAAATGTAAATAAATTAAAATGCAGGCAGTGTTTTGCCATCTGTAATGAATTAGCATTCCATTTTTACCAGCTGCTGCTGGGGTTTTTGAAGCTGACTCAGGATCTAAACACACTGGTGGGTAGCTGCTGATAAATGTACGAGCCTGCGGTTTCCACTGACAAGGCTGCACTGGTGGTTAGAACAGGCTTTGCAGGTTTAAGTAGTACGGATTCTTCCACTGAGGGCAGGAAATAAGGATGTATTTTGCGTACAGATGTTGACGGCACAAATGAGCAGGGTTTGCTGCTAAGATGTCGGAACATTCAGGATGCCACTGCTGTTGGGCGTGGGGTCATCCTCGAAGGAAAAAACTGGCAACGGTCTCTTAGCTAGCAGACATATTTTTTGGCTCTGTAGTAATATTTGTACATTGCTGGGAGATTTTATACTCTAGATTAAGTTCCTTACTATGTTTTCTTCCTGTGTTTCATTTCTAAGGCTTTTTCATTTTTGAGCATAGAGGAGATAATGACTTCCTGGAAGGAATTTGAACTTTAAAGTCAGACATACCTAGACAGGAATTCAGGCTCTCTCCCTTGTTAGGTGTGTGATCTTCTCCAACGGATTGCTGAGTTTTCCTCATCTGTGACGGAGGGATAATACCTACTGCTAGAATGGTTAAGACAATTCATACTCTATGGAGAACCACCTCAGTCTGATACTGTTCTTATAGCCCTGAAAATACGTACATGAAGGGAGGGGCAAAAACAAAACAAAACAAAACACCAGTGGCCCATTTTTGGTCACTATACATTGCTGAGGGAATAAGGCTTAAGCAGGTGATCTATTGATTTCCCATACGATGATAAGATCTGTGATACCTTGAGTAGTAACTGAGAAATAGATGTGAAGGCTTACACACTGTGTCCAAACAGTAGTATGTTCATTTCACAGATAGGAAAATACTTTTCTTTTTAATATGCTTTTATTTCAATTTTTTTCCCTTGGTGTAAACTTATCAAAAGGACAGAGTTTTAGGGAAAGAGTTTTGTTTCAGAACTGAAACATTTTGGTATCCTTCCATTGTCAGTGTCATGTAAACTCAATATATTCTGATTCTATAGGTAGTAAGAAAGAGATCTGGAAGGTGTGTGTGTGTGTGTGTGTGTGTGTGTGTGTGTGTGTGTGTGTGTCTGTGTGTGTGTGTGTGTGTGTCCGTCCCTCATACCTCTTTATTGTCAGTCTTCTTCTCACAAATTAGACTTCCGGATGTTAAAAATTTACATTCTAGCCAAAGCCAGCTAAAATCAAAACGTGTATTCAATCAACACATTGATTTCGTGTATAGCGTGTCGTAGGTGTTGGACGACATAGTGGTGAGAGCATGACTCTGGCCTCATGGAGCTGCCGTAACGATGGGGTTGGAAGGGAGTTGATGCGGGCTGTTGTCGATTCAGAACAAGCAAGCCTCACATTGTGATGTGGTCCATGCTGTGACAGGGAAAACTTGTGTGGTCAGGGAAGCTTCCCTGCAGGCAGTGGCACAAAATACGGAACACTTTACCAAAACTGTATTTGTGGCAACAGTTATGACTCAGGGATAGGAAAATGCCTCAGGTGTTAAATGAGCATAGAGGTTTTTGATTCGGACAGCCCGTGTGTGTCACATACAAACCTTTGCAATCTTAAGACCCGACCAAACTTAAGGAATTTTTAGTCAATTATGGTGAAAGTATCCTGGGAGTTTTCAGACCTCTCATGGTCTGAAATCGCTGTCCTGCTTCCCCCATCACAGAATTGTCAGGTGTCGTCACAGGCTGACCCGGGACCAAGATGTACCTATCTGGCCATTACCCGGGCCAGCCTGAGCTCACTCCCCTAGGGCCAAGACCTGTGTCATTGATTTGCTGGTGACTCACCATGTATCACTCCAGCTGGCCCTGACTCTGCTTCCTTAACTGTAGATCAGTGTGAACTCAGAGAACCTGTTTGTGACCCTAAATTGGTTCTGTGTGCATTTCTTAGTGTTACTCATCCACCCATGACTCATGGCTCCGTTCTCATTTTCAGTGTGTGCGTTAGGGTCACTCTTAATTGAGGCATCCTTCTCTTAGAAGCTGACTCTCTTACGTTGTATTGACTCAGCCTGGACTATTTGAAGTTGTGTGCTTGCTTCTGTATGGTTATAATCCTAGCTTCTCAGCCTGGAGATTTAGGCCGTCTGTGGTCCCAATTTCCAGCCTTCGTCCTAACCACGTCACTTCCTGCCGCTCCTGTCCCACTCACCTACGTGTACTTTTCCCGTGTGTGTCAGGCTTTTCTACCAAGATGATGGATCTTTGTTGCCCTGGTTTCCTTCATTTTTTTCAGGCCAAGCTCAAAATTGCCGCATTGGGTTTGGATCTCTTGCAGTGATTTCTCCTGCTAGAAATGTCTTCCTATCTGACCCAATTCCACTTTGCCTTACAGTTAGTAGTGTTATGTCTTGTCACCGCTACTAGACCTAGACCATTAGATGATGTTGTTGGTATCCCATATCGTATCTCATTCATTTAGATTCTGAGTTAAGTTTCTCTAGTGGAATGCAGTGGGGGCTCAGACTTGAGAGACAGCAGACAGCAGCCCTCTCTGTGCTGACCCACCCTGCCTCTGTTCCTGTGCGCAACAGCTTTTACACTGTGGTCTTTGGACTCCTTCACCGTTAAATCAATAAGTCTTTAAAGCCAACTGTAACAACCCTATGCATTGATTTATTTTTAAACAAATCTCTCCCATCAGTGATGGTTTCACCACTGAGGGGAGAGGGAAGTACCTGCATGGTTTTAAGATTCATGTTCAAGCGGACTCTCTTCCCATTTCTGAGGAGCCAGAGAGCCGCTAGCACCGCTGATGAAGCCAGGCTCCCTAAAAGCAGCAAACGATTGGTAGTAGGAGGAAGGTGGAGTACAAGTCTCCGACTGGGTATTTTAGAGTATTGGTGCTCCATGGTCAGGAGGAGCAGAATAATACACCTCTTAGGTTTAAAACTGCTCATATATGATTTTTAAAAACTCAATAATATTTCCTGTCTGTTACATATAAGGCACTTTAGCAGTTTTTAGGACCTTTAACCTTCAGAACAACTTGTTTGGGTAAACATTTATTCCTATTCTGATAGATGCAGAACCTGAGATTCAGAGAGTCACGTGGGAAGCAGAAATGTGTGTCGTGGGGGCAGATTTACTGTGGTCTCTACTGAGTGTTTGGAAGTTTAAACTTCATTCTCCGTCAGCACTTCCTTCCTGTCCTCCTGGATTTCTGAGACTTTCCACCTCTGACCACCTCTGACTTTACCTCCCCCTCTGGTTGTAAAAGTCATCCCGGATTCCCTGAACTTCTGGTTCTCATTCTGTTCAGTGATCCCTGCTCTTTGCTGCCCGCACCCCGGAGTAGTGTTTGGTAAGAGAATCCAGCCTACCAAAACCAAGAGGACGACCAAGAGTTTATGGAGAGCCTTTTCCGCACAGTCAAGGTTTACCTCTGAAAGGTTTACCCTGACTGTTCGTTTTTTAATTCACTATGAAAATTTGATACTGATTATCTTTTTTCTGTTTCCGACCTTTCTTAATATTTTGTTTCACTGCAAGGGTGCCTGGGTGGCTCAGTCGATTAAGCATCCAACTTTTGATTTCCGCTCAGGTCGTGATCTCACGGTTCCTGAGTTCCAGCCCTGCGTGAGGCACTCACAGTGCGGAGCCTGCTTGGGATTCTCTCTCTCTCCCTCTCTCTCTCTGCTTCTCCCCTGCTCGTGTGTGCACTCTCTCCTCTCTTTCTCAAAATAAATAAACTTAAAAAAATAAAAAACATGCAAAAAATATTTTGTTTCACCGAATTTTAAATCTGCCTGCCTCTTCCTCAGCTTCGGGCCTCTCGGGGTGTTTATGAGTGGGATTGTCTGCCATGTTCTCACCATTATCCTCCTATCAGAAGACATTGTTTTGTGCGCCAAGATAGTAGTTTACGTTTTTTCAGAGGTTGTGACTTTAGTAGTTGGGTTATTTTATATGTAAAATATGTACATATGTATATATATATATATACACACATCCATACGTATATATGTATATGTATTTAGAAATAAATTTTGTGTTTTACACATCACCCAAAGAAGCAGTCAGGCATATTTTATTATATTGGCATTTCTATAACTAATCCACTTCTACATCAACATGAAGAAGCTTGCCAAGGGCTCCAGAATACTTAGAGTAGGAATGTGAGGTAATACTAAGCAGTTCTACGTATGTTTTTTTAACCCTATCAGAGAAACTAAATTCTTCTAGTTTTTACAATATTTCACTATAAAACCAAGATGGCATAAATATATTACAATAATACTGATCTTTCTGTTATATATACATTTCTCTGTGGCCTATAACTAATGCAGTGTATACATTAAGCTCCTGAATTCATATGTAATGTAGGTCTGAAAACATATTTGAAAGTTGATTATTCATTAAATAGACCAGTGCTCCCCCATCCAAGTGTGATCCTAATCCAGCAACATCAGCATCTTGGTTCTCAAACTTTAAGGGACATCATGATCACCAGAAGGACTGGTTAAAAACACAGATCGCCGGGCCCCATCCCCAGAGCTATGGCCTAAAGCTTGAGTATTTGCATTTCTTTCAAGTTCCAAGTTGATAACGATGCTGCTGACCCGGGACTACAAGAAACCTGAAAAAAGACCTTTTCTCCATTGGCATGTGATTTCCTTCTTCACTTATAAGCGTATATTCTGTATATATGGCATGTAAATTTATAAACCTTCATTTTTGATTCTGTATCCTGTAAATTCCTTATGAAGACTTTACTGTTAGCATACTCTTCTTGTGAATGGACTCTTCCTTTTCTGTTCTATTTTCTAATTTTATCACATGTAGATGGGCAGGCTATTGATTTTGCTGTATTTATGTAGACACTTGATTGAACTTTCTTATTAATTATTAATCCTATAGCTTTTTAGCTGATTCGTTTGGGCGTTCTAGGTAAACAACCATATCATTTCTGTTCTTCATTTTGATATCCACTTGTAAAATGGCTCTCCATGAAATGTTTTTCCTATCTGCTAGCGCGTTGCTGTTACTTTGTTTTTGTTGTTACGGTTTTATTTCTTAAGTCTGTCCTCAATTCATTTTTATTGAATCTCAAATCTCCTGTTTCTGCCTCTAAAATGAACTTTTTTAAAAAAATGTATGCACTGTAGAAGTCATTCCTTTTGGAAATTGTAACTTCCACTTCAGCCAAGGTCCCAAACTGTTGTACCTTCTGCAGAAATGTTCTCCTTGTCACTTTGTCGTCAGACCCTCTTCTCACTGCAGGCCCTGGGAACCACAAGTTTGTTTTCTGTTCTTTTCCTTTACTTTTGCCTTTTCCAGAATGTCCTGTGAGTGGAATCATGCAGTATGTAGCCCTGACTGAAGAGTCTGACTTCTTTCTCTTGTCATAATGTATTTGAGATTCGTCCATTACTGTTGCCTTCTCATTCCTTTTTATTGCCAAAGAGTATTCCACAGTATGAATGTACCACAGTTTGTTTATCTGATCGCCAGGTGGATGAAAGGCCTTGGATTGTCTCCAGATTTTGGTAATTATGAATAAAGTCATTATAGACATTTGCATGCAGATCTTTGTGAGAACACTTCCAAGGTAGTTTCTGCTTTTCTTTACCGGTTTTCAATTTTCACGTAGTCTCTATTTATTGTGCTGTATTTTCTTTTCATAATGGCTTCCTCTGATTTCTAGAGTTAGTGCCCGTTTCTGTGTTGTTATTAGGAAGAAGTTTCAGAACTGAAAGAAAAATTTCTGAATTTAGATTCCATATTGTGAGAATTAGTCTCTTGTGTTACACTCTGATTTTTCTCTTTTGCTGATGAAAGTTTTATATGCTGTGTGTTCTTTTGGCTCATTCTTTGGAGGAGAAAAATCTGCAATCATTTGTGAGGTATAGACAAAATGAGATAGTTCAAATATTACATGAGTTCTGGCACAGATTGGCGTAGGGCTTCACCTGTGACTCCTCCAAAAGAACCTTCCCAAATCCATGTTGTAGGAAACGACAAAACCCAACGGTCAGTAGGTGGCTGGACGGGAAACGGAGCAGTGAGGAAATGAATTGGAGATACAGGCATGTGCCTCTTCTCACATTCCTGTGACCGTATTTTTCCATTTGTTGGATTGGAGTCAAGACAAGTCTGACCAATTCCAGGCATCTGTCCCTTTCTCACTTGTGGCAGGCAGAGTTGAAATGTGGTCCCCAAGATTTTCACCCTCTGTTCTACATGCTTTATGTAATTCCCTCCCCTTGAATGTAGGCAGAATCTGTGAATATGATGACATATTCCTCCAGTGTTTTTGTAGCCACTAGCCACATGTGGCTGTTGAACATTAAAGCGTGGCTAATGCAGCTGAAGAACTGAATGCTTTTATTTAATTAATCAGTTTATTTACTTAACTATAACTAATTTAAAAATAAATAGCCACATGTAGCTAGCTAGAGCCAGCTGAAGTTGATAACAAACTTACTGAAATATTTGGAGTGAAGTGTACTGATGTCTGCATCTTACTTTGAAATGCATGAAAAATGAGATGGACAGTTATGTGGCAAATAAGTATAGTGAAATGTTTATCGCAGAATCTAGGTGGTGGTTATATGCGGTTCATTGTAAAATTATTTCAACTTTTACTGTATATTTGAAAATTTGTATAATAACACAATGGGAAGAAATCCTTAGAAGGATTTTACTGAAAAATCAATTACACCCTGTGAAGAAAGTCCAAGACCAATGGCTTCACTGGTGAATTATACCAGAATTTTTTAAAAATTTATTTATTTTAAGAGGGAGAGAACATGACTGAGGGAATGGGGGAGAGAATCCCAAGCAGGTTCCATGCCGTCCGTGCAGAGCCCGACATGGGGCTCAGTCTTACCTGAGCTGAAATCAGGAGTTGGACACTTAACCGACTGAGCCACACAGGCACCCCATGAATTCTGCCAAACATTTACAGAAAAATTAACACCAATCCTTCTTAAACTTTCTTTAAAGAGTA
Organism: Felis catus; assembly: GCF_018350175.1. Lineage (NCBI taxonomy): Eukaryota > Metazoa > Chordata > Mammalia > Carnivora > Felidae > Felis > Felis catus. The sequence goes on along the minus strand of NC_058372.1, from coordinate 8,500,442 downwards.
GAGGAAATAACTTTTTCTAACTCATTCTCTGAGGCTAGCATTACCCAGATATCAAAGCCAGATAAAGACATTAGAAGAAAAGAAATTACACACCAATTTTAGGAATATAGAGGCAAAAATCCTCAGCAAAAATACTAGGAGATCAAATTCCATAGTATATTGAAAGGATTATACACCATCACCAAGTGGGACTTATCCCAGGAATACAGGGATGGTTAAACCCCCGTTTAACCAAAGTTAAACATAGAAAATTGATCAGTGTAATACACCTAGGTATAGGAATAAACATAACCAAGGAGGTGAAAGACCTATACTCTGAAAACTATAAAACATCAATGAAAGAAACTGAGCATGACCCAAGCAAAAGGAAAGATATCCCATGTTCATGGATTGGAAGGACCAGTATTGTTAAAATGTTCCTACTACCCAAGACAATCTACAAATTTAGTGCAATCCCTATCAAACTACCATCAACATTTTTCACAGAACTAGAACAAATCATACCAAAATTTGTATGGATCCTCAAAAGACCCCAAATAGCCAAAGCAATCTTGAGAAAGAAAAACAAGGCTGGAGGTGTCACAATTCCAGATTTCAAGATGCACTATAAAGCTGTAGTAATGAAAGCATTATGGTACTGGCACAAAAATTGGCAGAGATCAGTGGAACAGAGTAGAGAGCCCAGCAATAAACCCACACATACATGGTCAGTTAATTTATCACAAAGGCAACAAGAGTATACAGTAGGAAAAAGATAGTCTCCTCAACAAATGGTGCTGGGAAATCTGGACAGCAGCTCGATGCAAAACAGTGAACCTGGACCACTAAAAACCAGTTGTAGGTGACAAGGGCAACACACAAAAACCAGTTGTTTTCTATGGGCTAGCAGTGAATAATCCAAAAAAGAAACTGAGAAAGGAATTTCATTTACAATAGCATCTAAAAGAACAAAACATTTGGGAAAAAATTTAATCAGGGAAGTGAAGGAATTGTACACTGAAAACTTAATACTGAAAGACCTAAATGATGGGAGATATTTGTGTTCATGTATAGTAAGACTTAATATTAAGATGTCAGTGTTACATCTTATTCCTTATTACAAATGGCCACAAAAGACTTAAGAATGTTTATAGCCAGTTTATCCATAAATTTTATCATAGCGGTCTACAGATTCAGAACAATCCCTATTGGTATTCTAACAGTTACTTTTCCATAAATGGAAAAGCTGATTCTCAAGTTCACGTGGAATGGCAAAAACAAACAAAACCCCCTAAACTCAAACAGCTGAAGCAGTCTTTAAAAAGAGTAGAGTTGGAAGACTAACACTTCCCAATTTTGAAAGCTGCTATAGAATCACGGTGATCAAAACAGTGTGTATCTCCATAGGTATGGATATATAGATCAATGGAATATAATTAGCATTCCAGAAATAAACTCATATTTTATGGCCAACTAATTAAAAAAAAATTTTTAATGTTTATTTATTTTTGATAGAGAAAGAGAGAGAGAGACAGAGCATGAGCAGAGGAGGGGCAGAGAGAGGGAGACGCAGAATCTGAAGCAGGCTCCAGGCTCTGAGCTGTCAGCACAGAGCCTGACGCAGGGCTCGGACTCAGAACCGTGAGATCATGACCTGAGCCGAAGTTGGATGCTTAACTGACTGAGCCACCCAGGCGCCCCTGTGGCCAACTAATTTTTAACAAGGGTACCAAGTCCATTCAATGAGGAAAGAATAGCCTCTTCACCAAATGGTACTGGGACAACTGATTTTCACATGGAAAGAATGAAGTTCAACCCTTGCCTCATGGTATATATAACATGAGTTAAAACAATAACGCTCTTAGCAGAAAACATAAAGATAAATCTCCTTGACCTTGGATTTATCAGTGGAGACTTAGATATGTCACCAAAATACAAGCAGCAAAAGAAAATATGGATAAGTTGGAAGTTGGACTTCATCAAAATTTAAAACTTTCATGCATCAAAGTACATTATCAAGAAACTGAAAAGACAGTCCTCAGAATGGGAGAAAATATTTTCAAATCATAAATTTGATGAGTTTAATATCCACAATATATGAAGAGCTCCTACAGTTCAGCAACAGAAAGTTGACCCAGTTAGAAAATGGGCAAAAGACTTGGATAGGCATTTTTTTTTTGAAGAAGGTAAACCCATGAAAAGCTGCTTAAAACATTGGTCTTTAGAAAAATGCATATTAAAACCACATTGAGATATCATCTCATATATGCTAAGATCGGTAGTTTTATTTTTATTTTTTTTTAATGTTTATTTATTTTTGAGACAGAGAGAGACAGAGCATGAACAGGGGAGGGTCAGAGAGAGAGGGAGACACAGAATCTGAAACAGACACAGAATCCGACGCAGGGCTCAAACTCATGGACCGCGAGATCATGACCTGAGCCAAAGTCAGAGGCTTAACCCACTGAGCCACCCAGGCGCCCCAAGATCAGTAGTTTTAAAAAAAAATGGAAAATAACCAGTGTTGGTGAGAACATGGAGAACTTCTAACACTCAGACATTGCTAGTGGGAATGTAAAATGTGGGTCTTCCTTAGTAGGTTAAATGTAGAATTCCCACATGATGTAGCAGTTTTAATTCTGGGTCTATACCTAAAGGAATTGGAAACAGGTACTCAGGTACTTGTTTCCATGTTCACCGTAGCATTATTCACAATAGCCAAAAGGTGGAAACACCCTAAATGTCCATCAGCATATGAATGGGCAAAGAAAGTGTAGTGTATACCTACAACTTAATATTATTCAGCCATAAAAAGGAATGAAGTTCTGATAGAGAGTACAGCATGAACCCTGAAAGCATTATGCCGTGTGAAATGAGCTAAATTCAAAAGGACAAATATTGTATGATCCCACCTATATTCAGTGTCTACGGTAGACATACTCATTTAAGGCAGTAAGTAGGTTAGAAGTTACCAGGGGCTGAGGGCGAGGGGAAATAAGGAGTTTTTGCTTTGGATACACAGTGGCAATAATTGCACAATGGCGTGAATGTAATAAATGTAATAAATGTCACTGAAGTGTAAAATAAGAATTAAAAACACTTAAAATGAATAGTCAAGCCATAGATTAGGAGAAAATATTTACAGTACATGTATTTGACAAAGGATTGGCATCCAATGATATCAAGACCAGTAAATTTGGAAATAGGCCAGGGGCGCCTAGGTGGCTCAGTCCAACTTCGGCTCAGGTCACGATCTCGCGGTTCGTGGCTTCGAGCTGCAGTTCGTGGCTTCGAGCCCCACATCAGGCTCTGTGCTGGCAGCTCAGAGCCTGGAGCCTTCTTCGGATTCTGTGTCTCCCTCTCTGTCCGCCCCTCCCCCGCTTGTGCTCTCTCTTTCAAAAATCAATAAACATTAAAAACAAAAATTAATTAAAAATAAAATAATTAATTAAAAATAAAAAAATTAAAAATTAAAAATTAATTAAAAATAATAAAATAGGCCACAGATTTAAACAGGTATTTCACAAAAGAAGACCTACAAATGACCAGTAAGTCCTTTAAAAAATGTTCAGTATCATGAGTCGTCAAATTCTAATGACAAGAAGATACTGCTGTATATTCAGTACAATTGCCAGGATTTAAAGGATTGACAACACTAAACGTTGGAAAGGATGTGGAGAAACTGGAATTTTCATAGCGGGAATTGGGGTTCCCAACCAGTTAGAAAGAAGTCTGACAGTTTCTTATAAAAGTAGAATGTCTGCTTGTCCTGATGATCCAGCGTTTCTCCCCATTTGACTGAAGAGAAATGAAAACAAATGGCCACAAAAGACTTAAGAGTGTTTACAGCCATTTGATCCATAATAGCCAGAGAAATAGGAAGTGGTGCGTGTGTCCCTCCACAGAAGAACGGATAGACAAAGTGTAATTTACTCACACAAGGGAATATTATTTAGCAATTAAAAGGAATGAATAAGAATAACCAGGATTTATCTCAGAAAACATGCTAAGTGAAAGAAGCATCACACACAAAATACACTGGGTGTGATTCCGTCTCTGTGAAACTCTAGAACAGGCAAGACTAATCTATGATGGAGAAGTACTCAGTATGTTTGTTGCCTCAGGGATGCGGAGGGAGAGGGAGTAGTGGAGATCGATAGATAATAGGTTTACTTTTCAGAGGAGTGCTAATGGTCTGTATCCTGAGTGTTTGGGTTCTATTTGTCGAAACTCCATTAAAATCTGTGCCTTCATTTTATATAAAATTTGCATCAAATAAAGAAACTCTGGTTAATGATACAAAGAAAAAATTTATAAGCTTCGACGATAGTCACGCAGTGGCATACAACAGTGACGTGCCACGGCACTGTCACCACTGGCCTTGGGCAGTTACAGCCTGATGTTGTACGATGTACTTACTGTGTATGTGAATAACTAGCGCTTGAAGCTACATCTTGCTTGATGTTTCTTATTGCTTAATTATCAATTTGTAGAGTCTAAGCAAGATGCAGAAATGGTGTTTATGGAAGCTTTCCTTTCTCCAGAACTTCCTCTCTAATGACAAAATTGTTGGTGCCCAGATTTGAACGTTGTGAGCAGTTGTTTATTTATTCTTAGATGTTTATTTATTTTTGACACAGAGAGAGATCACAGGAGGGGCAGGGAGAGAGGGACACGGAGGATTTGAAACGGGCTCTGCGCTGAGAGCAGAGAGCCTGACTTAGGGCTCAAATTCATGAACCGTGAGATCATGACTTGATCAGATGCTTAACAGACTGAGCCACCCAGGCACCCTGGAAGCAATTGTTTAAAAAAAATAATAATGCTCAGCAATATATATGGACGAAATAGTGTGCAGTAGATAATCTGATATATTTTCAGGAATTAGAAAAATCACAGTTTTCTATTAATGTCCATTGCAACTTTGAAAGCAGTCTGACAGAAAATATAGTTGTATTCATAACCTTCTGGTGACATCCAAATTTTTCTTCCCTGAGCTCTCCAGTGTTTCTTTTACATTGCTCAAAACAAGAATTACCTGCAGTGTTGGTTCAGAGTTTATTTCCTACATGCTCCTCCTGGAGATTTCTGCCTCAGTGGGGAGGGTTGGAGATCATGTAATTTGTCCTTTTGACAAGTGCTTCAAGTAAATCGTATCAAATTGGGAAACGTTGCTTTCAGTTGTTGGTAAAGGTGTTAGACAAGAAGTACTCTTGTAAGCCTTAGTGGTGACCAGCAGTCGCTTAATTCAGTATGACAATAATAAAAGCAGTGTACAAGGAGGGCCTCGGTGGCTCAGTCAAGTTTCTCACTTTGACTCGGTTCATGATCCCACAGTTCGTGGGCTCGAGCCCCACGTCAGGCCCTGTGCCGACAACTCAGAGTCTGAAGCCTGCTTGGGATTCTGTGTCTCCTTCTATCTCTGCCCCCCCCCCCCCATAAATAAACATTTCAAAAATTAATAAAAAACTAAAAACAATATGCGATGTTATTGAATATCAGTGACTGTTCCGGTCACTCTTGTCAATTCTGTTTGTATTAATTCCCCTGTTCATTGCTCACAAAAGTGGGAGGTGCTGTTATCTCATGTTACAGGTAAGGAAACCGTTTCAGAGAAGAAGAATGATTTGCCCTCAGTCACAAAGAAAGACAGTGACAGGGTCAGGCTTGAAACCCAGAGATTCTGGCTACAGAGCCCCTGTCTTTCCTGGTAATTTGCTTGGCTCCAATATGGGTTAAGGGCGGGAAGGAGTTTGCTATAGTAATGAGGTGCGGTGGTGGTCCCGTGCCTCAGTCTTTCCTCGACTTACCTGCTTACCCGCTGTCTAGCACTTGCGATCTTGAGCTGCAGAGGGGTTGGAAGGCTTCGGCTTGAGCTCTGATGGGATCACTTGTTAGCAGGACCACGGGCCTGGTGCGGCCTGTTCTCGGCACGTCAGTAACGCTTCCGTGCTGTGCGGAACAGGGAAGGCGATGCCGCTTGGGGTCAGGCATCCTATCCTCCACTGCTTCGCTGCCCGTCCTGCTTATTTCCCGCGTGGTTAGGGGCTCACCTCCTTGTAGGTGGTTGTCTGGTTTCCTTTTTAAAATTTATTCTTACCCCCCAGAGAGGTGTTTCCTACTTTCCCTTTTCCTACTTTCACTTACTATATCCTTCGAATTTCTGTTGCTTTGTGTCTTTCCTCTTTGTTAGCATTTTTGTGACCTATGTTTCTTGTGTACCTCTGTTAAAAAGAATTGTTCCCACATCACCACCTATGAGGAAACCTTACCCAAAAGTTGAACTCAAGTTTGGCGAAGTAATGCAGAAGACATGGGGACATGCTAAACTCCCCTTCAGGGATGCACTGAGTCAAGTCCAGATGTGTGAAACTTGACAAAATCAAAGACAGTTTCTTCAAAAAGAAGTGGTGGGTGGGTCCGGGGGAAGGGGGTGGGGGGAGAGATGGTAGGAAGAAAAAGAGATGGATGGGTAACCTCACAGATGACAAGAGTTAAAAGAAAATTGCAGGGGCCCCTGGTGGCTCAGTCAGTTAAGCGTCTGAATCTTGCCTTCAGCTCACATCGTGATCTCACGGTTCATGGGTTCAGTCTCCACATTGGGTTCTTTGCTGACGGTTCAGAGCCTGCTTGGCATTCCCTCTCCCTCTGTCTCTCTCAAAAATAAATAAGTAGGGGTGCCTGGGTGGCTCAGTCGGTTAAGCGTCCGACTTCAGCTCAGGTCACGGTCTCACGGTCTGTGAGTTTGAGCCCCGTGTCGGGCTCTGGGCTGACGGCTCAGAGCCGGGAGCCTGCTTCCGATTCTGTGTCTCCCTCTCTCTCTGCCCCTCCCCCGTTCATGCTCTGTCTTTCTCTGTCTCAAAAATAAATAAAAAACATTAAAAAAATTTTACATGAATGAATGAATGAATGAATGAATGAATGAATGAATGAATAAATAAATAAATAAATAAATAAACATAAAAACAAATCCATGGCAGGGTTAGATGTGGGGTGTGGGAGAGGGGCTGTGGACTGGTGGCTCTGCGTTATAGTTTGTTGAAGCTGGTTGATGAGTACATGACAATTCATTATACTATACTGTCTACTTGTGTATATATTTGAAAGTTTTAAGGTAAAAAGTTACCATATGTGCTTATAAACCCTTCTTCATCTGCATAAACCTCCAGAATCAATCAGTAAAGCAGTTCTTACTTGAAAATTGACCTAAGATGTTATTTCCCGCGTACGAACTAGCCATGTCTCCCTTGGCCTAAGATTTGTCCCCATATTTTCTGACCGGGTTTTTCTAGACAAACCAGACTTTCAGGAAGCAGTTGCCTTGAGCATCTGTGTTAATAGAGTCTCATCATTTTGGGCACTTTGAGTGAAATTCAGCTGAGGCAAAGTCAAGTGGATGAGACTCCCCAGGTGTTCCACTAAACATCTGCTCTTGGCGACAGGCTCACAGAGGTCAGCCGTACTGATTCACCGGAGTTGAATGTGAGGGAGCAGGTGTGCGGTCCTTTGCTTCTTTTGTCCTGCACCTGCCTCACCTCAGGTGAGGAGAAGCAGCTGTTGAAAGCAGAATAGCGTTACCCTGTGGGTGGGTCTGGAATGATCCCAAATATGCAGCTCTTTGTGCGGCCTCAGTTTTAATAGCTGATATTTGGGACTTGGCATCACAAAAGGAGCACGTTAGGACATCTTAATCAGGTACTAAATTCTTTGGTATTCTGACTGGAGTCCGTAAGATAATCACGACGCATTCAGGTTGCTGCCAGTGAGGCGTTTGCCGGCCTTTGGCTTGCCTCAGAGCAAAAGAACCATAGGGTTCGATGCACCTGCCTCGACACTGGTAACTCAGTGGCTCTTGGCATATTCAATTTCGATCTCATGCTTGTAGCAATTGTTTTTCAATAATTACGATCGAGAGTAAAGGATATAGGTAATGTTGAGGCTGGATTATTAGAGTGGGGAGGGCCCGACCCTGGGGGAAAAATAATGTCCCCTTTAGAGAGGACTTGTCAAATCGCCTAATTTTGTGCCATGTACGTAGCTGCATTCATCTTTATTGTTTCCAGGGTTTTCTCTTTGGTAGTATGTAGATGCTGTAATGGTTCCAAGTACTTGACTTCTGCAGTCAGGTGAATCACTGTTGTCCTATTTGCTGAGTCTGTATGACTTTGGATGAGTTATTTAACGTCTCTCTTATCAGTTGCTTGTCTGCAAAGTGAGGATAATGACTGAACTGACTTCACGGAGCTGTTGTGGGAATCAAATTAAAAAATGTATGGAGAGGGCTCAGCGACAGGCCAAGTGCTACAGAACTGATGACGTTGACCGTGAGGAAGAGGAGGAGGGGGGGAATGGTATAGTAGCATGTGAGCAAAAAGATTGGGTATAGAACTTTGAACATTTCTTACTAGAGCAGAAATGAACATAATTTCTTGCTAACAAATACAGTCTTTGTCAAAGCATTCAAGTGATGGGATCAGAAATGAAATGTAAATATGAAAGGAACATGTTTCAAACTCCTTGACATGTGATTGTGTACTGAGTACATTTTAATCAAGGGGAGAATTCAACTGTTGTCAAGGATATTGGTAGTTCATTTGCTTATTGGCTGTCTACTAAGTATTGAAAATGCTATTTTGGAGTCAATTTGATGATAAATTTGCAGATCAGGGTATTATTGACCTCAACTATTTGATTCTTTAACAAAAATCAGCCTAACTTTTTCAGTAAAGTATTATTTTGTAAGTCAGTATGGATTTTCAACAAAAATTCTTTTGTTCTTACCATACCATTCAGGTGGTCTTCCTAAATCAACAGTGATAAAATTGCTAGCATTAGAAATTTAGAGGGGCACCTGGATGGCTCAGTTGGTTACATGTCTGACATTGGCTCAGGTCATGATCTCCCAGTTTGTGAGTTCGAGCCCCGCGTAGGGCTCTGTGCTGACAGCTTGGAGCCTGGAGCCTGCTTTGGACTCTGTGTCTCTCTCTTTCTCTACCCCTCCCCTGATCATTCTCTTTCTCTCTCTCTCTCTCTCTCTCTCTCTCTCTCTCTCTCTCTCTCACACACACACACACACACACACACACACACACACACACACACACTAAATAAAAAACAAACAACAAAAAAGAAATTGGGAGAATTAATCTCTGATTTTGCATTTTATATGTTTTTTGACTTTCTTTCTTTCTTTCTTTCTTTCTTTCTTTCTTTCTTTCTTTCTTTCTTTCTTTCTTTCTTTCTTTCTTTCTTTCTTTCTTTCTTTCTTTCATGCTTTCAAACATGCCATACAGAATTCTTCAAGTAGTTACACGGGAAAAAACACTAATGCCTTAAGTTTTTAAAAAGTCTTAAATTTAAACTGTTTGTTTTTTAAAGAATTGTGCATGATGACCTTCTTTGTAAAGGTTACTCTCTCTTTTGAGTCAGAGATTTTTCATTTAGGAAAGTTGGAAGAAGGTATTTTATTTCATATTTGAGTGTAACGCATGTAGTAACTGACCCCACATTTATAGAGGTAAACCATTGATTTACAGAGATGACCATTCTTTTTATTTTTACACCAAGTTGTATACTTCCTAATTTTAGTTTTGACAAAAATAACACATAAAATACATAATGCAATAGAGCAGTACTGGTGAATCTTCCACAGAGAATGATCAAATGTTAGTATCGTCACGTTCTCTAGATGAAAGTCCCTGTCATCTCCTGTCAGGGTTTATTCTCCTGTTTCTCTGCCAGAAGTAACTGCTGTCAAGAATTGGGTGTTTATCTTTCGTGTCTGTATGTGTGTGTTTTGTAAGTTTATAACATTAGAAAATAGTTTCATACTCAAATATTTTCCTTTTTTCCTCCCAGTCAACGTTTTGTGTTCTAGAACTCTCCATGTTGGTCCATGTATCATTGTAATAGCTGTAGTGTTCCATTAAATACATGGACACTTTGTTCGTTCATCTGGTGATGGACGTGTGGGTTATTTCCCGTGACACACAGTGGAATTGCAGTGAACGTGGTAGTTACACTTACTGCCTTGCACGCACACGTGCAAGTTACTTCAGGGTATATTATCTCTAAGTGAAATTTTGGGTTAATGAATATGTTTATTTTAAACTTTGCTGGATATTACCTAAATCATCTTATACAGTCCTTCCAGCCATGCATAAGTATTTCCGTTTTCCCACATTCTTACTCAGCTATCCGCTTTTAGAATTTAGAATTACAAAATGTCTATCAGAAGGATGTGTGTTTATGCGTGTAAGATGATACATACATATGCTGACATCTCAGAGCCTGGAGCCTTCTCTGGATTCTGTGTCTCCCTTTCTCTCTCCCCCTCCCCCTGCTCACGGTCTGTCTGTCTGTCTGTCTCTCTGAAATAAATAAACATTAAATTTTTTTTTTTTAAGTGGGGGGTGGGGCACCTGGGTGGCTCAGTTGGTTAAGCGTCTGACTTCGGCTCAGGTCATGATCTCACGGTTCATGGGTTCAAGCCCCACATTGGACTCTGTGCTGACAGCTCAGAGCCTGGAGCCTGCTTCAGAATCTGTGTCTCCCTCTCTCTATCCCTACCCCGCTCATGTTCTGTCTCTCCCTCTCTCTGATATCAACATTAAAAAAATTAAAAATAAAGATGATACGTACATACATAGGTGACTAGACAGACAGTGATGCATTCGTTCAGTACGTATTTAGCATCACTATGTTGATCATTTCCTGTAGGATACTTCAGAATTTTCTAGTAATGTCTAACGTGGGCAGTTGTGGGGGGGGGCGTCTGTCACTTTAGCTTTAATTGCCACTGTTTGTAATCATTCCTGGAAAGAAAGGGAGTGGCTTTCCATAATAACCTACCCTCACGCAAGCACTACAGCGCCCACATACACATTCGGGTGCATGATTGCCTTGTGGAAATATGTGTGTCGTGTTCCTCTACTTTCTTGACCCAGTGGCTCCTTTGAGGAAGTTAAAAGTCTTATTTCCCTCTTTCAGTCCAGCTTCTGAGAGGCTGCCGCTTAAAGTGTGGACTCCAGTATCGCGGGAAAATCAGCATTCTGGGCAGTGAGTGAGGGGGAGCACTGAGAGATGAAAATTAAGAGATTGGGATTTAGAAATAACTTTTTTTTGTAGTCATTTCATGAAATTTAAGAATGGGATGTGGGAGAATAGATAACACGGTCTCGGCAAAAACAATTAGTAAGTAAAATATTTACATTGTGTCCATTTGGTATAAAATGCATATTTTTACAATTGCTCAGGTGAGTGTTTTCCACTGCTAAATAAAATAAAGAGTCGAGAATACCGTAAGTCAGTAACGAAAGCCATGGATTGGGTTTTGTGGCCGACAAGTAGTTGGTTTGATTTGTGAACTTATCAAATTAACCTGGTTCTTTTATTTTTCACTTAACAGCTCAATTTAAGTTAGGCTCCTGTACCCCTGTTGCAGATTGAGACTACTAGATGTTACCAAGTTGGGTACAGAGTGTGGGGGAGGGAGGAATCACCAGGATGATGATTCTCTAACTTTCTCAGAATAAACCTGTCTTCTCAGAGAGCTGTGGCCTTGGGAGTCTATATTATGTGCAACTCAGTCAGGTTCAAATATTCCTGAACTCAGAGGCTGGTCTCAGAAATTATTTTTTACTCAGACCTGCTACCTCCAAAGGAAAATAAAAAAGACTTTAGACTTGGAACTTCTGTTGGTAGAAGTGAATTAAAAAAAAAAAAATTCTGTTTGAAACTGACGTTTAATGGATGAGTATGTGATGTGACCTGCCAGCTAGAGTGCTGAGAAGTGGGGCTGTCTTGGCTAAATGTATCTAATAATTCAGAAACTAATTTTTAAGTTCTATTGTTTTCAGGATTCCTACACTAATTACATTGATCTGAAATGGTCCCGGACGATTAATTTAAAGTGTCAGACACCCAGCTTTGCACAGGAGACATTCTCTTTATGGAAAAGACGACCTTCTTAGACCAAAACTAACCGAGATATAAAGGGTGAGCAAGGATGAAGGCGGGTACAGTATTTTCAGTCTCCCAGAGTCTGGAGAAAAGAGGGGGAAACAATGTAGGTTACTTTATATTGTTGGCTTGAGCCTTGGTTTCCAAGAAGACCCCAGTGTATATAGTCTGTATACCCTTTAATTAAAGACGAGTCGACTGTGGGGGACCTGGGTGACTTACTCGGTTAAGCATCCAACTCTTGATATGGGCTCAGGTCATGATCTCGTGGTTCATGAGTCTGAGCCCCTCTTCGGGCATGAAACCTGCTTGAGATTCTCTCTCTCTCCCTGCCCCTCCCCTGCTTGCACTCTAAATCTCTCTCTCTCTCTCTCTCTCTCTCTCTCTCTCTCTCTCTCTCAAAATGAATAAACATTAAAAAAAAAAAAAAAAGATGATTCAACTGTGGAGATTTGTTCACAAATGAGGTGAGTCAGAAAGGGCCCTAAAAGAAGGGCACTCACTGTGTTTCCTGACCTCCAGTTGAAATGAAGAGTCCTCATGAGGCGGGAAGACGCAGGCTTAGGGGGAATTGATCCAAGGGGCGGCTGTCCACCTTGCCCCAAACCAGACTGAGGACGAGGCCACATGTCGTCGCCTCTTTGACCTTGGGAATCTGGTGCCAGATACAGGCAGGTACCTCAAACAGCAGATATCCACATTATAGGAAAACAAATATCTGTTAGGAAAGTGTTCCAAAAAATAACTTTTAATTTTGTGTCTCCTCCATACCAAATCTTTTATAATCAGATGATAAGTCAACTTTTATAGTGAGGGACAATCTTATCCCAATTGTTTAGGGAAAGAAATGGTGTCTCTATGCATTAAAAAAAAAAAAAAGACTGGATTGAAATATCTAAGTGGTTATCTCTCAATAGTGGGATTTAGTTATTTTCATTTTATAGTGTATGGAATTTTTTAATGGTGAGTGTCCATAGTTTTTTTCCCTAGGATTAACATGAATCAACCACCCCCACCCATTATAAAATAATTAAAAATACTTAGTTAAAGCACTTGGTGGTTTTGAGGCTACACAGTGGGAGGCTATGTTGGTGGCTGTTACTGTTTTGTGGTTTATTTATTCATTTTTCAGTTAAATGGTTTCATAACTAATACATCAATCTGTTGAAGATTGGATTATATGACTCAGTCAAGGTCCGCTGGATTGATGAAATTAAGTTTCCGAATCTATAGAGAATTCCATGAAAATGCAGCCGCTCTTTAGGGTACAGCCTTGTTAATCAACACATTTTTCCTCATTTACCTCCAGATGGGAAAGACTAGCCCAGCTCCTCTTGGATACGTTTTAGCCTGTGACACCTGTGTTCTGCAGCGGGGGACTTGGCGGGCTCCTTTTACTGTTCCACATAGTCTGAGCTTTGTTTCGTTCGCTTCCGCGTGTCTCTGTCATTTTCTCTTGTCGATTCGTTTATGTCTTCCTGTCCTGCTTGTCTTTCTCTGTATTGGTCTTTCCAGGTGCATTCTCTCTGCCCGTATCTCTGTCTCTGTCTCTGTCTCTCTTTTTTCCTGCCTCTCCTGTTGTTCCTTTCTAGTCGGCATATTCCGAATGCAGTTTTTAGGCAGACTGGACAAAAATGACTACAGCAGATTGACTTAGGTATGACTGTCATTCTGAGAGCGGTCTCCTAGTTAGGGTTTCCTAGGTTCTGCTTAGGAGCGAACTCATTTTTATACAAATGCTGTGAGTGTTCAAAAGTGGCCTACTCTTGATCAGTGGCTGTTTTCCTTGGCATTTGCAATCTAAGGCATGGAAACCCAATGTCTCTTCCTTAGTACTATGGATTCAGTAGGATTAGGAATACTTACTGAGAGCAGTGATAAACCAAACAGTATTTGAATGATATCATCATGAAAATTGTTGAATAAAATAATGTTTTGTAAAATCAATCATACATACATATTTTCTTACTCTCATAAACATAAGACTCTGTATTTAGAATAATCCTTTGATGAAACTCTTTATTAAACAATTTCCTCCTAATAGATGTTGGCTTAGAGTGACTTATGCCGAGTGAGATTAGATGTGGCTCCCAGAATTCCCCTTATACAAAATACTGGTGCCAAGGAGTACTTTGGAGACGATCTTACTCAACTCCACGTTTTATTTGTATAGAAATTGAGAGCAAGAGAGGCACGTTCTGTAACCAGTGCATCCGATGCAAGCGAGACACGGTCTCCTGGATCCCTTCCTCTTCCGGTTCTCTGGCCGCCACATCACACTTCACCCTCCTCACGGCACGTTCTTTTCAGGGCAGGGGGCATCCAGCTCCTGTTACAGTGAATCTTGTCAACAGAATGACGCTGCTTTTCAAAACCATTGACGAGGGATACAGTGACTGCGGGTACCTGTTGTTCCATGAGTCTTTTACATTGCATCAATTTCAGTTGTATTCTCCCAATAACCCTTCGAGGTTGTTAACAATGTCAACATTTTCATTGATGAGGAAACTGAAGCAAAGGCTTGGGAGATGTGGCCAACGTGACACGTTTACCTCTTATGACCATGCTGTGTTAGCTTTAAGCACTGATAGATTTTTTTAATGTTTATTTCTTTTTGAAAGAGAGAGAGAGAGTGAGAGCGAGCATGAGCGGGGAAGGGGCAGGGAGAGAGGGAGACACAGAATCCGAAGCAGGCTCCAGGCTCCGAGCTGTCAGCCCAGAGCCCGACGTGGGGCTCGAACTCCCCAACTGTGAGATCATGACCTGAGCCGAAGTCGGACGCTTAACCAACTGAGCCACCCAGGTGCCCCGGGAACAGTGTAAGTTAGACTTGACCTTCTCAGTATTCTAGTCCTTAAATGTTACCTGCAGTAACTTTCATTCACAGAAGCTTAAGCGTAAGCGGCCCCCCTCCCCCTTCAATTTATACCCACATCGAATTTGGCACGCTGCTCAGACAGCGAGTGTTTGGCCCAGTACTCATGGAAGGTGGGAAGTAAACACGTACCTAGAATCACACCGAAGCAGTTTTCCAAGACAAGTAGGTAAAATGGTGCCATGACAACAGTTTTTTAATACCTTGTATTTAAAAGAGAGTCTCCCGAGTGCTGAAGTAACACACTCCCGTGCTGATCTCGCTTCTTTAGTAAATTGTGAGGAGCTCCAGGCTTCTCCCCTAATCAGCCCTGTGACATGGCCTCCCGTGTTTTCACTTTAAATATCGCACGCTCTGAGGCCGTATGCAAATTAAAGCACCAGCACCGTGAGCAGATCTTGCTGGTGGCACATCACGTATAGGGTGCTTGAGTGAAAAAGGCTGCTGTTAAATTTAATGATGAGGCTGAGTGTCATTAACTGTATGCTTATTCAAAGAGCTTTCCCTCTAAACATCTGCTCCCTTGTCAGAACTGTCACTTTTCAATAACACCTGTAGGGTAGAGTCATTTCCAACTTCCTCCTCATGGAATCCCCTTGTTTTCGCTAATGGATTTCTTGGTAAAAGAGGAAAACAGAAACTCTCTTTTTCACAATCTCGCTGTTGTGTCTCTGCTTGAGTCACATGCTGTAAAACGGAAGAAAACGGACAACATTCCTTAAGGAAATCACTCACGCACATGGGATAGAATATTTTATCATTGGTTGTAGTGGGTTTTTTCCCAGGAAGTTAAATATTAAAATTAAATGAAAAGTCATTATCCTGAAGGGTTTGTGTAATTTACAGTAGTGTTGGTTGCAGGCGTCTCCTGAAAATCGGTGGGGTGTGTGTGTCCTCCTTCATATTCCTGGCGAGGGAATGTCCATTTGGGCTCATGGATTAAAATATGAACATTGAGGTTGCCTTTGAAATGCAGAGATGACCGGCTCCCTAGTGCCTGCTCGGCGTGGGTGGGTCTGAGGGAAGGAGGGCGGACTAGAGTGTGAACCGACTGCTTTCTCAGAGCTACGCGTGTGAAGTAGCACTTGTAGTGTTGTACAGATAGGAAGGTGGGGTCTTTATTGGTGACTGTTACCTTTATTTGCAGTCTTCCCCTCCCTGGGATTTTTGTTCTAATACTTTTACTCGTGGAACATGTGTGCCACAAAAATGCACCAATCCTGAGGGTCTAGTTTCCTGATTTTTCACAGTCTGAAAGCAAGAAACGTGAAACACAGAACCAGCACCGAGATTAAGAAACTGAGCATTTCTGGCAGCTCAGAAACCAGCCTCTTCTGCCTCAGTCACCCACCCAGAGTGACCACTGACCTTACCTGTAACACTCTGGATTAGTTTTACCTTTATAAATGGTTACAGATTCAGGATTTTGACCTTTATCCTAAGAACAATGGGAAGTTTTATCAAAAGGCTTGAGGCAGTGAAATGACATCATCTGATTTGCATTTCTAAAAGATGAGGACTGGCAGGGTGGAGAACATTTTGCTGGGGTCCAGAGGTTGAGTGCAGGGACCAGGTTAGAGGCTTATTGACGAAATCATGTGGTTGTTAGACCTAGTGCCTTAGCAATGAAGATGGAGAAAAATGGACAGATTCGAGACACACACCCATTAATGCTGAATATCTTAATTTTTATTTCAAAGGTTTTCTAAGGATATTAGTCTTTGAAACACTATCTCCTTTAATCTTGCCAGGCATCATTATTTGGAGATGTGTTCTCGAATAAAGTGCTGCTGGAATTGGTAAATGCACACTCATTACTTTACTCAGCCCAAGTTCCTTTGAGATTTTATAATTGAGCATTAGTACTATGCGTCGTCGTAGAAGTCTTCAGAGATTGGGCTTGATGTTCCCTCTTTTAGCTGTGCTGCTTTTATAGTGCCCTCATAGATTTATTGGAAGAGATGAGATGATTTCCTGCTCCTATATGTTTTAGTTTGATCGCTCAATCATGATTGTATTTTCCATATACTTGCACCAGCAGCTGAGAAGAGAAAATTCGGGTAACAAAGGTGCTTCCGAACAGAAAATGGTTTGTTTGAAAGTGCTTATAACCACCACCCCCCGCGAGGAAGACATGAAACTTTAAAGCCCCTGTGTATTCATATCACAGTGCTGAGTTTGGCTTGCTTTATTTTGTCATGAAAACATAAATCCTTTTAGGCTTAGGAAATGTATACTTAGAAGTGACTATGAAGACAAAAATAGTAATGGGGGGCGGAAATCCTAGGCTAATCCTCTCACAATGATGGTCTCGTAGGTATGTGTATCAGTCAAGGGGTCAGTCAGAGAACCATGACCACTGTGTGTTATGGGATAAGGGATTCATTACAGGAATCGGGGCTTCCACCGGGTGGGGTGGCGGGAGCTGGGGGGGGTGTTGGTGGTGGGGGTCCAGGTGGGGATCCGAGGCGCAGTGAGTCAGATGCCAAGCACGGTGGACGGTGAAGGGGAAGGTCTTCGAGGCTCTGGGGAGCTGGGCCTCTGCGGGTTTGCGAGCACACATTCGGTGGTGGGCCTCGGGCTACTGTTGGTCAACAGGGTCCGCTCGTCCAGAGTCGCTGGAAGCAGCTTGGGGGAGACTGAGGGTGAGCCGGAACCGGCCAGCGTCTCCGCCTCTTCTGTCTCCGCTTCCGATCAGGACGACCTTCGTTTAGAGTGTAGTCTACTGTCTCTCTCCTGCTTCCCCATCCCCCGTGCTTTCCTCCCTGGGCTTTAACTCAGACCCACCCTGAGGAGAGCCATCTGAGGATTCTAGCAGGGCCCTTGGACACAAAACAAACCATCACATACAGAATCTGAACAGCAGGGGCTCCTAAAAGTTAGCACTTCACGTACTGGAATTGTTGAATGGAGCCAAGAGAAAGGCTAATGTATTTTTCACTAGAAGGCAAACGACAGACTGGGTTATGTAAGATCAACTAAATAAGAATTGAATACTGTCTGTATTTATTAGATTTGGATGAGTCTAAGTATAATTACTTGAAAATATTTAGTATCGATTAAAAATGTCATAAGATACATAGGAATTATAAATACAAATTTAACTGAATGATTACGATGGATCCCTTCTTGAATCTTCATTGGTAAGCAAATGAAAAGGCACGCTCGACTAGACATCAGTATATGCGGATTTTCATACTGGCTGTGTCATGAACCAGCTATGTGACTTGATATAAATATTTAATTTTCCCGTCCTTACATTCTTTATTCATGAAGATGAAAAGAAATAATGTATGTGAACACTAAGCAGCGTTGTACCATCTTCAGATATTCCCATGTCCTTCAGGAAAAAAAGGTTTCCTCCAATTAGCAAGAAGTTAACTTATATAATAAACATTTTTATTCTGAGCAACAATCTTCTAATGAATTAGATTCCCTGCTTTACACCTTAAGTCTGATTCCACTGAAATCTGTCTCAATGCAATTGTAATGTGACAGAATATTTTTATTAAAATTTAAATACTCTTCGGTCTTGGGTATTTTTCTACGAGGAGTCTTCACTTATATTTTCAGTGATAGTGCTGCAGTCCTAAGAATATTACTCACTTTTCTCACCGAAATTATACCCTTGGATGTCTCGCTACAGTATATCTGAATGGGTATTAGATGCTGGATCTGTGTTAATAAATTTTCAAACTTTCTGGTTGTTTCCCCCCTTGTTACTGCATCCTTTTCCCATAAAAGTACATGAAATAATAAGTCAGACGCTGTAAGCGAAAGTCCAAAAGCTACAGTTGGCTGTAGCGTGATGAAAATGTGCGTGTCTGTATCTCGTGTGTGATTTGTGTGTATGATGTGATATATACACAATGCTCTTGTTGAATTTAAGCGTCCGTGGGACAGAGTTCAAATTACGCAGAGCTCAGAAATCATCCCCAAATATCTAATACAGGAACAGATTGGGATTAGGTAATCAGAATTGATGAAGGGACCAAAAACGGGTCAGATTGACCAAAGGATATATCACAGTTCAGCAGCTTTTAGAATGAAAGAAATCTTACTCACTACAATTAAGTTTTGTAAACGAATGACACTTTTCTTAAAAAGGCCTGTAGTCCTATCTAAGCTATTACTTCCTGTGCTGTCAGCGAGATATATTTAAATGCTTTAGGTGCTTCATTAAATTAACTTAAAACACAGATTTTATTTTAATGTGGCATTTGCCCTGGTTTATGCTTGTTATATTTTTCCTCCGTGTTTGAAACATGGTTCAGTACTTTGAGCTGCACCCAGACCACCCACAAACTAGGTAGAGTTCTGCCCGCAGATTCCCCACTTTGGGGAGAAAGATGATCTCCCTGTGCCCGGGAGGCAGTGGGCACACAGTCCTGGGCAGGTCTCAGGCAGAGCCAAAGGCAAGGGCCCAGGCGGGCAGACCAGCAGCTCCTCGTTTCCTCCACGTGGAGGACTTGGTCCCTGGCGCTCTGGGTTTAGCAGGCTTATACCTGGCAGGAAACGCCCAGAAGAAAACAGTCTGACTAATACCATTATCATACCCACTCCCAGCTCCCCGGGAGGTAAGCATTAATTACTTGCGGTTACCTACTCCTATTAACTACATCCTCATGTTCTAAATGAGAAAAATGTTTATTATTCTCAGCTCTTTATTTCTAGATTTTGTTTCTGTTTTATCATTCTTCCTTGTAGCTCTTCTAACAGCTCATCCACAGTCCTTTGTCCTCCTCACATCCAGTGTTTCCCAAATGTCTTTGGTAAGACTCAGCTTGGCTGCGGGTTAAACCTGTAGCCTCCCAGACTCTCTTCATGGAGGGTCTGATTCTGTGGGTCTGGGGTGGAGCCTGGGACTCTGTGTGCATAACAGGTACCACGGGTCCTTCTTGTCAGGAAAAGTTAGGCAGAGCTGCCTGACCTTGAGAGCCCAGCTCAGTGCGGCCGAGCGCCAGCAACCCAACAGTGGGTAGGGAGCCAGCTTTAGTAAGTGAAAACACCGGAGGATCATGGGACATATTTATGCTGAAGTTACTCATTGTTGCCTGAAACTCACACTTAACTGGATGTTCTCTCTGGCAGTCCTCCCTATGGGGAAAATAGATTTGTGTTGCAGAAACTACCATTTGAACTGGCACAGGTGTCTATAAATTAGAATTCTCTTGGACTAAAATGTAGGTGCCGCCTCAGACTCTTTACGTGTCTCCTGATTTCCAAGCTCTTTTGATGAAGCATGGTGTAACGGGTTAGGTTGTGTCCCCCGGAGGTTCATAGGTTGAAGTCCTGAGCCCCAGTCCCTCAGAGTCTGACAGATTCGGTGATGCTGTCTTCACAGAAGTGATGGGCCTTAATACAGTAGGACTGCTGTCCTTATAAAAAGGGGGATTTTTGTTGACAGACACGTGGCAAGAATGCCACGTAAAGATGGAGGCAGCTATCGGGGTGATGCTTCTGCAAGCCACGGAACCCCAAAGATTGCCAGCAACCCACCAGGGCTGAGGAGAAGTGGTCTCATGTTCTTGCTCACAGATCTTGGAAGGAACCAACCGTCCCAACATCTTGGTCTTAGAGAACAGGACTTTCTTTTGTTCATGCCAGGTGCTACTTTGTTCCGTTAACTCTGGAAAACTAATAAACATAGCCATACAGAAACTGGGCTGGTGAACTCTGTGCTTCGTGTGGACAATCTGTAGAATGTAGGCTAGACAAATTGCATAATCTCTGTTTTACAGATATAAAAGCAGAAGCTCAGGGTGATTAAATGACTTACCCCAGCCGACACAGCATGTCCTTGATTAAGAGGTGAACATTTGCCAACATGTATGAACATGGGAATATAGAATATGCGGAACATATAAATACGGACTGTATATGTGTATAAATCTTCTTAATGATAATCTTTGCAGGGTGACTATCATCTGCCAGATGCTCCGTGTGTATTATCTAATTTGATCATCAAGACAACCAGTGAGTTAGGTCCTATTGATCACCTCCGTTTGACGAATGAAAACTGAAGCTTCGTAAGAGAAATTGTCTTGGCACAATCAAATAGTATCTACCAAGGGGTGGAAGTGAAAATCGAGCCCAAGTCATCTGGTTCCAAGCACTGTTCTTTACTATCAGACAAGAGATGCTAGCTGGTGATATAACTCGACAAAAAACTAGATGAGAGAAAGGAGGCTATTGTGTTGGACTTTGTTTTTGCCCTAGAATTATATATTTTGGTGTACATGCTAATTTCACTTGTGTGCATGTGAATCAGTCATCTTTTATGTATACAGGGTCACCCAGAATGTCTTTAGTTTATAAGTTTTATCAAGAATTGAAAGAATTTGATACAAGTAAGGTTTTCATATTATTACAGACATTTTTGTTTATGCTCTCTGTTTTTACCCTTGAACCAAAATAGACATAGTCAAATGTAATCTCTGGGTTTTATATTTTTATTAGTGCTTGCCCGTTTCCCTGAAGGATTGCTGGCAAGACAGTCTTTCTGATGTGTGGAGTAATAGGTTCTGCCTCCCTCTTCCTCCACTTCCTATATCTTTTCCGACCCCTGACATTTGTGGCGCAGACTTGTATTCCTTTGGGTTTTCACTGTAGTGTTTCTAATCCCGCATTTTAACAGTTAATGTTTGCTTACTACATTGGAAAAGGAGATTTCTCACCAGAGGTGATTTCTGGCCTGCAGAGTGTGTGGCTTCTGAGATTTATTATTTTTACAGGGTGGAGAAGTTTCTCCAGGCTATTTCTGTGAATGAGAGATCAAAGTCTGATGGATCTGACAACTTTCCTTTGAGGAGGACCACCCAATAGTCCGATAGTTCTTGTGTTTTTCTACCACATGGTGGTTGATGTCCCCGTGATCCACTGCCATCTTGTTCTGGAAGCGAATGAAGAAGCTCCCGTTTCTGCTGTTGGTTTTTACCAGGAGGCAGTGAGGCCATTTTATTATTATTTTATTCAAATTCATAAAATTTCCAGTGTTCTTCTCCCCCTAGCCCCCCACCTTCCATTCGCTAGTGCTTATTTCTTTTTCCTTCATGTAAAGTGGAGCTCATTTAAACCGATTTGACTTTCCTGGCCTGGGTGGGGAAGCAGCAGGCTTTTTTGCACTGAGTCCTTATGGAAAGGGCCAAGCTTCTCTTGGGGTGAAGTTGGTCCCCTAGTTCCAACAGATGAGTAGTTTTACTGGGGAAGTGGTCTGTTGGTCAGGCCTTCAGTTCCTAAACGAGGTCAGACATGCAGGAGTCTAGATCCATGAGCAGTGGGGATCCTGTTCTCTTTCAGAGAGAGCTGAATGAGGCAGGTGTTCAAGAATTAAGTCAGAGGCACCTTACGAAACCTGGATAGCCCAGTAAGCAGGAAATAAGCTGGAGACTCAAGTGGTTGAGTAGGGGAACAGAGGATCAAACTTACTAGTAGGTTTCTGAAGACTCTCTGTCCATCTTCTCTTGTGGGGGGTGACTCCTGGGTTTCACCTAAACGTCACCTTCTAGGAGCATCTTCCGTGATCATCCTCTCCAAAGTAACACCTACCACCACCCATTTCTTATCTTGTTACTTTTCTTCATAAGAATTTATCACAATATCTTTATTCTATGTTTGTTCATTTTCTCCCATTGCCCCAGCCCAGCCTAGTATAGATTCCTTGAGCATTTGGGGTGAATATTTTCTTTATTGCTGTGTTCTTAGTGCCTAGAACTTAACAGACACTGTTAATGACTGTCTTCTTGTCAGAGATGTTAAATTTTTTTAATGTTTATTTTTGACAGAGAGAGAGAGAGAGAGAGAGACAGAGCATGAGCAGGGGAGGGGCAGAGAGAGAGGGAGGCACAGAATCCGAAGCAGGCAGAGAGAGAGAGAGAGCATGAGCAGGGGAGGGGTAGAGAGAGAGGGAGGCACAGAATCCGAAGCAGGCTCCAGGCTCCAAGCTGTCGGCACAGAGCCCGATGCGGGGCTCGAACCCACGAACTGCGAGATCATGACCCAAGCGGAAGTCGGACGCTCAACCCACTGAGCCCCTGAGGCGCCCCTAGATATTAACATTATCTATCTAGTCTGGCATCATTTTCTAAAACACTACTGTTTAAAGCAGGTTCTAAAAATACTCTGCTTCTACTGCGTAGAATGTATAAGCTTTTCTGTAGTTTCATGGAGCCCCCTAAAAAGCCTTTAGTAGTGTTTCCTTACCTCCTTAATGGGTCGATTTTCTCAAAGCTCATGTACTACTCTGACAAAATTTGCCTATCGTTTGTATATCTAAGGTATTGCTCACCTCCAAACTCACATAATATGCCTGAACATGTTTTTTACTTAGTTTACCACAGTGAGTAAAATTGGAGATAGGATAGTCTGTTTTATCCCTTCTTACAGGTTGCTGAAATACTAATGGACTTTACAGTAAGTTGTTCTCACATCATATTTACCAAATCTCCATTAAATTCTTAATCCTAGGCTAGCCAATATGCAGATACCTGATAAATATACTCATTTATTACAAGTTGATTTCTATTTTGAAAATCACAGATTATTAACTATGGGGAAAAGAGTAAAAGGAAGTGATGAGGACAGATAGCCTTTCCTACTTCCCAGTCTTAGGGAACTGTATCAGAGTTGTCCCAGGAAGTGGAACTAGTTACACGCGCACACACACATCTGTATACACATGCATACACACATATGCAGATTGTTTGGTTGATTGATTCTAAGGAATTGCCTCACATGATTGTGGACACTGGCAAGTCAGAAATCTGCAGGGCAATCTGGAAATTCCAGCAGGAGTCAGTGTTGCAGTCTTGAGTCTGAAGGCAGTCCGGATGCAGAATTTCTTCCTCTCCTGGGAGCCTTAGGCTTTTGTCTCAGGGCTTTCAACTGATTAGAAGAGACTCACCCACGTTATGAAGGATAACCTGCTTTACTCAAAGTCTACTGATTTAAATGTTAACCACATCTAAAAAATACCTTCACAGCAACGTCTAGACTCGTGCTTGACCAAACAGCTGTGTACTGTAGGCTAGGGAAGTTGACACCTAAACACCACAGGTAACATATGACCCTGTAGTCTCACTCCTGGGTATTTAGCTTAGAGAAATGAAGATTTAAGTGTACACAAAAACCTGTAAAGTAAGGTTCATAGCAACTTTCTTTGTAATAACTCCAAACTGGAAATGACCAAAATGTCTTTCCATAAGTGAATGGATACGCAAAGTGAGGTGTATGCATACAATGGATTACTGCTCAGAAATAAAAAGGAGCAAAGTATTGACATATGAAATGGTCTCAAGAGCATTATTGAGCATTGAGTTAAAAAACAAATCAAATGATTACATACTACGAGAGTCTATGACAGAATTACAGAAATGGAGAACAGGGTGGCCAAGAGTTAAGCATGGGAGGAGTCATGATTATAAAGGGAGAGCATGAGGGAGTTTTTTGATGAAGCAGTTCTGTGTGCTCTTTTGGTGGCTACATGAATCTGTACACGCAGTAAAACTTATAGAACCCCCCCCCCAAAAACAAGCAAACAAACAAACAAACCCACAGTACGTTCATTGAAAACTGGTGAAATCCAAATAAGGCCGTATAGTTGAGTTAGTAGGATTGTAATAACATCACTTTTCCTAGTTGTGATCGTTGATATGGTGGTTGTGTAAGATGGTATCATTCAGGGAATTCGGGTGAAGGGCTCAAGGGGACTCTTCTAGTTTTGTAACTTCTGTGTGAATCATAAACCGTTTCAAAATTTACAAGTTGTTTAAAAGGAAGAAAGAAGGACTGAAAGATCTTTAGATGTTAGTCACTGAGAATGGCAGATAGGTGGGCAGAGAGGCAGAGGGAACATGGCATAAAAGCCTGAAGTTGTGGTGAACACGGTGGGTGGTGAAAGGCAGTGAGGAGAAAGGCTAGTGAAAGGGTTTTTTTGTAGGGAACCATCAGATGCAGAAAGTAGGGACTGTTGTAGAAAATCATGTGCTTCAGGCATTTGACACCTTATCTCCAAAGGACGAAATAGGGCGCTTCCCTGGGATTTTTCACAAGGTCCAAATCAAGCGGAATTTAGAAGGACATTTGTCTTTTAGGTCTGATTAATGGAAAACATGAAGCTGTGATGCTGTGCTTCTATAGAAGGGTATCACTGAAGTCTTCTAAGAGCATTAGTCCATTTGTGTCTTTTTAAAAATAGACTTTCGGGGCGCCTGGGTGGCGCAGTCGGTTAAGCATCCAACTTCAGCCAGGTCACAATCTCGCGGTCCGTGAGTTTGAGCCCCTCGTCAGGCTCTGGGCTGATGGCTCAGAGCCTGGAGCCTGTTTCCGGTTCTGTGTCTCCCTCTCTCTCTGCCCCTCCCCCGTTCATGCTCTGTCTCTCTCTGTCCCAAAAATAAATAAACGTTGAAAAAAAAAATACTTTCTATATACTTTCGTCCTAAGGTAGGTTTACACATGGTAACATAATTTTTTGAAGGGAGGGCTTCTGGTAATAATTCATACAATGGGACAAACAATACAGTCAAATGTCTTAGAAGCAGCAGGCTTTGGTTT
This sequence comes from Felis catus, assembly GCF_018350175.1. Lineage (NCBI taxonomy): Eukaryota > Metazoa > Chordata > Mammalia > Carnivora > Felidae > Felis > Felis catus. The sequence continues at coordinate 8,475,076 of NC_058372.1, read as the reverse complement.
ACGTTCATTGAACTGATCAGGAAGTAAACGTTTATAGTACTGCATATATTTGCTGTATAATTGCTCAGAGTTACATTTTTACCACGTGTTTTAGAATTTTAACTTGATATTTTTGTGACTTCAACAGCACATACTTATTCCTCACAGTTCTGAAGCTACAGGTTCAAGATCCTTCCTCCTTGGCTTGCAGATGGCATTTGCTTCTGTGTGTGTTCACCCTTGGCACCTGTTCGTCTAGATTTCCTGTTGTAAGGACACCAGTCAGGTTGGATTCGGTCGAACCCTCAAGACCTCACAGTGACTCAGTCGCCTTTTCAAATGCCCTGTGTCCAGATAGTCACATTCCGAGGTGCTGGGGTCAGGACTTCAACGTGTGTATGGAGGAGTGGGGGAGGCGGGCTCAGTTCAGCCCCTAACAACCGTCGTACTGCCTGCACGCACATGCTTTTTCTTCCCTCTCTCATTTTGTTTCTCTTTCCTGCCTTACAGCACCGGGTAGGGCTACCAGTAGAATGTTAAGTAGAAGTGGATCAAATATCCTTGACTTATTCATAGTCTCTTAGGTGGAAAATTATTCAGCTTCTCTCATTAAATATCACGTACACTGCAGTTGTTTTGTGAGTCATTCCGAAAGTAAGCCCTGTAAGTCAGGTTAAGAAAGTTTACTTCCATTCCTAGTTTGCTGAGTTTTGATCATGGATGGGGGATGGGCTTTTTCTGTATCACAATCTCTAGTAATATACTTTTTCTGAAATCTACTTTTTCTGATATTTTTATACCCACTCCAGCTTTCATTTGATTAGTGTTTATAGAATCTTTTTCCATCTTTTTAAAAGTCTTCATTTCTTCTTAGGAGACGTTTCAGGTTTACAAGAAAATTGAGAGGACGTTAGAACTGTCCCCACACATGCACAACCTCCCCCAGTATCAACATGCCCACCAGAGTGGTACATTTGTTACAACTGATGAGCCTGCATTGACACGTCATTATCACCCATATCGATAGTTTACATTGTTGTTCACTGATGGTGTACATTCGTGGATTTGAACAAATGTATCCTGATATGTATCCATCATTTTGGTATCATAGGAGTATTTTCACTGTTCTAGAAATCCTCTTTGCTCTTCCGATTCATCCCTTACCCCATTTCCCCCTACCCTTGGCAACCACTTATCCTTTTGGCCTCTGCAGAGTTTTGCCTTTTGCAGAATGTCACCTGGTTGGAATCACGTAGTATGCAGCCTTTTAGGGTTGGCTTCTTTCACTTAGTAATATGCATTTAAGTTTCCCACATGTCTTTTCATGACTTGATAGCTTATTTCTGTTTTGGGCTAAATAACATTCCATGGTGTGGGTGTACCACAGTTTATTTATCCATTCACCTACTGAAGGACCTCTTGGTTGCTTTCTGGTTCGGGCATTTATTAATAAAACTTACGGAAACGTGTGCAGGTTTGTGTGTAGACACGAACAACTCCTTTGGTATATGCCAAGGAGCACAACTGCTGGTAATTGTATATTTAGTCACATGAGAAACTGCCAAACATACTTCCAAAGTGGCTGTACTATTTTTCAGTCCTACCAGCAGTGTATGAGAGTTGCTGTTGCCCCACACTGTCACCAGCATTTGGTGTTGTCCGTGTTCCAGATTTTTGCCACACTAATAGGCGTGCAGTGGTATCTCATTTATTTTAATTTGCATTTCCCTGATGATATAGGATGTGACACGTCTTTTCATGTGCTTGTCTCCCATCTGTCTGCTTTGGTGAAGTATTTGATAAGGTATTTGGCCCATTTTCCACTTGGGTTATTTTCTTATTGTCAAATGTCGAGTTCTTCGCACGTTGTGGATCATAGTCCTTTTTCAGATATGCCTTTTGCAAATATTTTCTCCCAATCCATGCCTTCTTATTCTCTTGACAGTGTCTTTCACAGAGCAGAAGTTTTTAGTTTTAATGACATCCAACTATCAGTGATTTCTTGAATGTTGTATCTAAAAAGTCATTGCCAGGGGCGCCTGGGTGGCTCAGTTGAACATCCGACTTTTGATTTCAGCTCAGGTCTTGATCTCGCGGTTGGTGAGATCAAGACCCACATGGGTCTCTGTGATGACAGTGCAGAGCCTACTTGGGATTCTCTCCCCCCCCCCCCCCGTGCCCCTCCCTTGCTCGCTCGCTCTCTCTCTCTCTCTCTCTCTCTCACTCAAAATAAACATCAAAAAATAAAAAGACATTGACATATGCTAGGTCATCTAGGTTTTCTTCTTTTTATCTCTTTGGAGTTGTATAGTTTTGCATTTTACGTTTAGGTCTATGATCTGTTTTAAGTTTTGGAGAGAATGTAACGACTGTGTCTAGATTCATTTTTTTGCAGGTGGACATCCAGTGGACATCAGCCCCATTTGTTGAAAAGACCATCTTTTCTCCATTGTATTGCCTTTGTTCCTTTGTCAAACATTAGTTGGCTAATTAATGTAGGCCTAGGGCTCTGTATTTTTTTTTTTTTTATTGCTCTTTTTATCTGTTCTGTTACTCATACTGCGCTAACTTGACTCCTGCAACTTTAGGAGGTCTTGAAACCCTCCCGGGCTGTTGTTCTTCTTCAGTATTATGCTGGTCTTCTTTATCTTTTGCCTCAAAATCTCAGTACCATGTTGGCTGTTCCTTATGTTGTGTTTCTGCATATAAACTTTGGAAACAGTTTGTGGGTGATTTGCTGGTTAGTCATACACATTTTTATTTCCAAAGTTTACTTGTTCATTGATGGCTGTGTTTTGTTTTGTTTTTTAAAATTTGACCTTGTGTCCTGTAGCATAGCTATGATCATATATTAGTTTCAGGAAGGTTTTTCTTTTGTCATTGATACTGTTGACTTTTCTACATAGACGATCATGTCGTCTGTGAACAAACGTGAACAAAGGTAGTTTTATTTTTTCTTTACTAATCTATATGCCTTTGAATTCCTTTTCTTATTGCATTAACTGGTAGTTTTAATATGGCATTGAAAAGGAACGGTGAGAGAGTTTGCTTTCTCCCTGCTCACACGTGTTTTAAAAGGGGTTGATTATACCTTTCAAATATCAGAAGCTTTTACCTGATTGAAAACTTTCTCCGGGATACATGCTTGCAAAAGTGTTATTTTTAAAAGGAAATGAGAGTCCTAATCTTGACTGAATTAATTTGGGGAGGGGAAGATATAATTACAAGTTACATTTGGGGGACTGTAGTCCAGAAACACACCTACCCGTTTTCTTCCCTAACAGGCTCATTCTTGCGCGCACGGACACATACACAAAAGCACAAAGAAGAATAGAATGTGCTTAAATTATAATTTTACCTAGATATAAGGCACTGTGAAATGTGTTGTGTGTCCTAATCATTTTTAAGGCGTAGGAATGCATATTGCTTGTTTTTGGACTTAAGATCGGAAGTGATAATTCTCTTACTCCCACTTCTTGGTCTTGTTACTTACTCATATTCCTGTGCCTACCTGCGGTTTACGTAAGGAAGGCCACATAGAGTCACGCTGTGTTATGGAGCATTAAGAAGCAGTGATCAGCTCATCCTCATTGGGTTTATCCGTATGTGACGGCTGAGGTAAGCAGGAATGCCAGTGCTTAGTTTTCATGAACATTCTTACACTCTCGTGTCGGCCAGTAGCAATATTGTGTATATCGGATCCTGGAATTCTGCACTTTCTGAGTCAGAGCAGAGTGTTCATATTACAGAAGTGCTTTTACTTACACAAATGCTTAACGATGGCAGTGGTTTTCTGTGGGAAGTGGGCAAAAACAAAATTGTCAGTAATCCTTGAGTTGCTAAAGGGGAAAGGAAAGGGAGGAATGAGGGTGACAGAATTAGCCAACATGTGACCGAAGTCATCGCAGGGTCTAAAGCTTCTTTTTTGCCTGTACGACTTGCGTAGGTTAAGGATAACAGGAAATGTCGGCACTGGGCAGTTAGGAACCCTGTAAAGTTTTCGTCTTCGTTACTCATGGTGGACTTGAATCATGGACTGCTGTAGCCAAACCATATTTGTCTGCAATGTTTACGGTTTTGTTATTTGCTTTAAAACAAATGTCTCTTTTCCCGGATGAAGGGATAAAGACTATTCGTTTTCTTTATGTGGGTGTTTAGGTGGTTTTAGCAATTAATGACCCTGTACGGTTGGCATTCGTTGTATTTTCTGGCTGCCCAGCACCTGTTGAACAGTCTTGCCATAATCTAGCATGTTCCCAACCTTGGGAAAACCACCTCCTCGAGACAGAGCTCAGAAAACTACCCTCCTTTGCCGGAGAGCCAGAAATGTGACCTAGGTTCCAGTAGCGCCGAGCTCCAGAGTGAGCTGCTTGAGGATGGCGTGTCCCAACCGTGGCCCCTTTCGTGTCAGTGGGAGTAGCAGCGTGGCGGGCTTCCCTCACAGGTGCCAGGGCTCCCAGGCTGTTGTTCTTGGGGCAGCAGAAACAGGGACTGCTTTCGCAGTAGGCCTCTTCGCTTTGTGTCATGCTTTGTTCCTAGAAGCTTAATGTTGAGCCTCGTTCTTTTTTAAATTTTTTTTTCACGATTATTCATTTTTGAGAGACAGAGAGAGACGCAGTGTGAGTGGGGGAGGGGCAGAGAGAGGGAGACACAGAATCCGAAGCAGGCTCCAGGCTCCGAGCTGTCAGCACAGAGCCCGACGCGGGGCTTAATCTCACGAACCGCGAGATCATGACCTGAGCCCAAGTCAGATGCTTAACTGACTTAGCCACCCAGGCGCCCTGAGCCTCATTCTTAATATCCTTTTAATAAACTCGTGTTCTGTGTGATTACTCAGAATCAGCTGCTGTTGCTTACAACTAAGAAGTTGAAGGCTCTCCGTTCTCACCTGGCACCTTGGAGCATCTCATTGGGGCTCCCAGACGAAATTTGGTCTGGCTGTGTTTCAGTGACCGGTCAGGGCAGAGGGCAAGACCTACGCTCCAAAACTTGAGTGAATGATAGCGGTTTTTCGACTAGCCCTAGAAATGTAGGCCCATAACTGCGGAGTGGAGATTTAGTTCGAGATAAAGTCTGACCCTACCATGGGCTGAGGGTAAGGGATCAAAGTCCATGAAGTGATTAGAATTACTTAGACTCATGTCAGATTGACAGGTTAAAGTATATGTAATTATTAGATGGTTTTAGAAGATTTTAGGTTTCAGTATCATTTTTTGATTCTGAGTTCCCTTTGTCCTATTTCTAAGATTGTAAGTCTTAAAAAGTTTCAGAGAATCAGGTTGTCAACTATATACAGGAGTGACTAAATCAAAATTATTGTTATTAGGATTATGTACTCCCATCCACAATTCCATTTGGTTACTATTAAAACAATGATACTAATTTTCTAATAGTTGGTGAGCAGCGTCCCCCAAGAAGGCACTTACAATGAAAATGTTCTTCCAGAAACTACGTACCTGTGAAATTGTTATTCATATACTCTTAGTTTAGCAGATTTATTCTCATATTGAGAATTTCACTTACCCTTTACGTAAAGAATTACTGACTCAGTGATTGAGGAGTGTGGCAATCAGGAGGCAGTGTTACTTTAATAATAGAGTCCAAACTGCTACTTGCCCATTTTTCTTGAGATTCAGGTGGCTGTCTTAGTTAACGCCCCTCTCATGTAGAACTGCAAGTTTCTTTCTCACAATTTCTTTTTCAAGAATAAAAAGATAATCTTAATAATAGCTTCCACTTATTTAGTGCTGACTCCAGTCATTGTGTTAGATGCTTTACATAAGTGATTTTTAAGCCATTCAACACCCAGCAAATAGTTGACCCGTATCTCGTGAAGAAAAGAGAGCTTGGGGAGGTTACGTGACTGTGCTCTCCAGGTCTATTTTAAGGTGATGTTTCAGAGTAATTTTAAATGAAACCAAAGGAGCCTGAGGTGTGCTTCTTAGGAACCATTAATTGTTACTTATCCTGAACCCGATGGAGTCTAAGCAGAATGGCCCCATGGCCCATCCTCAGAGAATTGTTCTTAACCCCTGGACCCCTCTGTGGCTTGATTTCACAGGCTGTTTAACGTGTAGCAGCTGGCAGTGACTGCTGAGAATCACTTCGTTTCACTCCCTCTTGGTGAAGTAATTTTTCATAGATTCGAGTTTTACTTTCTCTGGTTTCCTTTCTTCACACTTGGCCAAAACAGCAAATGAGTAAGAGAATGCTCTGTGGAGAATTTAAACCCCCTTTGACCAGTTTCTCCATAATTGCAGATAGCTCTCCGATTGTCCTGTTTCAGGCAGCAGGAGTAAGTCAAAAGTTTCCAACTTTTCCTTTCATATTGAGAGATGCTGGGCCCGATTTGCAACCAGAGGCCCTAATAATATATTTGTGTGCTGTAGCTGTGAATGAATTGCCTCAGATAGATTTTTCCAGAGCTGCGTACATAAAAGCACAGAATATTTTTGAATAAAGCATAACAGGATATTTGAACAAAATTCAAACTGGTTTTGTAGTGACAAAGGCAGACATTCTGAGGCGGTGCCAGAGAGAAGAATCCTCTCCGACGGAGGCAAATCCTCTGGTGCTATTTGAGGGAAGGACTTTGTGTTTGAGTAAATCACTGCCCCGAGAGCATTCAAAGGGTCTGCTGTAGTTGCCATAATTAATCACATATTCAAAACGCAGACACAAAAGGAAGCACCGTAAAAACTTTTTTTATATTTTAGGCTACAAAGAAATCCCAGTTTTGAAGTTTTTCTTTCTTCACCCTCTTTCAGGATCCCCGAGGGCTGGGAAGTTGGTGTGGGAGCGAGGGAGGAACTTAAAACAGTGATCTCGCCTGAGAAATACAGGAGCCATCAAGAGGGGACAGCATCTGAAGGTTTTGAGTCTTTATATATCCAGGAGCGTGTGTGCACACTAGTCTGTGGAAAACGGCAGAGGCGAGCGGCTGTAGAGACAGAACGGCTTGGGTAAACTGAGGACGGCTCAGTTTCCATGTGGATTTCCGTGTTTGAGTCAAACAGTTGCGTGCTTTATCCCCCAGAACAGCAGTCTGCGGATCAGATTTGACTTAACACTGGACTGGGAAGAGAGAAGTAGGGGTTGGATCTCGGAGCTTCACTTTATTGAAGCGATAACTCTCCTGTAGGCAGCCTTTGTTCGTCACAAAAATGGGTTGTTTCAGTTAGTCGAAATAATGCAAGGAAATTTCCAGCATTTACCAGCTGGTTTGTAGTTTAAACTGCATCTGTATATCATTTTTTAAATATTTATTTTTGAGAGAGAGTGCATGCACAAGTGGGGGAAGGGCAGAGAGCAAGAGAGAGAGGGAGAGAGAGAATGCCGAAATCAGGAGTTGGCTGCTTAACCAACTGAGCCACCCAGGCGCCCCCGCATCTGTATATTATTTTGAGTTTATCTAGTAAAATGAATGAATACCCTAACTTATGTTTAAGGCGTATGTCTTAAGTTGAGCACTAGGCATGAAGAGTATTGGGTAGAGTAGTATTTAACTTAAAAATGTTTTGGGGCGCCTGGGTGGCGCAGTCAGTTAAGCGTCCGACTTCAGCCAGGTCACGATCTCGCGGTCCGTGAGTTCGAGCCCCGCGTCAGGCTCTGGGCTGATGGCTCAGAGCCTGGAGCCTGTTTCCGATTCTGTGTCTCCCTCTCTCTCTGCCCCTCTGCCGTTCATGCTCTGTCTCTCTCTGTCCCAAAAATAAATAAACGTTGAAAAAATGTTTTGTTAAGGCAGATTAGAAGTTATAAAAAAAAAAAAAAAAAAGAAAAAGTGATTTTGAAAAGTATTTGGTGGGGAAAGCATGTTCCTAGAAACTCTTAAGTATTTGTTCAAAATTCTAATAAAGAAAATTGGTCAACATACTTGTTACGTTAATAGTTAACACTCTAGGTTACATTATCAGTACTATATTAGTGATGTCCAGAAATGTACTTACTATCAGATATAATGTCACGACAGCAAAAAATTATAACATCTTGTTTAATAAATTTTGGGGTGCATTGATTTTTATACTTAAATGAGGATAATTTTACATCCAAATGAGGATGTACGTCATAACCATGGGGATTTCATAATTATTTGGAAATATTTTGTGTTTTTCCCCCTTAAAAGTACGTTTTGTAATGTACTTACATTTTTCCAGATTTATTTTTATAATTGATATGTAACAAAAAGGCATTTTATAATGTTGATGTCTAAGGTTTCATTCTATACAGTAATCATCTTTTAAGTAAACATATCTATAAATCTTATAATGTAAGAATTGGGAAAATACTAGAACCCGCCCCAACCACTTGTCAAAACACTAAGCCATTGCTCTTGGTTAGTAAGTACAATGATCCTTTGAAGAATACCGCCAATTAGTTTTGTTTCTCTCTTTTATGTTCGAGTGATGGCCTCTATAAAAATGGGAAAGAAATTAACATTAGCTACCTAGAGATAAATGAAAGTCTTAACAGTTTCCAGTATGTTTTTACTGTAAGAATTTTAGGAAATTAAGTTCACACATGTTGAAAGATACCCTACAGAGCTCCTTTAATCGCCCGAGGATTGTTTTCTACAGGTAATATCATTAGCTTGGAACAATAATGCATTTTTATTTAATAAATGGAATGGAAAGTATACAAAGGATACTGATGCATGACATCAATATGGGATAAACATCAAGAGCATAAAAGATTCTAAATTAACTGTGGGTGGTTTTGTCGGAAACATCAATAGATACATAGTATGCTGAACCATATAGAGTTGTTTACGTAGAGAATTGAAGCTTGGCACTAATCCTTCAGGGGAAAACATCTGGGCAGCACCTCTCAGAAAAATTAAAAGAAATTGAAATTGTTTGACTGAAACAGAAGAATCTAGAGATGAGGAGAGGTACCAACTGTTCCGCATCTCTGTAAGAACAAGCGGATATTAACGAGAGCAGAAAATATGCAGGTTGGTTGTTGTGAAAGTAGCAGAAAGAAAAGGAGCGTCTTTTCTTAGGAATTTCGAATGCAATATATAATTGCATCTGATAATAATGGTATAGCAGTTTCCATGGGGGGTACATTCCAAGGTCTTCAGTGGCTGCCTGAAACCGTGGAAAGTACCAAACCCTAGGTGTACCCTGTTTTTCCTATGATAAAGTTTACTTTACGTATTAGGCATAGCAAGAGATCAACAACAGTGCTAAAGTAGGACAATTTTAACAGTATGCTGTAATAAAAGTTACGCGGATGAGGTATCTCTCTCCCAAAATGCCTGATTGTACTCTCATTCACTCTTTTGCTTGTGATGACGCGAGAAGATCACATGCCTGTGCGACGGGACAGAGGGAGGTGGACGGCGTAGGCACTGTGATGTAGCCTTAGGGTACTAGCGACTCTGACGGCGTGTCAGAAAAAGAGCCATCTGCTTCCAGACCGCGGTTGACGGCGGGCACCCGCAACTACAGAAAGCGAAACCGTAGACAAGAGGGAACTTCGGTGTGGACTCAGCCAATAAATCCGTACTGCGTGTCTCCTGTAACCTAGGCTAGTGTTAGGTGCTGATTCCTGTTTGAGTACAAGATTGGACGAAACCAGGGACTAGATACAAGGTTTTCCTCCTGCTTCTGGGACGTTCATGAAAGTAGTTGGCAGGCTAAGTGAAACTTCTGAGAAATGGAAAACCCAAAAGGCACTCTTTGAGGAGGTAATGTACCAAGATGTTACATAGAGGGTCAAAAATAGAATGACTCTATAGACTTAGTCACCCTTTGATGTCAATTAAGCTGACCTTCACATCTAAGTATCTTGAATATTCCTTAAGAAATGTCAGGAGAAGCAAGAGAGGGTTAGCAATGCTGCTCATATTTTCCTTGCCATTATTTACCGTTTATTATGTACACAATGTAATCCGTCAGCCAACTTTAATTTCATAAGCTATGCATTGTGTTTAAACAGTGCCTCTCTTGTATTAAATATTTATGGCGGTCTTTGAGAAGAATACATTAAAATGGCAGATGGGGGTCATTTTAAACATTTCCTTGATTGAAGGAAAGGGACCCCCTTGTGAATTTAGAGTCTGCTTTCAAAGAAAGTTCACAATGTCTGATAATAACCCAAGGAGGCAAGAATTCCACCAATTCCCAGCACTGAGATTTCAAAAAGCAGTGGCCGCAACCCGTCTTCATGCTTCAGCACCTCCCATTTTAAAACTGTTTGCAAGGGCACTGGAGAATGGTGAGCAAAAACGTTCACAGTTGTATTGCTTATTAATAATTCAATAGGAGTACACCACTTTTGCATTAATATTACCTTCTCATCGATTTGTAGCCACAGTAGCAAAAACAAAGGGAAAAATCAAAGTTTTGACCTGCACTGGGCAGGAAGATAGGTCCTAGACTCTAGTATTCTGGAACTTGACAATTACATTGGGAGTCGTATCGTAGGTGTCCTGAAGGAGGGATGTGCTTTTTTGCCTTCCTGTTTGTTGTTCGCCTTGGTAAGTAATAAGCCTGAATCCGGGAACAGTAGTGATTTTTTTTTTCCCCTCAGAGTAGTGTCTTCTCATTAAACTTTAGAAGAACTGTACATCTTTAGTTACACGACCTTTTTTGGTAGTCATCAGAAAAGCTGCTCTCTTTAATAGCTACTCTCTTTTCCTGAATATAAAAATTGAATCTGCGAATGCTTATTAAAATCTTGGAAGATTATTTATTAATCTTCATTTGTATCATTTGACTGTTGGTAGTTAAGATGCTTCCTTCCTAACCAGTCATATTCTGTTTTTCTCATTGAACACTTGATGTAAAAGGGAAATGAGTATCTCTGAAAGTTCTATTTCAGAGATGGTTACTTTTTTTTCCTGCTTTTCCAGCATATTTTTTAAGTTTTTAATTTTCATTCCAGTAATGTTAACATAAAGTGTTATATTAGTTTCGGGTATACAGTATAGTGATTGAGCACTTTCATGCAATTGGCCCTGTGCTCATGAAGACATGGGCACCCCTAATCCTCGTCACCTGTTCCCCCCCCCCCACCACACACACACACACACACACACACACACACACACACACACGCACATCCACACCTCGGCAGTCATCTGTTCCTTCTCTGCAGTTAAGAGTCTGTTTCTTGATTTGTCAGAGACAGTTGCTTTAAGCATCCATTTCATTTATGTTTGGAAAGAGCTTTGAAAGCCTCAAGCCAGAGAAATTATGGCTCTTAGAGTACTTAAGTTACTTACTAATCAATAGTGACCATCCTTGGCTGTGATAGAGTGATTATTTTACAATTTTATGAAATGTATGGGTCTGTGCGGCTGCCTTGAGCAGCCTGATAATTTCAGAGTCCCTTTAAACTTCTCTATTTTTCAGCTAATTGTTCAACAGTTAAGTGGGGAAGTGAAGAAACTGATTTTCCAGTAGTAAAAATTATGCATCTTTAGTTTCAAAAATGGTTCGTTATATGCACTGACTATAGCATCACATTTGAAAATGTAGTTCAGGAATTTTTCCACAGATGTGCTTCTAAGATTCTGTGAAACCCCTGATATATCAAGAAATATGTTGTATGTGGCTTGCATTTAGAAGGGGATCCTTAACTTCCATCAGTGTCACAGGGAATCTCTAATGCAGAAAAGTTGAGCTAAATAGCCTGATCTAATCTCCTTATTTTCCAGATGAAGAACCCGAGAGCCAGCAAAATCACATGACATTTAAAGTGAGGCAATATTGGAGGGACTGCCGTTGAAATCCTTCCTCCTACTGTAGACTGTCTCCGAGGTTTCCAATATTCTTTTAGAATTTAGATGTTTTGAACCTAGAATTGAAAGAAGAATTATGAACCGTTTCCATACGAAAGTTTAGTCAACCCAAAATACATATGAACTAGTGTCCGGGATTCCCGGTAACTAGGGCATATTGTCTCGAGTTCCATCTTAGCTTGGGAATAGTATTTGTAGAAGCCAGCAAGTATTCACTCCGTCTTAGAAGTGAAAGTGATGCCTCATTTTAACCTGATGCGGTCGAAATGTAGCGTCTCCTCCTTGTGGCATTTGTTCGAATAAATCCTGGTAGTCCCAGACAACTTGGAGGGTTCCCAGTAGACTTTGAGAGAATGTTGACTTAAGGTCCAAACTTAAAGGGATGACTTTCGTGAGCAGAAAGTAACGGCAGATGGCCCGAATGTGTGCAACCACTTGTCTGCTGGGTTCTCTTTGGGGACGGGGTACATAAAAGCACCCCGTTCTTCTGGCAATAAAGGCTGGCCTTCAGGGAAGAATAATAGTCTCCAGTGCAGTATGATGTAGGGGAAATGGAAGGAAGAACCCAGAGGAGCAGAGATGGTCCCCAGCAAGAGCAGAAGTAGGAAAAGTAAGATCTAGTCAAGAAGGCAGTGATTTTCTAACAAGGGTGGTTATTCGTGAGGAGGGAATGATGGCAGATTGGATGTTTCCTTTTACTCTTAATCTGGTTTAATCTATTTTTTAAGGTTATTTATTTATTTTGAGAAAGAGAGCCCACAAATGTGCAGCTGGGGGAGGCGCAGAGAGAGAGGGAGAGAGAGAGTCCTACGTGGGCTCCAGGCTGTCAGCACAGAGCCCCACACAGGGCTCCATCTAGTGAACCGTGAGATCATGACCTGAGCGGAGATCAAGAGGCAGCTGCTTAACTGGCTGAGCCACCCAGATGCTACTTAATTTTTTAATAATCTTTTTGTATTTTGTATTAGTGGCAGTGTTTTTTTTTTTTTTTGGCCTTTTATTTGGCTTTTTCTTTTATTTCTGTAATCATCAAAGTAGGGGTTTTGTGGGAGTATTTTTTGTTTTTGTTTTTGTTTGCTTATTTTTATAGCAGGCATGGCATGGGCTGATTTATTGTTTTTATTTTTACTTTTTGCCTGTGGACACCAGCCCTGAAGACATGCCCCTGTCCACCTCAGAGGTCAGTGGCAGGTGTATTCAGGCTGTTGAAGGCTCCTTGTGTCACATCATCTAGGGACCAACTCGTGTCCACGTCTGCTCCTCAGAACTCCAGAATACAAGGAGCCAAGGCTCAGATTTGACACATTTTTTTTTTTAGGGTGTCAGCTCCTGGTGTATGAGTTTAGTACTTGTCTACTCTGAAACTGTGTTTCTATTTCCTTTTAATTTTGACTCATTTTCATAAAGTTGGTTTAGAAGAAAATTTCTGTATCAAGTCGATTTGGACTTTCTGAGTCAAAAGTGTAAGTGATTTCTGGACTTTTGACAAAAAGTGCCGAGAAAAGCCGCATTAAAACAACAAATCTAATTTTAAAAACACTTAATGAGTTAAAAAGTAGACTCAAACCAAACTAATGAAAGCTATTTAGGAGGAGTCAGTTGAAGTGGTTTTAAGCATTCATTTCATTGCTTTTTTAACTCCTTGACTGTTAACACTATAAATGTGAATTTGAGAAAAATTAACTTGTTTTTGAACTCTATAAAAAGTATTTTTTTTCTTTTAATTAACTTTATTGTTTTTAAAGCCCTGTATCAAGCTCTATTTCTGTGCTTGGGTAGTTCCCATTTGCAAATGGGGCAATTTCTGCATATAGGTCTGAACAGGCTATGCCACAATTATCCTTTTTATTGTAACTTTACTGACAGGGAAGTAGTTTTCTTCTCCAAATGGAAATTCCAGAGTAACTCAAATGCCTTAGTAAACATATTGTCATTTCCAATTTCCAAAGGCAATGGCCCCTGGTCCAGCAGACAAAACCCATGTCAAGACCTGGAATGGGTCCACATCCCCTCATTGTTACTTTAGTATCTCGCATAATAATGACAGTTGCCAGCATTGTTGTTTACTCTGCGAGGGGTGAATGGGAATTGTTTTGTGTGGGTTATCTCATGTAACCTTGACCTCAACCCTGTGAGGTGTGAGTATAATTTTCTTCCATCTCAGAGCTGAGGAAATCTAAGCTCAGAGACATGTAGTTAACTTACCCAAGGTTACCTAGCGAGTAAACGGTAGAGCCAGAGTTCTTATACAACTTGCCTCTAGAGCTTACTCTAACATGATCCTCTGTGCTATCCTGAGAAGCAGGGATATACATTCATTAAGATCAATGTAATGTTTTCTAGTTACAACTCAGTTTGGAGTCACTTCAGCCTAGAGGAGAAACCGTATATGATCATTGGCCTCGCCCCAGGTCTCAGGTCCTGTGCAACCTGGAAAATTTTCCTGGAAAATATGCTGTTGTTGAATTGTAACAATCCCAAGTCCCTATGCCCATTTCATGGACAAGGCATGGGAGATATTAACGATCTTGGGGCCACCGGCTGGTGGTCCTGGTTCAGGCTGTCTCCAAACACAGCTGTTCTACCATTGGTGGGTGAGAACTCCTTGGGCCAGCTGCCTGAAGAGGGTTAAGTGCGATTAAGTTCTTTTTTTTTTTTTTAAAGGTGGGGGTTGTATTTTTCTCAGTGGCATCCGATCTTCTTTAGAACACTTGCTAGGAAACGATTTCCTACCCACAGGAATAGGGGAACATTTTTGTTTTGAAATTTGCTCTTGCCTAGAAAGTTCATGTTTGAAGTATTTCCCTCCCTTCTTGCCCATCATCGCTTGCCTTCCCTTAGCAAATACTAGTTCAGTACTTACCACCTCGGTAGCCACTGCTAGAAGAGCTGAGAGGCACCTACGTGAACACAACACGTTCCATCACCTGAAGGAACCTCCAGATGTTTTTTGCACAACTGCCGTGTTCAGCTTGCTTTCAAGTTCACAGATAAAGGAGCACAAGTTCACAAAATCTTCAGGGGGTGGATTTTGTAGTGTAGATTATCTGCATGCATTCACTATGCACCTCCAATGTTGAGTTCTTTGTGCCGCAGTAACCCACACATAGCCGTAAGATCTCTGCCATCGTGTCCCATACCTCCCTCTCCCAGCTCCGTGTTTCTTTCTGTACAGCACGGTGACATACAGACCATTTGGCTCTGGAGCCTGTATTCCTCTTGGGGATTAATAATCAAGAAACATGAGATCGTAGTGTGAGTGTTAATTCAAGGAGGGAGCTTTAAAAGTCCTGTAAAGGTGTGAAATCTTTTTCAAAATCTCTTTCAGGATTTTGTAACTAAATGTATGTAAGTTGTTCTGTATACTCTCAGAGCCCTACCCTAGCATTTCTCTAAGTGTGGTTATCAGGACCACCAAGGTACATGGTCTCAGACATCTCAGACCTACTTCATTAGAATCTTGCCCATCCTTCTCCCTTGATTTTTTAACATGCTTTGGGTGATTCTTAACACATTAGCACTTGAGACCTAATTTCTTGTTGATTCTATTTGTACTTAAGCAGAAGAAATTCTAACTGCAGGTCAAAAAAAAAAAAAAAAAAAAAAAAAAGAAATTACAGAGGGATTCCTGATACCTTGTAGTCCCTAAAGAAAGCTTCCATAGATCTCTGTGAATTGAGTCGACAATATGCCGTCTGGCCCAAAGACCTTCTACTCTTAAGAAAAGGGAGTTTCTTCAATGGCTGTAAGTAGGCCGAGGCTAGATCCCCCTCACTCCAAGTGCCAGTCTTGACAACTCTCACTTCTTAGAGAATCTAATTTCCCAACCAACACTAAAAATGTTCCCCTAAAGGGGCGCCTGGGTGGCGCAGTCGGTTAAGTGTCCGACTTCGGCTCAGGTCACGATCTCGCGGTCCGTGAGTTAGAGCCCCGCGTCGGGCTCTGGGCTGATGGCTCAGAGCCTGAAGCCTGCTTCAGATTCTGTGTCTCCCTCTCTCTCTGCCCCTCCCCCGTTCATGCTCTCTCTCTCTCTCTCTGTCCCAAAAATAAATAAACGTTAAAAAAAAAGTAAAAAAAAAATGTTCCCCTAAAAATGATGGGAGAGTGTTTCTACCTAGTTCCAAAGAGACGCCTTCTTCTGACAAATTCTTATACTCTTCACAAGCTCCTCTTGGGGGAACCGAGCCAACAGTGTTAACTTGCATTATTCACTTCCTATGAGCCAGACCCTCTACGAGATATTTTTTTGTGTGACTGAATTTAAATTATTATTGAATTTAATAGTTATGGGAAATTATGTGAACTGATTATTATTTATCCCCAGGTCAACTTGAGTCAGAGGAACTAGGAATCAAACCTTGGTTGGCCGAATTCAAAACTATATACGTCTTCCTAAGGAGAGACAAATAGAAGACCATACTTCCCACTTTAGGTCACAAAAAATCCATCCCATGAAACCACCATCTTTCCAACATAAAATCAGCAGAGTAGCACTGAATGAAAGGACTTTCTTCATCTATCCTGAAGGAGGGTCATCTCCTTTCTGAATTTAAGTGTCTACCCAAGAGAATATAGTGCCATTTGCCTTGGGGCAGTAAGATAATTGTTTGGTCTTTCCTTCTGAATCTTACAGGATTAGAATAAACAGAGGTGATGTTTATGTCAACAATGTTATTTAGCCAAAAGGTGACACTGTCAGTGTGAACCAATGCTTGATGGTTGTCGACTCTCAGAAAGTGATGAGATATTTATGAGCTAAAACTGGTTCAAAATTAAGAATGCCTCTGTAACTGTAACTTTAGCACATTCGCCTGAATGTTATAATGTATTCACTGTAAAGTCTAGAAGCCTTATAAATATATGACTGGCAGTTGCCTCAGGCAGAAATCTTTTACTGATGCAATGAGATAAAAGTAATTAAGCTACATGTAGACTGATGGGTAATTAAATCCATGTGAAGCATTTTGTAACTAATTGCTATGTTCTAATCACAGATTGCTTTCTATTTGTCAAGGTAAGTGTATATAATTACACAGTCCTTATTTTCTTTAATCTGAAATCATCCCAGTTGGGTGAATATTTTTAAGCACTCTGAGTCTTAGAATATTTGGTACATCTCTTGCATAAAGGTAATTTGCATATTTTATAATTTGAGGGCCTTTTATAGTAGAATAGCTTTTAGTGTCATAGCAATTCTGTGGTCAATAACGATTTCTACAATCTAGGTTCATTGTTCCATTTTTATTATTTTTCTTTAATAGTAAGGCTGGTGTGTTATTTACTGAATGCCAGTAATGTTCAGAGCATTATATGGACTATGGTACTAATCACAGTAGTTTGAAAAGACCAAGGATCAAAAGTAGATTTAAAATAGAATATTTCAAGTAACTCTGGTAAAATAAATAAATAAATAAATAAATAAATAAATAAATAAATAAATAGCTAGCTAGCCAGCCAGCCAGCCAGCCAGCCAGCCAGCCAGCTAGCTAGCTAGCTTTCGGGGTGGGAGAGTGTGTATATCGGAGAGCAGTGTGGCCAAGATATGGCTGTAACTGCTTGGCATATCAGAGCAGGTATGACAGGACATTTCTGGAATTGGGCCTGGAGGGCATTTCATCTCTTGGTGGGAGCAGAATTACAGATATAGACACCCAGTCAAAGCTTGTTTTGCTTTGTTTTTAATGTTTGTTTATTTATTGAGAGAGAGACAGAGACAGAGCATGAGTGGGGGAGGAGCAGAGAGAGAGAGGGAGACACAGAATCAGAAGCAGACTCCAGGCTCTGAGCTGTCAGCACAGAGCCCAGCGTGGGTCAAACCCACAGACCGCGAGATCATGACCTGAGCCGAAGTCTGATGCTTAACCGACTGATCCACCCAGGCGCCCCAAGCTTGGTTTTTTTTGTTTTTGTTTGTTTTTTTAAAATGTAAGTTGCCTCTGTTGTTACATGACACTAGACAGTATGCTTTTTGGATGCAAGGCTAATTAATCAAGTAACATTGATCTTTTTGAAGGGTATGTACTGGCCATTTATCTTCTAGAACCTCTCTTAGTTTGGGTTTATGTGTCGTATTCATCTTTGTGTTCAAGGCAGAGTGCCTGGCACATGTTACTCAGTTAATATTTGTGGAATTACTGTGCACAACATGTTGACCAAGAGGGAATCGAAGATCATTTTCTGCAGATTATTTTCATTTGTGAACTTCCTTTTCCCATTCTCTACTTGGATAGACCTTTAAGGCATATTATAAAGTTATTGCAATTAAACAAAAACATTTAATTCACTTTTTATACATGCTTAAAAAAATGTTTATTTTGAGAGAGAGACAGAGCGAGAGAGTGCACACAGGGGAGAGCAGAGAGAGAGGGAGACAGAATCCCCAACAGGGCTCTGTCCCACAAACCATGGGATCATGACCTGAGCTGAAATCAGTCATCAGGCGCTTAACCAACTGAGCCACCCAGGCGCCCCTGTATATACTTGTTATTAGATTAACTGTGTAACGTCTTTTTTTATTATTGCTAATGACTTTTAATAGCCCTGTAATTTGTAAGGAATATTCTTTAATTTGGTCTTCTCTCAGTGATAACTATTCTGAGAAATACAGTTTTATAAGGCTAAATTGTAATATATTTGATAGGGACCCAGACACTTTTCCCCCTCTTTATTGGCATGTTTTCCCTCCAGCCGCTAAGGCTGTCCTTCATGGTGTGCGGAACTGGACTCTTCAAACCGCACACGAGACCTGCTTCCTGACCCCTTACGTGGAACGGCGTGTTGGCAGCCTGCCAGCAATTTGATTCTTTTTCAGATATAAATGTGTGTTGATTCCTTTAGACGCTGTATCTCATCCCATCGTTTCTTTTTTGTATTAGTGCATATGTATAACAATAAATATAAATGTAACATATTTTATCTTTGTTACATCTAAGTTTAATACCTCAAAAAAGTATAGAATATTCTTTGCCACTGTGTGCTGACATTACCATTTTCAAATCGTCCCGACCACTTCCTTATGGTTATACTTGCCTATTTTGTAAATATTTAACTTACAATTTTTCTTTACATTTATTTCCTCTAATTGCCTTCCATAGCTGTGGCATCGGTTTTGTCTATGTGTGGGGAGTGCTTAGTAAGTACTGGCATGTAAGTACTTAGTAAGTACTGGCATGGCAGCCCCACGACCTTCTCAGAAGGTGGTCTTTTCTAATTGCAAATACAGTATATACCTTTTTTTAATGTAGTGTGTGAAACTTTTTATTTGAAGAAGAAAGTGTTTATTTGATGGATTTTTAAATAAAATGATCGTTTTAAAAAAGCATTCTGAGGGGTGCCTGGGTGGCTCAGTCGGTTGAGTGTCTGACTTCGGCTCAGGTCGTGGTCTCGTGGTCCGTGAGTTTGAGCCCCACATCTGGCTCTGTGCTGACAGCTCGGAGCCTGGATCCTGTTTCAGGTTCTTTGTCTCCCTCTCTCTCTGCCCCTCCCCCACTCGTGCTCTGTCTCTCTCTGCCTTTCAAAATTGAATAAATGTTAAAAAAAATTTTTTTAATAAAAAAACAAAAAAGCATTCTGACATTACTTTAAATGAAGAAGCTTTACTCAGTGCTGAGGGAAATAGACTCTTGATTTGGATTTGACAAAGACTGGCTTGGGCTTGACCTACTTAAACTTTATCTGAGGAGTCTGCAGTAAAGTTGGTAAGCTAAGGTTTCACATACGCAGTCTCTTCCCCTGGTAACCAATACCCTGCTTCGATGTTCCTCCTTATTAACTCTTACTTTGAAATACAGACTCACAGTAATGTTGCGAAAGTAGTACAGAGTACCCTTCATCCTCCTTGCCCAAATGTTAATATCTTACATGAACCTCCTACAATGATCAATACCAGAAAACTAACACTGATATAGTACTACTCTGTAATCTGCAGACACTATTCAAATGTTACCCATTGTCCCACTAAAATCCCTTTTCTGGTCTAGCATCCAGCCAACTGACATATGGTTATCATGTCTCCCCAGTCTCTTAAACTCCAATCTGGAACATTTCCTTGTCCTTCTTCATCTTTCAGAACATTTTTGAAGGTTATGTGCTGGCCATTTATCTTACAGAACCTCTCTCAATTTGCGTTTGTGTGATGCTTTTGCGTGATTAAATTCAGATTATATATTTTTGGCAAGAATACCTCTGAAGTGATGTTGGGCAGTTTTCAGGTCCTTGAGGTACATGATGTTGAGATGTCTCATTACAGATGGTTTTACTTTTTATCACTCCGTTAAGATGGTGTCTGCCAAGTTTCTCCCCTGTGAAGTTATTATTTTTCTCAGTAAGCATCTAACGGGGATAAACTTCCAGACTACGCAATTACCTTGTTTCTCTTCCGTTCTTACCTACCATCTTGAACATGCATTGATGATTCTTACCTCCAACAGTTATTACTGTGGTGTTCGCCAAAAGGTGATTTTTCTATCTTTCTTCCTATGTTTAGTAATTGCAATTATATTATCAGGAAGATGTCTGCTGTTTCATTTATTTATTTATGTAAGTATGGGCTCATGGATATTTATTTTATTCTTTGCTTCAAATTCCTTTACTATCATTATTTATATCGTTGCTCAAATTGTACCACATTGGCCATTGGGCAGTGTCTCAGACACCATTCTGCTGCAGGAGGTACGTCAGTGAACAAAACAGATGAAAATCTCAGTTTTATTTAGCTTTCATCCCAGTTGGAGGGGAGGTGGACAGACAGTATAGAATAAGCATTAATTAGAAATAACTTATATAGTAAGTTAGAAAGAGATACTTCTCTCTGTTTTTGATTTTGCCTGTTCCAACCTCCTGCTGCATGCCCTGAGCAATTTTCTCTGGTGGATGCTGGTAGACCTCCTTGAAACAAACTATGAGGAGACCCTCTCTGGGACCTCCCTTTCTTCCATAACCAGCTGAAGTCACATGAAATAACTCGAAAGAATGAGGGAATTTCCGATTATAGGATAAATAATTTTTTCATGAAAGTTTCGTAGAATATTTATTTTAGTGAACGCAGGTTGGAAGTATCCAAATGGTGTTTCCTGGAAGAGATTGCCAGACTTAGTACGGGTAAATTAAAGCATTTAAAAAACATAACCAGTATACTTAAAAGAATAATAATAATCTTGCTGTAATGGGCTGAGTTTGGGCCAGTGTAATTACCACAAGTACTCTTTTCCTTTTAAATCATTTCTCCACAGTTAGAAAATACCACGGTAATATGTGGTTGCAGGAATGGAGGGAAAGGTAGATAGTTTCCTTGTAATGGTTTCATGGAGAACTACCAGGGGATCATAATGTTAGTTTTTATTAAATTAATGTGAGTCCTTTGGTGATGATATTTCATTTTTTCTCAGAGAAGAAAAGTTATGTAAATCAGACTTGGAAATTAGGAGCTTTTTAAAAGTTTCCTATTCAACTCATGTGCTGGTTAACAATAGACGAATCACATATCTTGCCCATTTTCTTTGTTTCCTCATTTTAAAGTTAGGAGATAAATATTGGTTTACAATTGGAGGCAATTTGTAGATCTTTGAGTGTATAACGCTTGGGAATATTATTTTCAGTAAAAACCACATTATACTAACATATATATTACTACATACCTACTACATATATTTTAGTGGTGAAAGTTAAGGGTTCAAGGAGCTTTGAAGTATAGTTTTAAATAGACTAATGATCTTGGTAAATTTTGAATATTGTGAACTGTATAAAACGTGCAAGTCAATGATGACTTCAACATAACACACAAAATTATTATATAATTGAGATTTCTTTATGGTATTTTTTATTTATGAGCTTTACTATTTTTCAGTTTTCATTAAACACAGCAACACAATCAAGTAAGTAAAAACAAGCATAAGTAATGAAGTATAAAATATATAAGGTACAGCATTCTATCTATTAGGTTATTTAACTGAAGAATTTTTAGTTTTTCTTGGTCATTTAGGAGAAAGTATAATATTTTTGAGAAAGTAAAATTTATTAATAAAGTTCATATTCTTTTAGTTCTTCATTGTAGACTGTTCTAATAGTCTATATAACAGTGCTGTCCAATCAAAATATAATGTGTGCCATGTATATAATTTAAAACTTTCTAGTAGCCATGTTGAGAAAAGTAAAGAGATACAGGTTAAATTTATTTCAGAAGACATTTTAAGTAACCCAGTGTATCCAGTGCAATCATTTCAACTTATAATCAATATAAAAATTATTCATATTTACTGTCTTTTTTCATGCTGAGTTTTCAGAATTTGTACACTTACAGCGCATGTCAGTCTGGACTAATTATATCTGAAGTGTTCAAGAGCCATGTATGGCTGTCGGCTATCATATTGGATAGTGCAGGCTTAGACTCTTAGTGCATCTCATATGTTATTTATGCATTGTTTGGTTTTCTTCAGTCATTTCTTAATTGTAATGCTACTAAAGCCTTCTTTCTTTGAGATTTTAGTTGGTACTTGTCATGTTGCCATAATTATAGTCAAAGTTGTATAGGTGTTGTCTTTGAGTCACTGAATTGGCATAAAAAGTATTATGTTCGAGTTCCTTCCTTGGAAGTTAAGAGATTAATTCTTATCCGTGCTCTCCTACTGGTTATTGTATAACTTTGGGCAAGTCCTCTTAATCTTTCTGATCTTCAGAGTCTTTGTTTGTAAAACAAAGTGGATAAAGTCTTGCATTTTCTAACTAGACAATTGTGATTTTTACAGTTATCTTTTGTGTTTGTTATTCAAATACATTGATTAATTACGCTAATATGCATTGTGTTAGGCATAGTACCCCAAACAAAAAAAGATGTGATGGAATCTGTTTTCAGTGAGTGGCCAGTTGATAGACCATGACAAAGGAGAAAAGTGACTTTAATCTACTCTCCAGTATAGCATAATTAAAGTCTTACATCATTTCTGGGTACAAATTGGAGAGCCCTGAGTTGGAATAATTGGGGCAGGAAAAGGATGAGGTCAAGGGAGCTAGCTGTTGGTTTGCTGTTTTCACCAGTGTCACCAAACAACTGTATTTTATCTTTCTTTGAAAAGTGGAATTACTGATGGCAAGAAATTATCATTTTTTTACCCCCTGTGAGGTAGTATTTTTAAATGGCAGTCACATTTTCCCCTTAGGCTAGAGGAGAGTTTTTTAAATACTGAACATTAGCTGTCTAGATTAGCCTCACATAGCAGAATTTAATAAAGGTCATTGCACTTGATTATGCTTATAGAACCACTTAAATTAAGACACACTGACTTCATTGGTTGATTTAGCTTCTTTCAAGTGTTTTACAAAACAGAAAAAGATGGACTTTACTAATATTTATTTAATCTCAGGGACTATTATTTGTCATTCACATTTTAAATTCTAAAACATTTCCAGAATGTATAAAACTTATCACAGCTAGAAACTAACACAGTTAAAAAAAAAAATTACTAGATGTATCAAATTTTAACATTTTATGTTCAATTCAGATCTTTTTTTAAATAAATAATTGAAGAGAATATTGAAGCCTTCCTCCTTTGTGTATCTTCCCGATAATCCCATCAATAGTTCATTATCATCCCCATCTCTTTCTCTTCCTTCTTTTCCTGTCTTCTTCTGGATTGAGTATTATGATTCCATTTTCTCTCCACGAATGCCTTGTAAGCTATACCTCTGATTGATTGCTTGTAAGTTGCTCAAGCATTCAAATATACACGTTTAACGTACCACAACCAACCTTCAAATTTGGAAATAATTCAGTCATTATTTCAGGGAATTTAATTATGTGTGTGTTATTTGGCTTGGTAGTATTCTGCTCTGTCCATTCTCATCCTCAGCTCTTTCTCTCTTTGCTTCATTTTGAATATTTCATGTCACTAGGTCTTCAACTTCATCTTTAGAAGTTTCAGTAGGGTGTTTTTCTAATATCTTCAGTTTATTTTCTCATATTCACAATTTATGAGCACATGGGCCACATTTACAATAGCTGTTTTAATGTCCTTGTCTGCAGATTTCATCATCTCTGTCTTTTATGACTCTGTTCCTATTGATTGTTGTTTCTCCTGGTTATAAACATAGTATTTTCCTTCCTGTCTGCATGCCTGATGGTTTTTGTTTGGATGGTAGGCATTTTGAATTTCATGCTGTTGAACACTGGATTTTATTGTTTTCCTTTAAAGAGTTTGGACTTGTTCTTTCATAGAGTTAAGTTATTTGAAATTACTTTGATCTTTTGAGGCTTTCTTTTAAGGTCTGCTGGTTTAGGTCTAGAGCAGCTTCTGGTTTAATGCAAATTTTTCTCAACCATGAAAGCAAATAGCCTCCTAAGGACTCTGTCCAATCACTCATGTGTTCTAAAATCCTCCTTGGCTTCTAGGAACACAAATCGTTCTTGGTCCTACATGACTTCTAGGACTTGTTTGGCTTACAGCTTTCTTGGGGTTTAGTTTCCTCTCCTGCATACCCAGGTAGTACTCAGCCAGAAGCTTGAGGGGAGCTCTCTGCTGATCTTTGGAGCTCCATCCATGTCTGTGCAACTCTCTCCTCCATAATATTTAACCTGTACTATAGTTTTCTGAGCTTCAAGCTCTCTCTTCTCCACTCAGCAAGATCACTGGGCTCTTTTCACTTTCCCCCTTTCTGCACTGTGGCCTAGAAAATGCCTCCAGGAAGTAAGATGGGTAATCACAGGACTCACCTTGTTTGCTTCTCTCAAAAATCACAGTTATGAACTGCCTGTAATTACTTGTCTGATGATTGTTGTTCCATACATTTGGTCAGGTTTTCTGGTTCTTTATAGCACTGAGGCAGTTCCTTTAACAGTTAACCCTTCATGTGTAGACATGGAAGGCTTCACTGTATTTTCTTTTTAAAAATTAAAAAAAATATATATTTATTTACTTTTGAGAGAAAGAGCATGAGTGAGGGAAGGGCAGAGAGAGAGAAGGAGACACAGAATCAGAAGCAGACTCCTGGCTCAGAGCTGTCAGCACAGAGCCCAACGCGGGGCTCTAACTCACTAACCATGAGATCATGACCTGAGCCGAAGTTGGTCCCTTAACCAAGAGAGCCACCCAGGACCCCCTGTATTTCCTTTTCATTAAAATTTTGTGTTGTTGTCAGCACGACCAGGTCCACAGTTTATACTGGATATTATACATTCCTCCACTGAAACACCCATTGGTAGATATAATTTTGATTACCATAGCTTGGTTAACTTATAGAGGTGGTTATTGGTGTACATGTTATTTTATTGTAATAAATATTAAAATCATGCTTTATTAATAGCACCTACAAGTGTTTATAGTGCTTTCTTTTTCGAAGTTTTAAATCGAAGAGGTAGCTGATCATTACGTCTTTGCTATATGGGGTATGTATCAGCTCTTCCTACTCTGATTATTCTTTTCTCCTTAAGGCACAACTACCAGCTTCTCCACAAAACTTTCTAACTTTTAAATGCTTTTCTGTCATAGAATTGCCCCTTACCCTTTCATTACGTAGAAACGGTGCTCACCACCCCCACCTCCCCACCCACCCTTTTTTACTTTCTCTTCACCAGAAAAAAAAAAAAAATACCCGATCTCGATGACATCAGACCTGGAAAGGGCACACTTAAAACACTTACAAGAATATTTTAACTAACCCAGTTGCCAATTATAGTAGCTGAAAAGAGCCAAACTGATCTGAATTATGCTATTTATCATTATAGTTACTTGGTGTGTGGTTAGTAGATTCTTGAGGATGAGCCTATTTTTTTCTTTAATTAAGGAGAAATGAATTCTTCCTTTCCTTTTCCTGCCTCGTAAGAGAGGATTTTATCTTACTTATTCTTGTTTGTCCTTCCTTCTGAAATTATAGCAATGATTCAAACTCTGAAGACTGTCTGAGTTTGTGGCACATGTTGGTTTGTTGGACATTAGTGTAAGTGATGCAGAATGAGGGCTCCTTCGTGATACTTCAACTCTGTTGAAGGGAGAAGAAACAGGAGAAGAGATAGGATACTGACACCACTTCCTTTCCATCCAGGTGCTACCAACTAAAAAGCAAAAGTGTGTTATGGTCTCAGATTCCTTTACTTGTTTCTATTTAAATTTGTGAGTCTGATTTCATGCATTTTGGTCAATTGTAATAAATTCTCCCTCCAAAAAAAAAAAAAAGTAAAAGAAAGGAATTTCTTTTAGACAGACTGGACATTGACATTATCTGTTATTCCTTTTCTTATTTCTTCTTATATACCAAATATAGTGATTTGAGAATTCTGAAATGGCACTGAATATTCATGCGCTTAAACATGAGAATATCTTAAAACACAGAGTTATTGAGAGCTCTCACTAGCAAGTATAATATACATATTGCATATTCATTGCGTATGACAGTGAATAGGTTATCAACATGTAATTTTTGCCTCCTTAGCTCTGCTCTGTGAGCTTGAACCTCTTGCAAGAACTTATGTCACCACTGGCTCCCAGCTTATAATTCTTTTTCACCACGAACACCTCACTATGCCACCATGTCACCCCAACCACACTGACCTCTTTGTGGTTCGTTGGGAACTATAAACATGCCGAGGCTGGATCTTATATTCTCTCTGCTTCAAATGCTCTTCCTCCAGAAAGCTGATGCACGTGGCATACTTAACTACCTTCGTTCATTCAGGTTGCATGTCCTCTCGAGTCTTCCTCAGCTGTTCCTTGTCAAAAATAGTAATGTCCTGTCCCAACCAGTCTATCATTCATTCTTTATCCTGCTTTCAAACACCTTATAGCACTTACTTGTACTTGACAATGTATTATTTATCTTTTAGTTTGTGGTATCTCACTTGAATATATGCCGTGAGGTCAGAGACCCTGTCTTAAGATCTAGAAGAGTGTCTGGCACATAATACTACTCAACAAATACTTGCTACAAGAATGAATGAATGAATGAATGAATGAGTGAATGGTGTTTTATTTGTATAAGACCTAGATATACACTTGATGCACCTTCAAACTGAATATAAGAAGGTGCTGGAACATAGAAACCTATATATGCTGTTTAAGTACTTGAAATTATTAATTCATGAGTTGTGTCTTCAAAGTCAAATTTCCCTTATTGTAACTACAGAAATTCGGGTCCTATTTGTAGATTTGGTCCTTCTGAGAAGGACCTTTAGGACCCTAAAACATTAGTCATAAAAATTCTGCCCTTTTACAATTTAAGTTCTGTTTGCCTTTCATTCTGTAATTGAGTTCACTGACCCAAAAAACGCAAAATGCTTTGCTTCTAGTTTCCTTTATGCTCTAAACTATTCTCTAATTCATTAACTTAGTCTTGGAGTCTAGGTAAATTTCTATCCACCACCCCGATCACCTGATATTAATGTTTTCTGAGAACAAGATATTGTGTTGTAGGCATCTAGTTATTCTCTCTTTCTCTTCTTCCCACTTTCTTCCGTGTCTGTAATGTTTGTACTGTTGGGAGGTGAGCCTGTTGTGATTTTTTTTTTTTTTTAGAGGCAATATAATATCTCCCCACATATCCTGCTAGAATATCAGAGGGCCCATCCATAGACACCGTGGTCTGTATTCCCTCCAGGGGTATTAGAAAAGCCCATATATGGAACAAAACACACTGTGGTATTAACAGGATAAACTTAATCTGCCTCTCTGAGGCTTATTGCCAGTTTCGGAGCCTGGGGAGTCAGATGCCTTGTTTTCAGAAAGCGTGTCATCCTTTTGTGGTGTTCGGTTTGTTTTTAGCTTTCCATTATTTCCAGATTCTTACAGAAGTATGAAAATAAACAGGGTTCTCTCTGATTGTGACCTTTCAAAAGAAAGAAAACAGGTGTTTTTGTGTAGTGACAACATTATCAATTTGTGTTGACAACTTCTTTTCTGTGTAGCACTGTAATCACAGAGGTCATGATGCTCTGGAAATACTCTGTTAGCTCTTGTTATTAAAGCAATAAAAAAGATCATTTTAAAGTTTAATTGTTTCATGGATAACTGATCTATCTGAACTTACCTATGTGGGAAGTCTCACTTCTAAGTAAAAAAATAGTTTGTATTTACTTGCAGTGCTGTCCAGCTATCATGATAGGATTATAGGGAACTTTGTTTTTAAAAATGTTTATTTATTTTGAGAGAGAGAGAAAGAGAGCTCTTGTGCGTGTGTGCGTGAGTGGAGGAGGGCGGAAAGAGAGGGTTAGCGAGATTCCCAAGCAGGCTCTGCATGGTCAGTGCAGAGCCAGACACGGGGCTCCATCCCATGAACCGCAAGATCACGACCTGAGCCTAAATCAAGAGTCGGAAGTTTAACCCAGTGAGCCATCTAGGCACCCTGATAATAGGGCTCTTTAATCAAGACTACTAATCTTATGTGAAGTTAAAGACCGTGCAACAAATTTCACCACATTCAAGCTGCATTTCTGTATTGTCCAAAGAAAATTTAATCTGGCATTTCCTTAATGCTTGATACAGAACCTAGTATACTCCTTTGCATGCAGTCTATGTGTGTATATACATGAATATTCATGTATATATATGTTTATGTATGTATATGGAACCAAAATTTATTGAGTGCTTCCTATGTGCCATGCACTCTAGTAGGTTCTAGGCATCTGTGTATTAGTAAGATTTTTTCACCTCTTCCTGGAGATGCCTACATCCTCTTAAGGAAACAAACAAATCAGTCCTTATAATGCATCGTGATACAAAATTTTGCACCAGATGCTTGGGAGCACAGGAGAGGAGCTTCTAAATTAGTCTGGGTGATCAAGAAAATTTCCCGTAAGACTATATTCATTATGCAAAGAAGACTGGAAGACATTTTAGACAGAGGGAACAGCATGTGCTGAAGCACAGAGGCCTGAGCTGCAGGGCCCGCACAAAGAAATACAGGTGACTCAGTTCTGTTACAGTGGGAGCTGTCCAGCGTTCGGTTGGCCAAGAGCAGTGTGATTGTGTCGTGATTATGAAGGAGAATGTTCTTGGTCTTAGAAGATACATGGTGACATATTTAGATGTAAAGTGTCACAGTGTCTGCACCTAGTTCTCAGGGAGAAAACAAAAACCATGGGGTTTGTCCATGAGGAGAGCGGGAAGGGTGGGGAGCTCACCAATGTGGCAAAATGTTCCTGAGTCTGAGTAGATGTACTAATTCGATGTACTACTACTCTTAAAACTTTTCCGTAAATGTAACGTTGTTCAAAATAAAGAAGTAGCAGAAAACACCTTCGTGTCACTGGTAGCTTTTTAAGTTTGCAAAAGTAGTATACACAGTGATATAGTTGAAGAATTAGGTAATTAATACCTGTTTTTTATGCTGGCCTATTCATTGGATCTTTAATGGTGATACATCATTGTTATATAAAAGATAGACATGTTATGGTGTTGTCTTTAATAATCTTGTTTTTCATTTTTATTTATGTATTTTTTTTACTGAAAAGGAAACCCAAAGCCCTTGAGCATCGAAGGGACCAAAACAAATTATAGTGTCTAATTGGCTATGAAATGAATAGGTTAACTAGGTATGAGGCTGCCTATGTATATTTTTATTTCGAAACATCACCTTTGAGGACATTTCCATGACCCTTCAAATGCTTAAACAGAGGGTCCTATTTATTTCTGAATTTTCTAAGATTTGCTTTAAGAAGAAAGAACCCATAACAATCTAATTAATATGCCCTGTCACCCTTAAAAGAGAGCATCAGCAGTTAAGAGCAGAGAATTGAGTACATATGAAATAAATACAACATAATGTATGTTTAATTCATTGTCCACGTTAGCCTTTGAAGATGGAGATGAAGTAGGGGAGGAATTGAAAGGAGGGAAAAGTCCAAGCTCGTAATGTAGGGAACAGGACAGAACAGGAGAGAGCACGCGTTTCTGAGGAAGAAACACGGAGCAGACTTTGAGGTGACTTGTTTTTGTTTTTTTATTTAACTTTCGACCCTGTTAATCACTGTTTACAGTTTTCCTGTTTCTGTAGTCCTTACTTTTGGAGACTCTCCTCCCAGTGGAATAAATGAGATTTATTTGTATGGTAGAGATTTTCGCCGACCATAAAACAGGAGCCACTGGAGAACAAAAATCACTTCTCCGATCAGATGAAGTCAGTCTTCACCCGTATTTTCATTTCTTACAATGGGGCTTATACACTGGACCAGTTATAATGAGTCATAATGTTTTGAAATTGAGTTTTTCCAAAGTTTGATTTTTCAAAAAGGGTTTTCTTTGTTGTGAGACTCTTTTATTGAGCATATTATCTTTTATTGTTAACCTCTTATGTCTTCTCCATTTTCGGTCCTCTGCCATCTCAGATTACTGTGGAGCAGAGATCAAAATCCAGCTGTGGTGGTGGCTCTCCATTCGAGGGGGGAGAAACAACAACAATCCTGTGTGTTTCAACTATAGACTCATCAGGAATTACTTGGGTAGAATGATAATGGGTTCTAATAACTGGACTTTTGAAAGGATTTTCCCTGGTGAGACGCATTTCATTTCTTCCTAGTATTTGCTCTTTTTTTCCCCAGAAGTAACAACCACAAAAGGATGGTGGATGATCTGAAGAACCTAACGTTCATTAGAAAAGGCAGAAGGAATAATTTAAGGAAAACAAACAAAAATCAAGATAGATGAACAGTTTTAGGAAAAAGTAAAATTTCTCCTCGATGCTTATAAAAAGCTAATTTCTGTCTCCCACTTTTCCACCTACCACTTTCTTTTTTTGTGTGTATTTATTTTTACAGGCCTGGGAGTTTTTACTGGGCCTTTACTTTTCTTATCTCCGTTCTTCCTGCTTGCGTCTCTTTTTTATTTTCACATGTTTGTGTTTCTGACATGTATTCATCAAAGTCCCTGCTACAGTGCAGACTGGGCCTATCTCATTGGGGCTGACATCATCCTCACTTGGAGCCAGCCCAGTATGCCTCTCATTCTGGTTTCTGAGGCTGTGTTCTTTGGCGCCCCACCCCCTCTGCCTCCACCCCCACCG
The DNA here is from genome assembly GCF_018350175.1 of Felis catus. Taxonomy (NCBI): domain Eukaryota; kingdom Metazoa; phylum Chordata; class Mammalia; order Carnivora; family Felidae; genus Felis; species Felis catus. Next base: position 8,444,373 of record NC_058372.1, on the reverse strand, counting down.
ATAGGCACGATAGGCACGGTTGTGAAGTTCCCAGGGTGTCTGTTCATGTCCCCTTGCCAGCTCCTGGATAATAGCCAGCGTTAGATCCCAGAAGTTTGATGATGAACCCTTATCTGCCCTGAGCCTGAATGGATGCTGGGCACATAGTGGGTAAGGGCCTAATAAATGTTTGATAGACCAATAAAGAAATGAACGTGGAAAGGAGTAAGTCCTTACGGAATGAAGCTGTTTAGGCGAGCCCTGCTGTCCATACGTGTAGCCAATTAAGTGTGCAGACAGAAGCGTGCATGTGTCCCCGTATCCATTAGTGATCGCAGACTGCAGCCTTCATTCTCCCTCGTGAATTCCTGTGCAAGCTGGCCTGGCAGGAACCGCTTGCACAGGGAGCAGTCCACATGACTGCCCAGAGACAAGGATGTCAGGCCGGGGATCCTGCTTCACCTTTAGTGGGAAATGACTTTCTGAATCCTCACGTCTTGAAGGATCAGAACTCATTAGAATTCTTGAAATGTAGCCTTGTGAAATCGGACTTTCTCACTTCGATTTAGAGCAGAATCATCTTTGACAAATGTCTGGATCGAACTGGCAAGGCCCAGCCCTCCCAAAGTCCAGGCATCTCCCGTTTTGCACATGTTCTCTCATTGTGTGTTGAACCAGGTTGCTATTACAGAGAGCATTTTAGCAGCCTTGATCTTGGAGACATCAAGACCATTATTCCTGTTGTTGCTGATTTAGTGTTACAGCTGCTTCCTCTTTATGTGATTTAATTTGAAGTTTCAGCCCACCAGGGGCTATTGGTCCCCACCTATGCGGCTTTAAGAGCTGGCTGCTGTTTTCTGCATGGATGTTATTTCCATTCCTATTCATAGTGATTTTCCCCCTTCTATATTCATCTAGCAACAGCAAGGCACTGTTCCAGGAACTCGCTCTCTCTACATAAGGCGTAACACGGAGCCATTTGGATGGAAAAATTATAAATTAAAATTATTCTGTTCATTTTAAAATATTCATATTGTGTTGCTCAAGTGCCAGTAACTGGAAAATCATGGATAATGTCCTGTTTTTATAACCTCTTTCAGAGTGTTTTAAAATCCGTTTATGTTGTTACTTAGCCATGTCTTTCCCTGGAGTGGATTTTGTGATAAGATTAAAAACAAACAAGCAAAAAAAAAAAAGGTTGTAGGAGTCCAGTGGCTGATGGCATATGTGATATTAAAATAAAGATGATTCCACTAATTGCAACCCCTTATTCTTTTAAAAATAAAAGGGAAAATTGACTCCCATGTGCAGAGAATATTTATACAACTGTCAGACTACACAAAGGTAGCCTGTGAACACAGCAGAATGTTTCTTTTGAAGAGAAAACCTTTTATTAAATGATTAAAACTAAGCAAATGTTTATTGATTTCTGGAACTGCACATTTACATTTAAGTAAAGAAAACCCATATATTCCTAGCACTACTGATTTGCAAATACTGAAAACATCTCCAACTTTTAAAATAGAGTTGGGCTTTTTGGTTTTTGGTGGGTTTTTTTTGTTTGTTTTTTGTTTTTGATACCTCCTGTTCTCTATGCTAAGTTATTGATTCTTTAGTTTCAGGAAAGTAAAATTTTATTTCTTTTCTTGTATTTTCTGTGTTGTGTGGGTGTGAATGAGGATGTGCCTGTCTCAGAAAGATAGACAAATAGAGAAAAGTGAACATGTTTTTATATGGTTTGGCTAGCGTTGTTTTTTTTTTTTTTTTTTTTTTTTTTTACAAAGTAAATCTATCTCTTACCTTAAGGAAAGAATAGTTATTGGAGATCTCAACTTCATGTCTATCTGTCCATTTCTGTGGAACGCATTAAAGAGAGGGAAGATCTTTACTCTTTCCTGTAAGTTTGTAAGTTCACATTTACCTAAAAGCCGTGTGTCTTATTTTTTGTTGCTCTTGGCTCGGAGTATTTAAATGTATTTTTGAAATTCTTCTCTTCCATCAGCTAGAGACAATTTAAGTGATAATTTGAAGGCTCTTTCTAGACATTTATATTTTCGGGTCAGGCTGTAGTATTTCTGGGCCTTGTGTATGTGCTGAGGTATGTTCTGAAGCAACAAATCACTTTAGCATGAGCAAATTTCACAGGGCTATTTGACTGTTGGTCTTAGCTTTGTGAGAATCGCTTGGCCTTTTAAAATAGGCTAATCCTTTAATCGAATATGCTTTCAGAGAGGTTCTGAAAACCTGGGTGGCTCCTGCTAACTCTGTTTTATTCATTTTAAATAATACTAGGTTATCCAGATGTATTTCTTTTTGATTTTGGGGAGGATGTTATTGCAGGCCATAATATTTGAAGTCGGGATTCTTTATAGTAACGATGACAACAAAATATATATACATTGTCCACATTCTCCTCAAGTCTGATTGATGGAAAATAGGATGCCAGCTGTCAGTAAACAGGTTTTTCGACCCAAATACTTAGTTTATACAGCAACCAACTTCTTTGAACGCAGCAATGCAGTGCACTCTATTCTTAATTGAATAAAGAAAACAAATCAGAATAGTTACTGCAGGAGAAATGGGTTATCTCATAATTAATAATTTGTCAGTTAAACCTGAACCACACTTGACATTTTTCTTTGGGCTGGTCACAGACTGATTAGTGAGTTCAGTCCTGCTAGTTCCCATTCTGTGGAGTGACTGTTTCAGTTCCAAGGCTTACGGTGCTCCATAAAATAGGTGTCCATTGTGATGGGATTGTAGCTCTCGTCCTGATCAAAGTGCTTTGGAGGAAGCGCGGTTGAACTGATTGGCTGTGAATGTTAATCACTCCATAGGACGCACTGATAATTTACAGCCTTGTTGTAACTCTCTGGTGTTCAGAAAATGAACTTAATAACCCAGTGCCACCACGGGGTAAGCTGCTTTTTCTCTGCAGTTGAATACCCAGACTGCCTGCATAATGGTGTTGAGTAATACTGCATTAAAAAGAGTGAGCAGCTGTATGATGAAGGAAACAGATTTGTTAATTATCTCCTTTGATTCACAGAGGGCGTCTGTGAGATATGGTTGACCAGTGAAGACACGGGGGCTTATGGCAGAGACATTGGCACCAATCTCCCCGCACTGCTGTGGAAACTGGTCGAAGTGATCCCTCGGGGAGCAATGCTGAGGCTTGGCATGACGAATCCCCCCTATATTCTAGAGCATCTGGAGGTAAGGAGAAGCACCCCGTTTCCATGCTGACACAGACACGAACCAGTCCAGACAATGTGGCGGCATCAGCATCATCACATGGGTTACATTGAAAACCTCTTGCACGTTTTTTGTTTGTTTGTTTTGTAGTCCCACATTACTAAGAATGAGTTGAGAATTTCAAGTCCTCTTCTTTGTCAGTCTGCACACCCCGTTTTTGCTCGGCTTCTCCAGCACTTGCCATCTTGTCAAAGTTCTTTGTTTCTTCTTTGCAGCTCTTCAGTCTTCCATCGCATAAATTTGCCTCGGTTCCCCCACTCGGTACCCCGGCCCGGTTCTGGGGTGCTAATACGTTGCATTAATTCCGCAACCTGTCGCAAACACGTTATCCGAGCTGCTGTTAGGCACATCAGGAAGGCGACTGGGCTGGAAGTCTGAGGATGTTTTAAATCTCCTCCCTTTGTCTGGAGATAGTGAAGGGATGGAATAGAAACAAAGAGCGACAGAGTTTGGTGTTCTTTCCCTTGATTCTTTTGTGGTCACTGTGGAAAAATAAGGGGTTGGGGTCATGGGGGACGCCTGGGTTCACTTGTATCCCTTCCCTGGGTCAGGTGCTCACCCTCAAGGAGCTTACCGTTAAGCTGGAAAAATGGGCATATGTACTGCTAGGTGGTATCTCAATGACAAACGCCACGGTAAATATGAGCAAGAAACACGGACAGGCAAACAATCATTTAAATGAAAAAGTACATGCTAGGATCCATGATGGCTGTTTGAGAAATAAAATACTTATATCGGACCCAGAGTTATGGATAAGAAATCTAATAACTGCTGTAGGAAAATCATGTGCGAAGTATAGAAACAAGTCACTGATATTTTTATCGGTTGTGTTCTTTGCAGTTAGTTTGTACAGAAAAATAACATTCCAAAAATCTAAAAGCAAGTATGGCTGCTGAAATTTGATGCATAAATCCCAATGAATATTCAGTGATTCAAAAGATTGTTTTCTGTTGATTTGCTTCGAAGCCTATACGTGTTGAAGTTGTGCTTAAAGAGCCTCCCTAATACCGAGAATGTGTTTTAGAAATTCTGAAAACAGATTTGGTAGCAGTCTGATTGTTAATTATAAATATTTAATGAAGAAACTTAGCAATTTCAATTTTGTTATTCACATATTTCTAGCCATATCTTTCTAGTAAAGGTATATGATTTATAGGTTAACTTTGGTACTTTGGACAGTGTGGGACAGTTAAGATTTGCTACTTAAAGATAAATTGCAGTCATGTCAATTCATACGTAACCCTTTGACTCAACACTTGAAAAAAAGCAAGTGGCTCTCTATAAAGATCAAACATGGTAACAGCTGTAGCAATAAATGTGAGGTTTGCAGTAAATGTGAGGTATACACCAAGCGATACGCTAGATGTGTGCATTAAGGAGAGTCTCATCAAGAATTAAGGGAACCATAGTAGCTACAATCAGGGAAGTTCATGCATGAGGGGGGATATCATGTATTGGCTCCGAGATGACTAAATAAAGTACCTCTTGGAATAAATTCAGTACTTTAATTAATTTCAAGGTTGCAGAAAGGAACGGTACATTTATAGCAAATCCTAGTGCTCGATATCTAAAGTAGTGCTGTAGTTGATCTCCAGGTGGATGCTCCAGGGCAGTGTCTAAAAATCAACAGGAGGTGCCATGAACATAGCTTTACACTTTACTGGGGAAAACACCAGATGTTTAGTTCATAGATTATAGTTAGAGTGATAACAGGTTCTGATTGTCATGGTGTTTCCTTTTTAAAATTCTTGTCATGGGTACCTGGGTGGCACAGTTGGTTAAGCATCTGACTTTGGCTCAGGTCATGATCTCATAGTTGGTGAGTTCAAGCCCCGTGTCAGGCTCAGTGCTGGCAGCTCAGAGCCTGGAGCCTGCTTCGGATTCTGTGTCTCCCTCTCTCTCTGCTGCTTCCCGCCCCCTCAAAAAAACAAAAACAGAAACAAAAATGGGGCACCTGGGTGGCTCAGTTGGTTAAGCGTACAACTTCGGCTCAGGTCATGATCTCACAGCTAATGAGTTGGAGCCTCACGTCAAGCTCTGTGCTGACAGCTCGGAGCCTGGAACCTGCTTCGGATTTTGTCTCTGTCTCTCTCTGCCCCTCCCCCACTCATACTCTGTCTCCCTCTCTCTCTCTCTCAAAAATAAACAAACATTAAAACATTTTTTTAAAAGCATTAAAAATAAAATAAAATAAAATAAAATAAAATAAAATAAAATAAAATAAAATAAAATAAAATAAAATTCTTGCTTTAAGCGATCTATAGTGTTGGCCTTCCCTCTTATATTGTTATCTTCACAAGGCAAGGACTTTATCATATCCATGCCTGGATGTACCCTGTCCAGTGGTGGTTCAATAAGCAAGCAAATAAAGAATGAATAAAGGAATGTCCTTCTTCATAAAATAAATTGTAGAGCCCACTCTGTAGCCTTGAACTTTCAAGTCTTAACATTCTGGTCAGAAGAGGCCACAGAAGATGGCAAAGTAAATGAACTTCAAGGGTGAAAGTTTATCTCAATGAGAGGTACTCCCTCCCGTGCACGTGATAAGCTGGGAGTAACCCAGTCATATTGGAGCACACCAAGGGAGAGAGCAATCCAAAGGAAAATAGAGCAAATGAAACAGAGGTGTGCAAGAATCAAAGACCCATGCCATCTAAAAATAAGAGCTTTCAAAGTCTTCCTTTGACACTTTGACAGGGTCTTTTCACCTTGGCTTTGGTGGTTCTTCTCATCTCCTTGAGTGGGAGAGCCCGGAGCTTGCAGTATTCTCCAAACACATCGTCCAAGGCAAGATAACTGAGCTGCGGAGGCTTCTCAGGCTTCGCAGGGTGAACTAGGACCTCTAGAAGAGGAGGCCAACCTGGTGAGCCTCAGCCCCTGCGGGCTGATACATTGTATGTCCCCATTTTCCTCACGGTAAGCCTGGGGTGCTCTGCTGAAATCACAGAACTTACCTAAAGAGAGTTCTCCAAATAAGAAAAAAAAGAGAAAACAAGACAAAAGATGGAAACAAAAAATAACACCAGTGAATGACAGACAGTGATGTCATTTAAAACTGTGTGGATAAAAGAAACCCACTCTTCAAATAACTACTCAGATGCCTTACTGTCCCGACAGTAATGTTTCCTTGAGAATTGTATTTGTAGGACCACTCCTTCTTATGTTTCTGGAAGATGCTTCCTGCTTCAGACTTCAACTGTAGAGCGCTTCGCTGGGCTGTTTTCTTTCCCCATTGTTCCGTTTACTTCATATTCTCCTGACTCTTGGGCGATCTTTCTTAAAACCCTTTTTACCAGCTTGCTTGCTTGCTTGTTGCTTGTTGGTTTAAACAATTTATTTATTTAGACTGTTTATTTATTTAAAGAGGAAATCATTTAAGGGAAAACATCAAAGTTTCCATCATTATTTAACAGTATGATGTGGGGCCGCCTGTGTGGTTAAGTCAGTTGAGCGTCCAACTTCGGCTCAGGTCATGACCTCATGGTTCATGGGTTCGAGCCCCGCATAGGACTCTCTGCTGTCAGCATAGAGCGCACTTGGGATCTTCTGTCCCCCTCTCTCTTTGTCCCTTCCTGCTTGCGCGCTCTCTCTCTCTTAAAAATAAATAAACATTAGCGGTACCCGGGTGGCTCAGTTGGTTAAGCATCCCGCTTCAGCTTAGGTCATGATCTCACCATTCATGAGTTCAAGCCCCATGTCACGCTCTGTGCTGACAGCTCAGAGCCTAGACCCCGCTTTGGATTCTCTGTCTCCCTCTCTCTCTGTCCCTCCCCTGCTTGCTTTCTTTCTCTCTCTCACACTCTCTCTCTCAAAAATAAACATTAAAAAAATTGTTTTAAATAAATTAAATGAACATTTAAAAATAATCTTTTGAAAGTGTGGTGTGGAAAAATAGATCTGTTGATATTACTTCTTATTTAGTCTCCATAGGAACAGAAGATGCATATTAGAGTTAGCATAGGGTCCATTTCTAAGGTTTGATCAAGAGTCTAGGGATGTCCCTGGCTCAGTCAGTAGAGCATTCGACTCTTGGTCTTGGGGTCATGAGTTCAAGCCCCACTTTGGATGTGGAGCCTACTTTAAAAGAAGTTTAGTATCACGTGTAACCCTTTATATAATAGATGTTGAATAAATGTGGGTGAATAAAAGGAAGGGAAGGAGAATTCTTAATCCTTAACAGGCAGGCAAGTAGTGATGTGTTGTTTGGAACATCTATAAGCCCTAATTTTACCTTATTGCTGCCATAAAAAAATAATATGAGATTAATTTTGAACAATGATATAGCAAAGAGATACCTCAAATGTATATACATACACATATGTATCTTGGAAAAATACCCTGCTTGAAGAAACATAATTATAAGCTTATGTATTACTTACTAGATATAGATATGAGGTCAAAACAATAGATTAAAAAATGGATTGAAATCTGTCTCACCTGGTCTTAAAGTCTGCAGTGCCTGTCCATTACCCACAGGATAAAGATACACTGTGCAGCTTGACATACAGCATCCTTAAGATGCCTTCTTCCAGGGCTTCCCCATTGTCTTGACCCCTTAGTACCCTGTGATTCCTCCTGTATACTGTGGGTTTTTCATACTCCTGAAATTTTTATTTTTTCTCATTCCATTCTTACCATGTGATGACAGTTGGTAATAATGAGTTAATCCGGGTCTCCTGGGTGTCTCGGTTGAGTGTCCGACTCTTGATTTCAGCTCAGGTCATGAATCCAGCCCCTTGTCGGGCTCCTTGCTGAGCATGGAGCCCGCTTAGGATCATCTCTCTCTCTCTCTCTCTCTCTCTCTCTCTCTCTCTCTCTCTCTCTCTCTCTCTCGATCTGTCCCCCCTCCCTCTCTCCCTGTCTCTCTCTCTCCCCCGTCCCTCTCCCCCTCCCTGTCTCCCTCTCTCCCTCCCCCTCTGCCCCTCTCTCCTTCTTGCTCATGCTCTCTCTTTCACTAGAGTAAAATAAAAAAAAATGAGGTAATCAGATGTGCTACTATTTGCTACTGCATGTGCTGGCTAGTATATTGCCCCTATCATGGCAAATAAGAGATAATTTCCCTATGTGTTTTCTTGCTGATTGATATTGCTAAGGTCATAACCCGGGCATATTCTTCTTGAATGAACTCTGACCTTCCAGAAAGCAGTGTGGCTTGTGAATTTGACCCCTCTTGAAACAGCCTATCTTAGTGTTGCCTTCCTGGTTGTCGGGAACCCACAGCTAAGGTATTATAATTCAGACAACATAATACACATGAACCCAACAGGGCACAATGAGCTCAATGGCGGTGATACAATGGCTACCACTAATCAGACACCAGAAATAGCTGGTGCTTTTTTTCAAGACTGCATAATAATAACATCAGTGCAATTCATCAAGTGCTCGTTATTTTCAAGAAAGCACACTGATTGCCTTATACACATTATCTCTTTACCTTCTTAAAATAAGCTACCTATATAGCTTATTATTGGCCTCAGTTTATCGATTTAAAAGCCAAGTCTTTTTTTTTTTTTAATTTTTTTTTCAACGTTTTTTATTTATTTTTGGGACAGAGAGCAACAGAGCATGAACGGGGGAGGGGCAGAGAGAGAGGGAGACACAGCATCGGAAACAGGCTCCAGGCTCAGAGCCATCAGCCCAGAGCCTGATGCGGGGCTCGAACTCACGGACCGCGAGATTGTGACCTGGCTGAAGTTGGACGCCCAACCGACTGCGCCACCCAGGCGCCCCAAAAGCCAAGTCTTAAAAAGTTTAATTATTGGTCAAATTCTATAAGTAGTTAGCAGCTGAACTGGTTTCTTATCTTGTCTGATTCTAAAATGCTTTCTACCACACTGCATCTTTCACAGAGTCCTTCCAAATGCTTCCCAGATTCCTTCCCTGCTTTGTCGGACTCCGTCCAACGCATCTCTGAGGGCACACAGCATGGTGCTCTCCTATGATGATGACTTATTTACCTGCAAATCCAACAAAACTGTTGTCCTTTTTGGGGAGAGGCTGCCTTGTTCACGTGTTTGCTCTTCAGTGCCGGTGGTAACATGCACCCAACGAACGTGTGCTGAATGGTGTGGTACCTCCACGTTCCTTGACTGCACGTCTCACGTCTGTTGAAGTATCTTCATATCCGTGCAGAGCATCTAGTTTTAGAAGACTTTGTGGATGGTTGTTACCTGTGTGCCTCACTTAACGTGTCCCTTTTCTGTGAGGGGGTACTAGATGGTGAGGGAGAATCCATCCCGGGTGCAGTTTATTTCTTTGCCCTGCTAAGAGATCAGAATGTTAGGTAAGCTCTTTAGAACTACCTGGAGCAGATGAGCTCACTGTATGATTACTGAGTTTGTAGACTATCTGGCCTCTTAGCTTCTTTCTTCTCCTTCCTGCGTTTTCCCTTTCACTGATTTTTTCTAATCTCCATCAGAGAAGTCCGCAGTGGATGGTCAAGGAAGAGAAATTAAAATCAGGCAATTTGTCTTGTTTTTCATTTTATGGGTTGGCTGCTAAGGAAAAGATGTGAAAGCTGTTGACTGGTAAGGAATCTATGGATTTTATTTATCTAAGCTATTCTGGTTCTCCCTGGGTTAGGAATAATTTAAAATAACCTTAAGATTCCTGTATGTCTTAAAATTGTATCAGAATTTTAGTACATCACTTACAGCCTGGTCCAGAGAGGGTAAGTTGATGACTCTGGAGTGCAGATGCTTGTTATTAAGGACTTTCCTACGTTCAAAGTATGAACACATCAAGCTACTTATTCTTCCATTTATATTATTCTGTAAAATATCGCTAAAAATACAGTTACATTCACAGGATACTATCCTACCTTTTATTTATCTTCAGTTAAAATGTGTAGATTTTTAAAAGATTTACATTTGGTGTATTTATGTTATTTAATTACAATGTTATATTATGTAAGATATATCATAAATAAGTGATATTTAAAATGTTGCATCTGTGTTTGGTTGAGAAGTCTTGTAATCACTAACGAATCTGTTTTCTGCTACCCTTGATTTTTGTATATTTACTTCTACTTCAATGATCTTATTAGTCTAACCTAATTGTATATTTATCAGAATTAATTTATCTGGTAAAAGACAGTAAATATGCCACATAGTAATTTATGAACATTAATTAGCATGTTTGGCCTGGCAGACTTTTTAAAAATGCCTCCTAGTTTCAAAATAATGTAGCAAACTCAGTACTTGCTGTATTTCTGTTTCATCAAAGCAGAGCAGAATTTCCAAACTGAAGTCAGTAATTCACATGGGGACCATTAAAGTTATTTTTCCTTAAGGCTTATGCTTTTCAACATAATAGAAAAATATGCAAATAGACTTTGTGCAGTCGTATCAAGGTATTTCCCCCCTTTGACAAATGGAAGGACAGGCGAGATGATTTGTTTTGAGCAAGGAAATGGAAAGGAGAAATCTGTTTCTGCCATCCACAGTTAGCTTTGGGACGTCAGTGTGCAGTTGGATCTGACTGTTGACACCCGTTTTCTGGCCAGTTATAATCATCGGCACTTTACTTCATTCCTAACCTGGCTTTTGCGAATTTCAAGAGGTCAGTGACACCTCTGAAACTGGAAGCCAAAGTTTGTTTCTGTCTGAAAATCTGGGGGTGGGGGGTGGGGAACCTGCAATTAAAAATACTAAAAGGATTCATATCCAGAATAAAAAGTTGATCTGGCTTCCCCTGGAGCCTAATTCAGAGAGCCCCTCTGCAGGGGAAGATAAGGATGGAGGGCAGGCCCCAGCTGCCTTTGCCGAAGGACCTGACCACTTGTGATAGAAGATGAAATTAACTTGCTGCTCTGCATAACCATGATGGCGGGCCCCTCCCTACTTCCAGTTCTGTAGCCTCCTGGACATGCTGGGTCTGCACATCGGCAGAGTTTCAGTTGGGCCTCAGACACTTCCATCTCTGCCCACACCTGTGTCCCAGCCTGTTCGTTCCTGCGATCCTCATTTGTTCCCGCGCCAGGTTTCAGCCTCGTAGCTCCAGGCCTGTGTAAGAAGCCTAAGCTTTCCTTGAACCAGCAGCCCCTCAGAAAAATTTCCATAGTTTATTGCTTCTTACTACAGTCTCAGTCTATAATATTCCGTCTGGGTGATTAAGCCTCACGATTACATGCAGACCCAAGGACCCAGAAAAGAAATGAACTCGTAAATAGATAGATGTGATGTCAACAGACGACTCTTTGTTGCTGCCCTCATAGCGAACAGACTCCAAAGGTTTCATCAGGAATTTTATTTATGCTTATTGTCCCAGGTTTTCAGGGGAAAATGAACTATTTTGTGGATGAATGAATGTTCCTCGTGTTGAAAGTATTGGCTACCTCTGTCTTCCTGGGAAGCACAATGGAAAATGCATTGTTTAAAAATTCTATTTATGTGACCATCAATAATGTATAGAGGCCTACACTGTGGACTTCACTGTGGTTCTCATTTCTACCTTCTGAATTACCAGATAGCAGAGGTGAGAGTCTGGACCCGCTGTGGAAATGTATATCATCAGATCATTTTTGGTTACCATAAGATGCTTTAATCGACTGTGTAGTAAAAGCTATCCATATTTCTCATTCTCTTATCTCATTTTTCCCCTTGCCATTGGTCTAAAATTGTGAAGATTGCTCATGAAATCCAATGACATGTGCATATTTATTCCCAAAAGAGATGATCATTTTCCTGAGAGAAGCACGTAAACGTAAAACATGTGTCATGACAATAAGTGAACGGGTGTCTGGGTGGCTCAGTTGGTTAAGTATCCAACTCTTGGTTTCTGCTCAGGTCATGATCTCATTTTGTGAGTTCAAGCCCCACATTGGGCTGACAGTGTGGAGCCTGCTTGGGATTCTGCCTCCCTCTCTCTCTGCCTCTCCCCTGCTTGCTCTCTCTCTCTCCTTCAAAAATAAATAAACATATAAGAAAAAAAAGATGGTAAGTGAAAAGTCCCCAGCAAATGCTTTATAATGAAACTGATGCCATTGTCAAATATATGGAACCATGTCTCTATGTATATATATCTTTTAATAAAGCAAAATAGTTTAAAACATACGTATGTACATATATAAACATACATTTATGAATGTACATATTAGAAATTATATAATTAGATATATATCTGATATGTTAGATATATATAATATGTAATATGTTATATATTGTATATATTGAAAATTATATACAGTGGAAATTATATATACTAAATACTTTCCAGAATACTTCTAGAATATTCTAGAATACCTAAGAAGCCTGGAGATTTACATATTTCAGTTGTGGGATACAAATATTCCCATTCGCTCTTTTTAGTATTCCTGTGTACATTTCAGTTTATAAAGGAGGGCATTAGATATGTATGTGGTTTAATTTGCATCTTAAAAGGCATTTCACATTGCCATTCCCCTGAATCCTTAATTTCACAGGAGTAGCTGAGAAGGCTTCCATGTCACCTGTCAAAATTAGTATAGTTCAAACTGCACAATACACCATCTGTGGGCTTTATCTTCCTCATTAATTTAGGAAGTCACTTATGCTGAAACCGTTGAGAAAAGCTGCCTTTGACTTTCCTTTATAAGCACCGAGAACAGCTAACACATAAGGCAATCAGTGGACATTCCTTTACACTTTCGTTTTGATTCCA